>NC_132912.1:5467038-5767968 GCF_047675955.1 Chlorocebus sabaeus
AATTCCATCAGCGGTCATACTAAGACGATAACTTACATATTCTTTTTTAATTAGTGTTTTTAAATGATTAAAATCTCTTGTGCCCAAATTATAGTCTCTACATGACATTTCTACTCAGAGAAACCAAGATTTCTTAGAAAAATGGCTAATTCCATTTCTGACTGGGGAAGCTACAAGTTCAGCCTAGAACAGCTTACATTCTAAATGGCAAAGAACATTAAAAAAATGAGGCAAGTCAAACGACCAAGAAGCTCATTTGAAAAGTCTCCTGCTGGTCAAAATGATGGCAAGTTGAGCATCAAAAAGAATAGTAACTACAATGGTTGGGAAAACGACATATTTGTTAAAATTCACGAGTTCAAATGACGTTAACCAAATGTGATCAAATCTTTAGCTCTAACTTTCAATTTATAGAAAGTACAAAAGGAACATGTTAAATTGTATCACATCACTGGATCAACCAGTATATCCTATACTGAGGAAAACTTTACAGGAATAAAGCCTTAAGTTTTCATTAGTAAATTGAAGGAAAGAAAGAGGCAGAGTGAGAATGAGAGCCACAGAAGAAGAGGAGGAAGAGAAGGTAGAAGAGCAGGAGGAGAAGAAGGAGGAAGAGAAGAAACAGAAGAAGACAGAGGAGGGAGAAGAGGAAGAGGAGGAGGGAAGTAAAAAAAAAAAAAAAAAGAGCAAACTTATTAATAGAGTGATTTGGCCGGCCTCAGTGGCTCAGACCTGTAATCCCAGCACATTAGGAGGCCAAAGCGGGCAGACTACGAGGTCAGGAGTTTGAGACCAGCCTGACCAACATGGTGAAAACCCATCTCTACTAAAAATACAAAAATTAGCCAGGCGTAGCGGTGCATGCCCGTAATCCCAGCTACTCAGGAGGCTGAGGCAGGAGAATTGCTTGAACCTGGGAGGTGGAGGTTGCAGTGAGCTGAGATCATGCCACTGCACTCCAGCCTGGATGACAGAGTGAGACTAGGTCTCAAAAAAAAAAAAAAAAAAAGAGTGATTTATGAGACATACCATCCAATTGCAATGTATGGGTCTTATTTCCACATCAATTTAGATGAATCAACTGTAAAAATATGATAAAATTATATTTCAGCACTCATGAGATTTAGTAATAAGAAATTATTGCTACCATTTCAAGTGGTATAAAAAGATTCTGGCAATGTTTAAAGATTTAGAGATTTTTAAAAATATTTTCAGATAAAATGATATAATGTCTGCTTCAAAATAATACAGAGGTAGAATTATCTATGTAACATATTTTGTTGTGAGATAATTATTGCTTATGTGTGAGGATGGGTACATAAAAATGATTATAACGTGAGGGGATATTCAAAAAATTGATTGAAAATGTGCATTATGTAGAAACTATACATGGATTTCAACAAAAATGCACCAAAATGAACTCGTACTAACTTGTTATGACATGTCTAAACAAGATCTAGTTTGAGGCATTGAGAAAGATAAGACAACTCCCCTATCAGAGAAACATGAATTCTGCTAAATTGAAGAACAAAAATCAAATTTATTGTGAAGCATGGGTGGAAGAATGGTGAAATTATGGACTCTTTACACAAAATTTATGGGCAAAATCCCCTAAAGAAATCAGAAGTTCACAAATGAATAATTGATTTTAAGAAGGAACAAGATGATGTTGAAGATGAAGCCCACAATGGCATACCATTCATATCAATTTTCAGGAAAAAAAAATGTATCTTACTAGTGCCCTAATTAAAGAAGACCAATGATTAACAGCAGAAATGATAACCAACA
The DNA here is from genome assembly GCF_047675955.1 of Chlorocebus sabaeus. Taxonomy (NCBI): domain Eukaryota; kingdom Metazoa; phylum Chordata; class Mammalia; order Primates; family Cercopithecidae; genus Chlorocebus; species Chlorocebus sabaeus. The sequence continues at coordinate 5,468,827 of NC_132912.1, forward strand.
CCATAAATATCTCAACTGGTTCCGTTTACACTCTAGTGACTGAAATATTTAAGTTGGGTGAACTTTCCAATTCATGGGTGATGAAACTGTTGTGGCCAGATCAGCTACAGACAGGAGCAAAGCTTTCCAAGGAAATTTTAGAAAAGTGAGATCAAGATCCTGAAGCATCTTTAAAGAATTGTAAAATGAGGTGAAACATGGCTTTGCCAGTACAATCCTGAAGACAAAGCAAAATCAAAGCAATCGCTACCAAGACGTGGAAATGGTCCAGCCAAAGCAAAAGGAGATTGGTCAAGAAAAAAGGTCACAGCAAGTTTTTTGGGATGCTTAAGGCATTTTTCTTATTGACTCTCCGGAGTGCTAAAGAAGAATAACGACCGTTTTGAGAAAATTAGCCAGTTTTAGTATGAAAATACCCACAAAAAGCTTCACCAGGGCCAAGCACAGTGGCTCACACCTGTAATCCCAGCACTTTGGGAGGCCAAGGTGGGCTGATCACAATTCAGGAGATCAAGACCATCGTGGCTAACACAGTGAAACCCCGTCTCTACTAAAAATACACAAAATTAGCAGAACGTGGTGGCGGGCACCTGTAATCCCAGCTACTCGGGAGGCTGAGGCAGGAGAATGGCTTGAATCCAGGAGGTGGAGTTTGCAGTGAGCCGAGATCGCACCACTGCACTACAGCCTGGGTGACAGAGCGAGACTCCATCTCAAAAAAATCAATCAATAAATAAAAAAGCTTCACCAAAGATTATTTTTCACCATACCAATGCTCCTACTCATTTTTTTCATCAAGCAAGGGAAATTTTGCAAGAATTCTGACAGAAAAATCATTAGTCATCTACCTTACAGTCCTGATTTGGCTCCTTCTGAGTTCTTTTTGTGTCTGAATCTTTAAGAATCTTTAACAGAGACTCTTTTTTTTTTACAGTTAATAATGTAAAAAATAAAGAATACATTGACATGATCAAATTACTGGGACTCCCAGTTATTTAGAGATGAACTAAATGGCTACAATTTGCTATTAGTTCATATGCTTAGTTCATATACTCATAAGCATATAGTTATGCTTTAAAAACTATACTGAATTTGGTAAAGCTTGTGTTGAAAAATAGTTGATATCTTTATTAACATCTTTTAATTCCATTTTTCCATGAACTTTTTGAACTCATATTCTCTATATCTTTTTTAAAAATTTTACAAAAATAAAAACTTTTAAAAGTAATAAAAGAAATATTTTCATGTTAGATATAGGAAAAAATACCAGATCACCTAGAATTTTACCAGAACCATGTAGCAACCTCTAATCATTTTGTATGCTTAATTTTAGTCATTTTTGTTGTTCTTAAGATGTTAAATAATTTAAAATTAACATATATACTGAATAGTATAGATTAACATATTTTATAAGAATCCTGATTTTATTCATTTATTCTCCCTTCCTCCATATTCAGCTTCTGTGCCCCAGAAGAAGCCAGTTACACTTTTGTGTCATGAACTTACTTTCTCTTACATTAATTGGTTTATGAAAGGTACATTACGGTGTTCAAGCCAATGACACATGAGGAAAAAATTGGTAGAAAACTTCTGTGAAAATTATTCTTCTGTCTTTAGAAACAGCCCCAGAAAATATTCTCTGCTGTGCTGAACATGAATGAGGAGACCTATCCCCCAAATGCCATGAGGAACCATTCCGAAGCTATAAAACATGGAGCACAGACAAAATATGTTCATTTCAAGAAAGCATCTTACAGCTTCTACAACAACCAAGACCCAAACTTTCTATAAGTGAATCAACTTTAAGCCTGTTTGAATTGAGTTTTCTGTTTCTTTTGGCTTAAAAGCATCCTGAAAAACAGAATAGCATAAAATTCTCTGATATGCTTTTGATATAGTATTACAAGCTTTCCCTCTTTGCTATTAGTCTTCACAATATCCTCTCAAAGGTCTCTATGAAGCCATCAGAACTTTATTTCCTCATTTGTGGAAATTCAAAATTCTAAACATTTGGTTTTAGAAATTATATATATATATATGTTAATATATATTATATTACTATATAATATAGATGGGAGTTTTTAACACATTTTGATTGTCTACAAATATCCCTAGAAATACAAAACTAAGACAAAGAGTATACATTTTTGAACTGCTTTTTGTATAATTATCAAAATGGTCTACACAAAGCTTTACTTAACAATGTCATAAATCATGTTTGATATTTGGCTGTATTGGATGTTTCTTTAAAATTCATGTTTTAATTATGATTTATATACTTCCTCTTTTTCACTCCTTTCCTCTGATCTGGCTTCAGTGCTCACCACTCTGAAGCAGGCCCTGCAAGGCTTCCCATAACCTCTATGCCACTAAATCCAGCCCCCTTTATCCTTCCCTCTTGGAGTGTTTGCTCACAGTAGGATCCACCTATGTCTGACTCAAGCCACTTCAATGCTCTTTCTTTGGCTCCTGATACCACAGTCTCCTGTTGTCTCCACCTGTCTGGCAGCTCCTGTTCAATCTCCTTGCCAGTGCCTCTCTGCCTCACCCTCTGCTGTGAACTTTCCTGCCTATTCCTTTTCATTCCATGAACTTTCCCTAGGAGAGCTAATCCTTGTCTGTGAGTTGTTACCATCTATAAAGCAATGATTCCAAACATCTGTATCTCCACCTAGACCACCCCCCGAGCTCCAGACCAAAGCGACCACCTCCCAACTCTGCCTCCACTTGGCTGTCTCATAGGAACTTCACACCCATCACCAAAGAACTGAAGTCAGGCTCTTCTATTCCACTCAAACTGCTTTTTCTCTAGTATTTTCTCTTTCTGTGAAAGGAACTGCCATCTACACAGGTGATATAAAGCCAGAAACTTGGAAGCATGATTAAGTGGCAAGTGTGTGAAGATCAGAAAGTCAGAGAAGGCCCCGGTAGGCTAAGGGCTCACCTGGTTGCAGGTGGGCTTATACTTGAGCCCTGGCTGGTTGAGAATGAGTTCCAGCAGCTTGCGATTGAAATTAGACACCCCAATGGACTTGGTTAGACCTGCGTCTTTGCACTTCTCCAGGGCCTGGGAAGGAAGGAAATGGATGGTAGACCTTTGCTGTAGTTTGTCTATTTCATTTGTCACTGACTTTTTATAAACTGAAAATCTGACTTATGATATATTATAATTATAATGAATCAAACAGTTTTATCACTTGAATAAATTAATTTTGAATGCGCTTTCTTGTTCCGTATACATATTGGTCTCCTTAATTCTATTACATGCACACTCGGGACACCAAATAAACATAAAACTGCTTTTCTATTTCCTCTTACTTGTCCCACTCACTTCTATGGTACCTATTTTGCGTTAGGATGCAATAGTTAACAAACTACACCACAGTCAAGGGCAAAAGACACTCTCAGCCTTTCCTCTAGTAAAGGGTCTGTTGCTGCCTCTTTCTACAATGATAAAAATAAATGAATGGTATAGGTGTTGCAAGGGCAGGTTCACTGTCCTGCTCCTTCCACCCTCCTGCTGAGTCAGGCCACAGCTATTCCTCTTCTGTGATGCGTTTCTGTCCTCCGATAAAGTGCTGACTCCTTTTGTGCTTCTCTATACTGACTCTTCTTTAGGGCTCTTGTCCGCAACCTGATCTCAGGGGTAAAGCTGCTTCCATGTCTATGAGGAGCCATAGAAGTTAAAATTAAACACGGACCATAGGGGTCATCTCATTCCACTCCCTCACTTCACCGATGAGAACACGGAGGCGCAGAGAAGTTCCACGTCTGAGGTCAGAGAACTGCTGGAGCGAAAACCGCCTCTCTTTTGATCCCTCCTTCTGTGATTCCAACCTCACCACACAGTGCCGCCTGGTGTCTGCCGCAGAACATACCTCCCGTGTGTCACGAAGGTCCACAGTGTCAAAAATAATGTTTCCACTGGCATCCTTAGGCAGCAATTCCTCCCCAGACTGGAAAACAGAGAAAACAGAGGATAAAGAAGAAGGTTTTGTATGAGAATTCCCTTTCTGGTGCTTAAGGAGCTTAACCACACCACTTTCAGGAGGCTGTGATTATTAATCTGAGCATGCATGTGTGCATGTGTGTGGATGTGTGTGCTTGTGTGTCTGCATGTGCAGATGTGTATATGCATGCGTGCATGTGTGTGTGCCTGTGTGCATATGTGTGTATGCATGAGTGCATGTGTGTAGATAAGGATAGGTGTGGATGTGCATGTGCGTGTGTGGAGCGGGTCGGTAAAAGAAGACATGGGAAAAAAGAAAGATGAGAACAATCTGAGAGACGGTAGCAAAACACTTTTTCTCCACAGTTATCTGCAGACTCCTTCCTCCGTACACCCCCACACTTCACTAAGAATGCTGTCCCTACAGTTGAAATTTATTTCATTTCCGAAGGACAGGCTGGTGTGGAGGACAGAGCTTACCATAACTATTGATCAGTATGTTTAGCCTCAGTTTATGCTCACCCAACTCAGATAATGAGGACATCAGATGTGCTTAGTCAATGTCCACTGTGGTGAGAGGTTGGATCAGTGAAGCCCAAAGGAGTCCAGTTGTGTCACATGTGCCACCCCGCGTACCTCTCTCTCCTGGGGGCCGAGGGGTACATATGGGAAAAACCCTCACCATAAAGAGGTGGAGATTTCACGTTGTATCTCTGTAGTCTGTAGTAACCTAATAGCTCAGAACCTACACTCAGGAACATAATCATTAAGAAATGCAGGGCAGTGCCCTCATCTTTCTAGCACAGAGGAAGTGAGATCATCGAACCTGCATCTCGCTTAAGGCTGGGGGATGAGCACAGACAGAAAATTTCAATGTCACTCGGCTGTGAAGGAGACTCGTGAATGATTTAGCAATTCCATGCAATTCACTCAAACCTACCTCTCTCAGAAAGAACCCAGGAGATCAAGCTGGAATGAGACAATGGAGGTGCTAATAACAGTGATAAAACTGTTTGAGGCATAAGAAGGGAAAAAGAAAAAGCTGACCTTCATAGCCAATGGATTGTGGATAATGAAGAGATCAACATAGTCCAATTGAAGTTTCTTCAGTGACCTTTCCAAGGCTGGGCGAACTAATTCTGGCCTAAAGAAAGTTGTCCAAAGCCGCAGTGAACAAAAGAAAAAGTAGCGTATGATTTCACATATGTGGGGACCAAAATTAAACATAACAGTTAGAAATTGACACGTGAGTAACAAAACACTGTGGTCTAAAACTAAAAGAGCTGGGGCTACGTTTGTGTTATTCAGGGTAAATTACATCCTTGATGAGATGCTGAGATTTACTTGAAAGACTGCAATGTAAGAAAACTGTGAATAAAACTTAGATGGAGCAGGAAAATCAACTTTAATGCATCTGAGAGCAGTCAAGAAACGTCAGGACAGGGGGAATGGAATCTACTGTCCTGTATAATGAATTTCTCAAAACAATTCTGCTGAGAGATGCATCCTAACAACAGGTTGTCATCAGTGTAAGCATGCATAGGATATATCTCCAGAAACCAAAGCTTTGTTTACATTGGAAGAAAGGTTTTCCACGCTAGGAAAATGTTATAACATTCAGGAAACTCAATGCTGAGTTGAAAAAGAAAAAAGTATTTCCTAGTCTGGCTCCTTTTTCTGAACAATATCCCAACCTCACTTGATATATCCTGAGAACAATTACTGAAGAATTAATGGAGTGGCCCCAGGTGCCTTGGGTAATCATATAACAATTACTTAAGTATTATCAATATCATTTTATATAGGAATAATATCTACTGCTCAGAGACATTGAAGAACTGTGTCCCACCTTTCACACATTTCAGAGCAAAACTACAGCCTCTTCTATATTTTGATGATGTGCCTTCACAATATTAGGTAATAAATACATTGTTCCTATGTTTTGATAATGTGCCTTCACAATATTAGGGAAATACATTGTTAAAACTGAGACCACATTGTTTTTCTAAATAATACATCTGAACTGACGGTGGCCTCTGGCCACTGCACACACAGAACTTTCACCTTGGTAGTGTAGAAAATGTCCTCTCTCTTCACAGTGCCATCAGCAATCTTCTCTCGAATGACCTTTCCGAGCTCCTCCTCGTTTTGGTAGAAGAACGCTGCATCAATGTGACGGAAGCCTACATCAATAGCCACTTTGGTGACTTCACCAGCCTTGCTCTTGGGGGTCTATAAAACAGGAGTAAGAGGAGTCAATGATCTGCCTGACTCCGAGAAAATCAATAGATTTCCATAGTGGCATTTTCTTTTTCTTATTTATTTATTTATTTATTTATTTTTTGATCTTTTACTTTGGGTTCAGGGCACACGTGCAGCTTTGTTATATGGATAAACTGTGTGTCACAGGGGTTTGGTATACAGATTATTTTCTCAGCTGGGTAATAAGCATAGTACCTGATAAATATTTTTTCTGATTCCCTCCTTCCACCCACCCTCCAACTTCAAATAGGCTACGGTGTCTGTCATTCCCCTCCCAGTATCCCTGGGTGTTGTTCAGCTCCTATATGTAAGTGAGAACGTGCGGTATTTGGTTTTCTGTTTTTGTGTTAGTTTGCTTAGGATAAGGGCCTCAAACATCATCCATGTTGCTGCAAAGGACGTGATCTAGTTCTTTTTTGTGGCTTCACAGTATTCCATGGTATTTATGTACCACATTTTCTTTATCTGGTCTACCAAGGATGGGCATTTAGGTTGAGCCCATGTCTTTGCTACCCAGTAGCATCTTCACTATCTGCTGGCCTCCTGCTCCCCTTTGGATCACGTGGGTTTCCATGATAGACCTGCACACTCTGAGGACAGCAACTAACCTCCTGTAAGTTTCTGCTCCCAAATAAATTAGTGGAATGGGCTTCACCCTGGAGCATGGAAAAATCACATCTCATTCCATAGGAATCAATTGTACAAGAACAACCAACAGGAAAACTTCTGATACTGGGAGAAATTTTCTAAGTCACTCAATAGGAAGGACAGGTCAATTGATACACACACACACACACACACACACACAGACACTACACACATATACAGCTAACCCTTGAACAACACAGGTTTAAACTGCACAGTCCCACTTATACATGATTTTTTTTCAATCAAAAGTACAAAGTGTGCCTGCTCCTCCTGCCTCCCTTCCTGCTCCTTCACCTCTTCTGCCTCTGCCACCCCAGAGATAGCAACCCCAACTCTTCCTCTTCCTCCTCCTCCTCAGCCTACACAGTGTGAAGATGACAAGGATGAAGACCTTTGTAACAATCTACTTCCACTTAATGAATAGCAAATATATCATCTCTTCCTTATGAGTTTCTTAATAAGAGTTTCTTTTCTCTAGCTTACTTTTCTCTAGCTTACTGTATTATAAGAATACAGTCTATCATACATATAACATGCAAAATATGTTTGTGTTATTAGTAAGGGTTCCAGTCAATAGCTGGCCTGGTTTTACCCAGGACGGAGATGTCACCTCACCAAGCTGGCATTGCAATGTTTGGACAATAATATGTACACGCTCTGCCTCAAATTTTAAACAGGGGATAGTTTAATGACTAAATCTGAGATTCTGCCCTAGCAAGCCTCCTAGAACAGCAGGACAAAACACAGAGAACACACACGCAGGAAAAAAACTTCTCATTCCTGCAGTGACTTAAGTTAAAAACACCAATTAGAGTATTAAGGAAGCTTCTTTTGCACTTAGTGCATTTAAAATGTCTGAATATTAAGCACATGCATGTAGTACAATTTATTATGGTCAATGAGGGGGTTATGGGGAATTTTGTTCTATTCTCTACGGCACTTTTCTGTTTTTTCTAAGAGTAATAAACATTACATAAAACATATATAAGACACACATTATGCCTAACGGATGAAATGGATAATTATGCCATTGGAAACCTACTGACCCTTTCTGGCAGCTGTTATCTAGTGACATCTCATGACAGAGTTCTACCAAGATTGAGCCCATCCATTGGTCTCTCATTTGGGGGGTAATCCCTCCAAAGCAACCCCAAAGCTGCCCTTACTTTACTGTGACCAGAGTGTGACACTTCAAGTTCTCTGCCGTGAACTGAGTGGGTGGCTGTATGGTGTGAACTGAGTGGGTGGCTGTATTGTGTGAACTGAGTGGGTGGCTGTACGGTGTGAACTGAGTGGGTGACTGTATGGTGTGAACTGAGTGGGTGGCTGTATGGTGTGAACTGAGTGGGTGGCTGTACGGTGTGAACTGAGTGGATGGCTGTACGGTGTGAACTGAGTGGGTGGCTGTACGGTGTGAACTGAGTGGGTGGCTGTACGGTGTGAACTGAGTGGGTGGCTGTATGGTGTGAACTGAGTGGGTGGCTGTATGGTGTGAACTGAGTGGGTGGCTGTATGGTGTGAACTGAGTGGGTGGCTGTATGGTGTGAACTGAGTGGGTGGCTGTATGGTGTGAACTGAGTGGATGACTGTATGGTGTGTTTGGTGAGAAACACAATTCAGTCCTTACTGTGATGTTGTACCCCCTAAGTCTTCCCATCGAATTACCTAATGTTTCAAATCACAGTGTCTTCCTATATGACAAAAGGCTTGGATGGTCGAAACTCCCTGGCAAATACTTCCAGCCCCAACAACCTCACAGCAAAGCTGCCAGCAAGCATCCATGCTGGCTTCCGCTTCCCCCGGGCCCTTGGCCCTTCACATTTCTAAGCAAGAGTGGAGCCAAGAGTGTGGTCCTTCACATTTCTAAGCAAGAGTAGAGTTCAACCTCCGAACTCTCAGAGTCAACAGCTTATCATCCTCTTAGTGCAAAAAAATATAAGACCCCTCAGCCTCCAGGGGTCCACTTACATGATCAGGAGCATAAGTGCCAAATCCCAGCATCAGCATGAGGTGTCCATCATTCAGCCTCACAGAATGGCTTTGCTTCGGCTCCATCACCACCCACAGCCCAGCTAATCCGACTCTGCCTTTCCTTCCATATCCTCACTGAGAGCCCAGTAGGAGACAAGGCTGCCGCACTCTTTATTTCCATCAAATACAAGATGGGCGGGGCGGAGATTACAGCTGCCTATAATTTCAAAATGAAGTTGAAATCAATCCATTGACTTTGTTCTGATTCTTCCATGTCTCTACAGGCCTGTCTTACAGGAAAATTGTACAGAAATATTTGCATGCTGGAGGAGTTTGAATTTTCTCTTCAGCGTTGTACACACTTGATTTCTAAGTTAAAAAATTAAACATGCTGAAACTATCAACAGAGTAAATAGACAACCTATGAAATGGGAGAAGATTTTTGCAAACTATGCATCTGACAAAGGTCTAATATCCAGCATCTATAAGGAACTTAAACAAATTTACATGAATGAAACAACCCCAATAAAAAGTGGGCAAAGGACATGAATGGACACTTCTCAAGAGGAGGCAAACATGCAGCCAACAAACATGAAAAATGCTCAACATCACAGATCATTAGAGAAATGCGAATCAAAACCACAATGAGACACCAACTCAAACCAGTCAGAATGGCTATTACTAAAAAGTCAAAAAAATGACAGATGCTGGCAAGGTTGTGGAGAGGAGTGAACGCTTATATACGGTTGGTGGGAGTATAGATTAGATCAGCCATTGTGAAAGACAGTGTGGTGATTCCTCAAAGACCTAAAGTCAGAAGTACCATTCAACCTAGCAATCCCATTAGTGGGCATATACCCAAAGGAATAAAAATTTTTATATTATAAAGATGCATGCGTGTGTATGTTCATTGCAGCACTATTCACAATAGCAAGGACATGAAATCAACCCAAATGCCCATTGATGATGGGCTGGATAAACAGGATGTGGTGCATGTACACCATGGAATACTATGCAGCCATAAAAAAGAATTAGAACATGCACTTTGCCGGAATATGGATGGAGATAGTGGCTGTTATCCTTAGCAAACTGACGCAGGAACAGAAAACCAAATACTGTGTGTTCTCACTTATAAGTGGGAGCTAAATGATGAGAACACATACAGGGGAACAACACACACTGGGGCCTATTAGAGGGTGGAGGGTGGGAAGAGGGAGAAGATCAGGAAAAATAACTAATGGGTACTGGGCTTAATACCTGGGTGATGAACTAATTAGTACAACAAACCCCCATGACACAGGTTTACATATGTAACAAACCTGGACATCCTGAACACGTACCCCTGAACTTAAAATAAAAGTTTTTTAAAAAGCATGCAAATATGTCTTTGATAATTGTACCAGATTTATTTTACAAGGTATAAAACTATCGTCAGGCTAGTGATTCTAAACACTAATTTTCCCAGAGGATCTAAGTTATCTTCCTCACCATTCCTTTCATCATAAATCCCATAACAATACTTCGCTGAAAATTTCTTGAACAAAGCCTGACACCTGGTCCCAAGCACACATGTAACAACATTTCTTAGGAAGACTTACTCCTACTTTCATTATCTTTGTCTTCTGTACCAAGGCCCATTTCATGTTTTGATTCTCATTGTCTTGTTTTCTTGAATCCTTTTGGTGCGAAAAACTTGTCTGAAATCATGGATAAATGTCTGTATTCTTGCCTTTCCTTCAGCCATTGCCTCTTTCTGGAACAGCTTTCTCTATCCCACCTAGTTTTCAGCAGTTTAATGACTTCTTACTTACCCAAATTCACCTCCTCCAACCACACATCCTTTATGACTCCTTCTATGACCTCCCTAGATGAAGTTGATGCCCTTCCCTGCATACCCTTTATTATTATAGCTTCTACCACCCAGACCAAAAAACCACATCATTCAAATTACATTCTCAACTAATAAGGAACTTCTGCTAGATAAAACACCTAACTCATGTTTTCTTTAATGCTTCTATTATGTTGTGCTTCTTGCAACCTGTATTTGTGCCATTGGTATTTTACAGCCAATTATGAAACATACAATTATAATTTATCTTACTTTCAACTCATCCTCTGGCTGGTCAAGGTCAGGACTTTGATTCCATGAGTCCATTTGGTTGCATTTATCTCAACATTGTGTTTGCTATAAATTTGATGAGAATATCCTTTTATAGTCCATTGCTAAAGCTTTTGCACTAAACAGAGATGTTCTGTGTCAAGTCACAAGAAAATTCTGTCTTCATTGATGTGAACTGTCTGGAGTCCACAATTCAACAGGCTAAAAAATTTGTCTAACATTCTTGTAATATTTATCTGTATTTTGCACTAAATGCTTGGCTAATGTAAAAAAAAAAAAAAAAAAAAAAAAAAACACTGTTTCTCCCCTACTTCTGATTCAGGAGTCTAGGAACTTAGTAGTGAAAGAAAATGGGACAGTTTCATTCTTAGCGAAGCCATAGCAGGACTTCATGCTCCCTGGCCCTATTCTTATTACACTTGCATTAAACATTATCCTAAAACATTTCTAGATTTGATGTTATGCCTTATGGCATATCGTTTTCAGAATCCATCTTCCCTTTGTAATTGGAAAGATGATTGTCTCTGGCTTCCCAGCACCTTTTTTGTTTTCTAAGATTTCTAGAAGACTACTAACGAGACAGGATGGAGCTCCTTGTCTCACGAACCAAGGGAGCTCATTGTTCATGAGACAGGAAGTGGGCAGATGGCAAGATGTTCCACTAGATCCCTGCCTCCTGGTACTCATGCCCTTGGGTAAACCTCTCTTCTTCAGTATGGCTGGTACTTGTGTCTTTATTCTAACCAAAAGAATACTGTAACTCCAAAAAAAGTACTATTTCCATCATTAGGAAAGACAGGATTGCCACTTCAATCACACTAACCAACTCAGCAGTCTTCTCAGCTCGCCGGCTTTGATAAAATGAGTGGCTTCGCTGGAGAGGCACACATGGAGAGGAACTGAGGCTGGCCTCAGCCCACAAGCCAGCTAAAAACTGAGGCCTTCAAGAACTCAGCAAGTTTTTCTCCCCTCAGAGCAAGTCTCAGCTATTAGCACCATCCTTTTAGCTGCACTGAAGGAAATCCTGGCAGGTTTTCTCTAGTGGGGACCACCAGATAGGATGATGAGGGGATAAAAATTTCTTCTTTCCTACACCAAGTGAGTTATTTATCAGAGCAATAAAGGATGTTTGAGCCCTTCCATATCAAGTATCATCTTGCTTTAAAACATTTTGCTGGACGTCAAGAAAAGTCATTAATTACAGCAAAACGACAAAGAGTTGGATAGAGTCCCAAAACTCTGATAGGAGATTTAACCATACAGAACAAGAGTTCAGCAAGCACGTGCAATTCACGAGGAAAGGGTAACCCAGGGTTATGAGAGAAATGAGAACATCGCATGGCGATAAAACGCCAAACACCTTGCTGTGGTTTGAATGTGTCCATGTGTTGAAAGTATAATCCCCAATGCAGAGTGTAAAGAGATGTGCCCTCTAAGAGGTCACTAGGTCATAACGGCCCTGCTCTCATGAAGCACTGACCTCATTATTGTGAAAATGGGTCCATCATCATGAGAGTGGGTTACTGTAAAAGTCATTTCGGCCCCCTCTTGTTCTGTCATCCTCTTACCCCTGCTTTTGCGCTCCCTGCCTTCTGCCATGGGATGACACAGCACAGATGTCCTCACCAGATGTGGGTCCTGTGATCTGGGACTTTCAAGCCTCCAAGACTGAGCCAAATAACTTTCTATTTTTTATGAGTCACTCAGTCTCAGCTATTCTGTTACAGCAACAGGAAACAGACTAAGACACACCCATATACTCCTCTCTGAATAAAAGGGAGTCCATTGTCAAGCAACAAAGAGAAATGCAGCCCGACTCGCTGGAGAAACACACCTCACCCCTCCTTTACAACACCTCACACAAGCAGGGAGCCAAAAAGATCACCTTTCAGAGTTCTCAAAATACCCTCTGAAAAGTCTGGTTCAGACCACGCCTTCTGACTGGGAGTCTGGTTCGTTAAGGCTGCTGTGACAAAGTACTATGCACTGGGTGGGTTATAAACAAAAGACATAGATATCTCACGGATCTGAAAGCTAAAAGTCCAAGATCAACGTGCTGGCAGACTCAGGGACTGGCAGGGGCCTGCATCCTGCATCATGGACAGCTGTCCTCTCACTGTCTTCATATGACAAAATGGGCGTGTGATCCCTCTGGGGGCTATTTTATCAAAAGCACTGGTGTAGTTTGGACGTTTGTCCCTTCCAAATCCCATGTTAAGGTTTCACCCGCACGGTTGGAGGTGGAGTCTAATGGGAGGTTTGGGGTCATGAATACATGAATGCCTTCTCTGGGGAGGGGTCAGGTCTAACTCCATTACTTCCCAAGAGAACTGGTTGTTAAACAGAACCTGGCCCCTCCCCTCCCTCCTGCTTCCCTCTCACCAGGCGATCTCTGCACACACCAGCTCCCCTTCACCTTCCTCCATGCTTCGAAGCAGCCTGAGGCCCTCACCAGAAGCCCAAACCTGAAACTTCCACCCAGCAGAACTGAGCTGAATACACTTTTCTCTAGAAATTACCCAGCTTCAGGTTCTGTTTTATAGCAACAATAAATGGACTAAGAGGGGCTCTAATCCCATTCATGAGGGTTCCACCCTCACGACCCAATCACATCCACAGGACCCACCACCAAACAGCATTACCTTGGGGGTTAAGGCTTCATATATGGCTTTGATGGGGATGGAAAGATTCCATCCATTGCATGGGGCAAAGGGAGGCCATAGCAGCGGGGTCATTCTCATAATAGTCAGTGTCCTGGGGCTGCTCACTGCCCCTCACTCCCAGGCCTGCCTCCCCCTCTCCCCCGAGGCCAAGGCCTTCATGCTACTCTGGGCCACCTCTCCCAGGTCCTGCATCCCAAGGAAAGGTGCAGACTCAATTGAGATCTCCTGAGGCTCACTCTCTGCCCCTGTAACAAGATGGCCATGTCCTTGTCAAGTTCTTCTCTAGGAAAATGTGGGAGTCACATAGAGACTTCTACCTACCTGTGTAGAGGTTGTCCGGAGCCTCCTGTCACCTCCTCTCTCTCATCATTGGTTTTTGGCTTCAGTCTCCCCTTCTTGGTGATGTCTTTGTCCCTGTGTCCCTCTAATCAAAGTAGCTCCCCAGTCCCCACTGTGTCTCTCCATCTCGCTCCTCTGTTTTAGTTTCTTCAGAACAATTGTGACCAGAGCAATTGCCTGAATTATTCACTCATTTTGTGGTGTGTTTTCATATTTATTGACTGGCTTCTCCAACACTAATCACCACACCTAGAAAAGCTTCCTAGTACGTGGTCAGTGCTCAATCAATATTTGTGGAGTGAATGAAATTGAGCTCTAAGCATGGCCACAGTGGGGTTTTTAGGTTTTTCTGTGCTCTGTTCTTATTTTCTGCGATCTCCAAACTGTTTCTAAACCCTTATTAAAGGTTGCACCCAACACTGTTTTTTGCAGTGGAAAACTGAGAGGCCCACGTTGCACTCAAACAGAGCAGCAAAGCATTCGTCATCCTTCCCCTCGGGGCTGGGACTAACAGCAGGGCCTTCCTCAGCAGAGTACAGCTGTGTCCAGCTGAGTGACAAACGCTCTAGTCACAGAACACAGCAGCACAGCAGGCCGGCATGGTGGCCACAGGGAGAGTTCACGCTTGGCCGCTTGTGGACAGGTGCAGGGTGGCAGCCCTGAGGAGGTTCAGAGGTGACCAGGGACATCTTAAGGGAACAGCATCAGTCATGAACCAGGATATAAATATCCATGCTGCTTATTTAAACAGAAGATGTTTCATTGACGATGGGAGTATCTACAAAGAAGCCAGTCAGGAAACAAGCAACCCAGAGGCCTTTAAACACAGGAAGCCACTACCCTCCTAGGCTAGAGAAGCAGAGGCAGTGCTGGGGGCAGAGCCCAGGCACCCTGGAGGAAGCAGCAACCACGGAGGGCCTGAGGGAGGCAGCCAGGACGACTCGGGGGATGGAGGCTGCTGTGTCCCCCAGAGAAGGGAGGTGTGGCACCGGGACTCCCAGATTCCCTTTCTGCTCTGAGCAGCGCCTCACAGTGGCCAAGCCCAGCTGGAAGGCAGCAGGCAGAGAAGGCAGTACCCAGGACTAAAGAAGCTGTCCTGGGCTACAGCACAGCAGGAGAGGGAGGAGGAGGGGCACTGAGCAGACAGGAGTGTCAGTCCATCAGGCTGACCCTGGCCCTGCCTCTTCAACGGGATATCAATGAAATGCCACCTTCTTCCACAATTCAGGCTGATGGGGCAGGAATGCTGGGTTATGTAAAGTGTCACAGTGTTCACTGAGGTGGATAACATGAAAACTTATTTGTTCCTGGGAAAAATTCTTAAATCTCATTAAGGCTTCTTAAGCATTCACAAAATTGAAGCCACCTTTCCCAGATGTTCGGATTAACAGGTGGGGCTACATAGCCTACCTGAAATTCAGTTCCAGAAATATTTACTGAGTGTCTTTTACCTGCAACTGTTCCTAGTGTGTTTTTGTTTTTGTTTTTGTTTTTTAAGTCAGGCATGTTAAGAATAAGTCCAAGAGTTCTACATTCAATTTTGTGAGGCTATATCTTCACATCTTTCCCTGGGCTGGGACTAAAACAGCCTTCCTTGAAACTAGGACATGGGAGTGATGGTATTAGGGCAATTGCATCATGATGAAAGAATACCCGAGACTTGGGTAATTGATAAAGAAAAAGGGTTCAATTGGCCCATGGTCTGCAGGCTGGACATGAAGCATGGTGCTGGCATCTGCTTCTGGGGAGGGCCACAGGGAGCTTACAGTGATAGCAGAAGGTAAGTGGGGAGCCCGTGTCTCACATCACAAGAGTGGGAGCAAGAGAGAGCAAGGGGGGACAATGCCACACACTTTACACAAACAGATCTCCCAGAAACTCACAGCAAGAGCTAACTCATCACAAGGGGATGGCGCTGAACCATTAATGAGGGATCCCATCCATGATCCAATCACCTTCCACCAGGCCCTGCCTCCAGCACTGGGGATTACATTTCTGCATGGGATTTGAAGTGCACAAATATCCAAAACATATCAGTAATTATTGCTGAATTTTGAAGCCCCTGGTCCCAGGGGTAAACACCTTCCCAAACTGGCCTAGAAGACCAAGGAAAGATTTCCTGTCTCTCTGGAGCATGGATTACACCAGGGAAAAACATCAGGTGTTTGAGTGCCAACGGCTCTGCCATTTGTAGGTTGTAACACATGATGAGAAGAGTGCAACAGATTGAATATCCAGCTTTGCTAAGGTTGCAGAGTTTGGCCTGAGCTAGGAGTGTGCATTCTTCACTAAGGTCTTCCTCAGAATCCATGCCAAGGGACCTGTGCTTGCTGAAGGGGGATAAGCCACAGCTGAAGACACTCCAACTTCAGAGAACACAGCTGCCCTTTAATACTGAAAAGCTCACTGCCTTCAGCACCCCGAGTTTTCTCCCAACCTTGGATGCTCTACATGCATGAACTGCAGGAAAAGAGGAGACACCCAGCATCCAAGAGAGCAGTCGGGAGTAACAGCCATTATGAAGAATTGTTGGAGGTTCCTCAAAGAGCTAAAAATAAAACTACCACTTGGTCCAGCAATCCCACTACTGGGTATGTATCCAAAGAAATGAAATTAATATGTCAGAGAGATATCTGCACTCCACAGTAGCCAAGATATGGAAACAACCTAAGTGTTGATGAACAGATAAATGCATAAAGAAAACATGTTATATATACACCATGGAATATTATATTGTTTCTTTTTCAACCAATTTGTCATTGGCATATGGAAATGCAACTGAGTTTTGTATGTTGATTTGGCATTCAGCACCTAATTCCCCAGCTCCCTTCTCCTGTCGCGGAGCCTCAGGTTGGCATATCAAAATAACATATCAGCCTGAGTCCCAGAATGTCCACCTAGAGCAAAGCCCTGGACACTATGAATGACAGACAGAAGTTCATTTTATTAAGCTGGTGAGATTTGGAAGTTGTTGCTTCAGCGTAATTTAATCTATCCAAATACTCCAACCTTGACTCAGTTGCCTGCAACCATGTTTGGTTTCAAACACTGTATTAACTGGAGCTCAGTGCCAGAAACAGAAACTGTTCTATGCCTTTTAAGCAGAAATGAGACAAAGAATTTTGGTTGCTTAGAAAACACTGGTAAGGCCTGGAAATGGAAGCTTAACATGATCTCTAGGAACTGCTCCAAGAACTGTGTGTACCTGACCCCGCACAGGAGAGTCTGCACCTGCCCCATCAGGAAGGCTACCTTGGAAATCCTTGCATTCAAGAGCATACCTCCATCCACAGCTATGATGGCCAGAATCGGGAAGCCACAGCCACATAGTGCCCTGGACACAGGAGCCCAGTAACCACTGCACAGCAGGTGGTGCAGTGAGTGTAGCCACCCCACATTTACCTGTGGTCACCTTGGAAGCCAGAGGCTGTGCCTGCCACCTCTTTCACTTTCACATCCAGCAGAAAACACCAAATGCCCTAGGATTGTGGCTGCTGCTTCTTTCTGCCTTCCAAGTCTTGTGTGAGTGCTTCAAAATGGCAGAACCCAATAAGCATATAGAAGTCGTATTTGCAATGTCTTTCTACACTCTCTTAACCTCTTTGTGCTTGGCCAATTTTGCCAATGTGCCTTTATTTGTTTATTCAGTTTGATATATCCTAATCTTGTGATTCTAGAGAATGGAATTCATTTGACTTTCTATAGGTTATGCTGTATTTCATTAATTTCACATTTTTTCACATAAAATGAAATTAGGATGCATCTTAAAGTTGATAGCATGACAGAAGTTAGTTGGCAGAGTTTTTTCTTTCTTAGGTAGTGTATAAAATAATAATGCATCTTACAAATGTCAGCATCTTATATTTGAAGAACCCACATACCCAAGAGGGAATGTAGCCCTGCCAACACCTCCATTTCAGACTTCAGAACTGTGAGAGAATAAGTTTCCATAGTTTTAAGCCACCCAGTTTTGGTCAATGTGTTATAGCAGTTCTAGGAAACTGATATAAGTGTACATGAGGCAGGCAGGAAAGATTATGCCAGAGAGAGATTACGGTGAACGAAGCAACAGGATGTGAAATAACTGGTGTTTTCGAAACACTGAGACAAATTTAGTGTGGCCGGCATGAGGCAACCAAGAGTGGAATGGATGTGGACAAGGGCTCCATCATGAGGACAGCCTGTGCTTTTCAAGAGATAGCAAGGCAGGCCTGACCCCAGCTGCCTTCACTGGGAGGGAGGGAGGCCTCAGAGGGCAACCCCAAATGTTCCACCAGGTTCAAAGCCAAGTCACAGGGAGGCATCAGCCTGACAAAGAAAGGAAGGGGAAGTAATCGGGAAGAAGCAGAAGGCTGTTCCTACCAAAAGCGACACTAACAGGACAACAGGTTCATCGTTGTTGGAAAATCAGCCAGGAAGAAAGTCATCAATGATGGGCAATGGAGCACAGTTGAAGACATACTGGCTGCAGATTCCAGAGATTCCAGGGCTCTTCACTCAAGCTTATCTTTCTTTCTTTTCAATATTTGTGGGAGACATACCTCACCCCAAAGACACATGAATATCACAAGCATTTTAGTCTGCAGATTTAATGTTTGTGGATGAAGCTGTCTTTCACAACCTCGACATGTATAGTGGACCATGGTTCTGCCAGGTCAGTCCTGCAGCCACAAAAAAGAGGACCAGGAAAGAGGTTAGGGGAAGGAGGTATGGGTATGTCTGTGAGGGTGTTTCCAGAGACATTAGTATTTTAGTTGAATTGACTGAACCAAATTTTGAATCCATAAACTGAGTAGAAAAAAATCACCCTCACCAATTTGGAAGGGCATCATCCAATCCTTCAAGGGCCCACATAGAAAAAAAAGGCAGAAGAGGGGCTGACTCGCTCTCTTCTGGGAGCAGGATACCCACCTTCTCCAGCCTTTGGCTGCTGGCACTCCTGGTTCTCCGACCTTCATATGGACCAGGATTCACACTGGCAACTCTCCTGGCCCACAGGCCTGGGTTTGGACCACACTGCACCACCAGCTTTCCTGCTTCTCCTACCCACAGATGGCAATTCGCAGGACTTCTCGGCACCCCTAATCCTGTGCTCCAATCTCTCATAGTAACTCTTTCTACACGTGTAACTAGGTCTCCTGTTGGTTCTGTTTCTCTGGCGAACCCTGACTAACACATGCCCTAGAGTGGCATTCACCTGCCTGCAAATGCCTACTCTCTTCTGTTCCCTACAGTTCTCCAGCGTTCGTAGGCCACTGCTCAGAGACCACAGGCAGTACCACTGCCCAGGCACAAAACACGTCTGCTCAGTTATGGGAACTCCTTCACAAACTCATCAATCAGATGGCGATCAGTCCTTTCGCTGCACCCTCGATAAGCCAACAATTTATTCCTTCAAAGAGATTAAAGCAAAACAGTGGGTTTATTACTTGTCCGTAAGTATTTCAGCTCTCCTTGCCAAAGAGTGTTTAGAAACTAGCTTTTGTTGTTATTTCCTTCGGAGTTTTTTTTTAGTTTTTTTTTTTTTTTTCTGTTTTATTTATGCTTTTTACAAATCAGTAGACCACAGCAAGGGAGCTGCTCTGGTACATATAAAGCCCTGACCCTGAAGTAGGTTGTCTACAAATGATTTAGGTTCACCATGAACATGCATTGTGTGACGGGCCAGAGTTCCGACTATTGTTAGAGAATTCTTAAACATCTGTGTCACTGTCTCATGTTTATGTACAGATCTGTCTTTTGTCTCTTCACCATAATCTCCCTGAGAAGAAAGCAAGCCTCTCACCCAAGTTCTCGAGATAGATAATTTCTCTCTTCCTCAATTAGAACTATAACAAACCAGCTCTCTTGGGCTGTTCTTGGGCTGTTTTTGGAAAACAATTTCCTCAGAAAGTCCAAGTAGACTGTCCCTCTATTGTTCTGGCCATTTAATATTTTAAACAAGGTCCCCTTTCTCTGCTAACACAGAGTGATCAAGGCAAGAATAGCTTGGAAAGTGTTTAAGTTTGTGGTATCACTCCATATGACTAACAATAGTTTGCTTGTTTTTTTGTTAATGTTGTTGGAGTTTTTCTGAGACAGGGTCTCATTCTGTTGCCCAGGCTGAAGTACATGGGCATGATTATAGCTCACTGCAGCCCCAATCTCCTGGGCTCAAGCAATCTTCCCACTTCAGCCTCCTGACTAGCTAGGAATACAGTCATGCACCACCATGCCTGGCTGATGTTTTAAAATTTTTAGTAGAGATGAGGTCTCACAGTGTTGCCCAGGCTGGCCTAAAACTCCTGAGTTCAGGTGATCCTTTCGCCTCGGCCTCCCAAAATGCTGGGATTAGAGGCATGAGCCACTATGCCGGGCCATGAACAATAGTTGTATCTCTTCAGGGTTCACAGTGTCATTAACTTTTGTATTTTGTGGAAATTTAACAAGTCCTGACAGGCATAGCAGTATGCAGGGTTGTAAATTATCTGAAACAATCATGAGGTTTTGTAGATTATGGAAAATCTGTCGACGTTAACCTATCATGATCTATAAAATATGCTAGCTTTTGATCACCCTGGAAGATAATTTATTTTATTCCTCATTCTATTGCTGTGCCAATGGGTGAAAGTTTCATTCATCCTTTGCTCCCGTCAGTCTGTGTGTGTCTTCTTCCTGCATTTTGGTGACGTTTTCTCTTTACCATTATCTTTATAGACACCCACCTCCTTGTCCCTTTGCCAGTAAGTTAAATACAGTCTTCTTTGCATCCATCCCACATTCAGGGCAACTGCACAAAAACAGGCAGTGATGGAAGCAAATACAGCAAACATCAAAGCCATAACTCCTGCTTACCTTATCATTGCTCTGAGTAACAGCGGTGTACTCCTCAGAGAAATCCTACTCATCACTGGAAAGTGTCCTAACAAACCCTATTGGTTCAGAATATTGTGTACCTACCCCTGAGTCACTGAGAACAGGATGCTTTCTTACCAAAGAAACCTATAAAGTTCAATTACACTCTTTCCGGTGCTACCAAATCCATTCATCTGAATTGTAATGGGTCCCGAGTATCACAGACAATTTCACTTAAGTTGAATGCACATTTATAGAACATTTTAAAGTGTACAAACCATTCTCAAAAACATGAACTCATTCATTGAAAGCATGCTCTCTAGAATCCAAATCATAGCTCTTTTCTTTTAAAATCCCTAGTGTTGTCTCTACATGAGATTGTTTTTCTTATGGAAAGTTTTAGAGCAAGACAGCTGGTAAGCCTTGATGTCTGCTGCATGTGACCTTGCAGAAATCAATATTATTTTACAATATTGTCACATGTGACCACAAATTCATTTCTATACAGAAGACCCTGAATGTATGTCATAGAAAAAATTTAATCCATAATTCGGATTGTTCTTATCACTAGGACTATGAAATTCCTCAGGTGGTAATAATTCCAGTAGAAATTCAAGATGTTACATTTTATGCATTATAATGCCTAATCAGATCCAGTAAAGGCTACATCCTTTTGAGAACATGTTGGACCAACTGAAACTTCAAAACTAAACTCTAGAAACTCAACTAAATTTGTTGTTAGTGTTTCAAAAGCTCATGGGCAACTGTCATATTATATTTGTGTAGTATTTGATGTCTTTAATTCTCCTTTGATTTTTCTGGAAAGTAACAAATTTAGTAACCTAGCAATGACCACCTTCTATAAACCATCTCTACCATCCAAACAAAATTGGGATATCTTTACTTCCTTGCCAATTCCAGATATTGGCTACACTCTAATAGAATTTACCCTCATTTCCTTCAATCCTCTCATCATTTAAAGGAAATCCTCTAAAATATCTCTGTTCAAATGTCTCGTAGATCTTTCAGTTTCCTTGCAGAATCATGTAGGACAGTTTACTGACCCCTGATTTGGTGAAAGCGTTTGTAGTCTTTTGGGTACTCTTGCTCCCATTAGTCATTTTCAGGAGTTGGTCTGGAAATGTCTGCCATCCCTTCAGAGACAAAGCAATATTGTCTGTGAGTTTAAAAGCCAAACTATCTCTGTAATAAATATGTCACATATTAATCAAGGAGCTGCCCAGTTTTTATTTATTCATTTAGTTTTTAGAGATGGGGTCTCATTGTGGCTAGACTCAAACTCTTGGGCTTAAATCATCCTTTCACCTCAGCCTCCCACATGCCTGGGACTATAGGGGTATACCACCACGCCTAGCTGCCCTATTTTCTTTTTTTTTTTTTTTTCTTTGAGATGGAGTCTCGCTCTGTTGCCTAGGCTGGAATGCAGTGGTGCAATCTCGGCTTACTGAAATCTCTGCCTCCCAGGTTCAAGCGATTCTCCTGCCTCAGCCTTCTGAGCAGCTAGGAGCCCTGAGCCCTTGAGGTCAAGACTGTAGTGAGCTGAGATCATGCTACTGCACTCCAGCCTGAAAAACAGAGTAAGACCCTGTCTCGCACACACACACAAATTAAAAGTATTGTCCAATGTTGATGTCAATTTTCTAGAACTGTAGTGTGCAGAATTCACTTTATTAAATTGATATTTCAACAAACAATGAATGTACATTTGTCCACCAGTCTTATTCTACTCATGATTCTTTAAGGATCAGTGACCATGGTTCAGCAACTTCTCCCCAGCTTAGGACCTGGAACAACTTCTATTCATTTCAGTCAACATTGACTGGATCTCTAACCTGAACGAAAGGATAAGTACATTTTTTGAACTCGAAGTCTGATTTACAATCATGTCATCTAGTTTATCTTCTAATTTCCTTTCCCCTGCTCTTTTTAAAACCAAATTACTGTTTTAAAACCAATTATTTTCTTTGACATATATTCAGGGCCTCCTGTATAGAATTGAATTTGTGGTCATATTGTGACAATATTGTAAAATAATATTGGTTTTGAACCAAATAAATTATATTATTGAACCAAATAAAATAATATTGATGATGAATATTGTCTTAAAACCAAATATTGATGAAAATATTGAAGATGAAAGGAAAACAGATGGCAGATTAGGCTTTGATGTATCACCATTTACTTTATGTGAAATTTTAAATCTCCATTTTCTCTCAACTGCGCTGGTTTTTATAAAATATGTTAAAGCCATTTTTGGCTTCAAGTATGAAAGCATGAGCTTGTTTAGCTTCCCTAGCAATGTGTGTTTGGCCATTGCTATGTTTTGAATGTTTGTGTCCCTCCAAAATTCATATGTTGAATCCTACCCTCAAGGTGATGGTATTAAGAAGTGGGGCTTTGGAGTTGATGAGGTTATGAGGATGGGGCCCTCATGAATGGGATTAGTGCCCTTAGAAAAGAGGCCCAAAGGAGCTTGTTTGCCCCTTCTGCCATGTGAGGACAGAGCGAGAACCAGGAAACAGACCCTAACCTGACACCAAACCTGCCTTAGCCTTGATCTTGGACTTCCCAGCCTCCAGAATATTGAGAAATAAATTTCTGCTGTTTATAAGTCACCCAGTGCATGGCATTTTTGTTAAAGAAGCATAAACAGACTGAGACAGCCATGATCACTCTAATTTTTTTAAAATATTTTCCTTCACATTTGCACAATTCAAGAGCAGGTGCTGCCTGGGAGACCCTTCCCTTCCTTAGAGAACAGCGAGCTGCTTTTTCTGATTATGGAGAGGCTTATTTACCTGCCATAGGATTTGCAATCAAGAACATTACCTTCCCCAGGGGCAATTCTAACCTCCCCCCCTGCCCCCAGCCACCACACTACTTTTAAATCAAAATAGACCATCTCTCTTTTCACCTATTGCTCACTTTCCTCTGATTAAAACAAAAAAGTAAAGGAGAACCAGTACAAGCCTACATACATGCACACACAGGCAAGCACACATACCACAAGAACACACTCATGCACCCATGCATACGCACATGAACACGTACAAGCACACACACACACACACACGTATGCATGCAGACACTTTTAACCTCTTCCTATACTACATCTGTGTTACATTATCCCAGCCATTTTTTTCAACTTTTAATGAAAGCTTGTATACAAGATTACTTTATTCCTGCATCTTCTCATTGTTTTCTCCTTGTATTTGCCCTTTTCCTTTCCTACTTGGTGAGATTTGGCTTTCCGTGCAAGGATCTTTTTGCGGTCTTTGTCCAGTTTTAGTCTACTGATAACCCCCTTGCTGGGGGGAAAGTCTACACAGAGAGTTGTGTCGTTAGCCTTTTCCTGCTGCACCCATTCAATGTAGATGACATGTTTCTCTCTGTAAATCTGGACTACTGTGCCAATTTGCTGACCTTTGTGGTGCCCTCACACAACCTGAACTTCATCATCCTTTCAGACGGGCATGGATCAAACACTGTACTTCTGTCTCCACTCTTTGGAGAGAGGGGAGGACATACCAGTTCTGTGAATGTAGGAAGGCGCATTGAAATGCCTTTTGCAGTTACTGCTTCAGTCAGACGTCACAAAGAGATTGAACTTCATTTCATTTCGGCCACTCCCACTTCAGTGACGGCCACAAAGAGAGCCCCACTGGTTATTAATGTCTTTTTTCAACTCAAACGTGTAAACTACATAGCCTGGCATATTGTAGAAGAGAACTGTGCAGCATTAAATATTAGCATCTCACCCTCACATGCACAGAAATATTCAGATTACAAAAATATACCAATTTATAAAGATTAATATTAACTCACTGTAATTTTTCAAAGACTCGCAATTATTTGATCAATTTCAGGAGAAACTATTATTTTTTTTACAATGTTCATGCCAATTGCCTAAGACTAATCAGTTTCTCTTACTTTGTGACTGACTGATTCTATGAATATTCTGCCTCAGTATTTAAAAAATTCTCCTATAATAATTGGAAAGGTGAACAGAAGTGATTAGATTTGTCTTAGCAGTATCTCTCACTTTGCGAATCTTCATGTGAATCTTCAGTACCTCTTATTTTGTGAATCTTCATCAAAATCTGAAGTATTCCCATTACTTTTAGGAAAAGAACCAAATGCTTAACATGATCCACATAAGATCGCATAATGTATATATCTCTGTATGCTCACTTTGTATTTTATCATCAATATTTGCTGCAACAAAACAAAACCAACTTCCAAGATAAGGTCCAGCATATGTGGACTTCCCAGCAAATTTTAGTTAATGCTGCCCTCTAACGCCTGCCTCTGATATTACATCAGCTCAGGGTTTTGACCAAAAACAGACACAAATGAGGTCACCTAAGGAGACGTTAGCAATCATTGCCAGGTTCCCTTTGACTAGCTCATTCCACAGATGAGCAAACTGAAGCCCAAAAACTCAGGTGTTTCTCGCAAGATCACACAGCGAATGACCGTCAGAAGGAGTTAGAACACAAAATTGCTGTCTTTCCCCAGACAGGGCATGTGAGATGTGACCACAGGGCTCTAGGATTGGTGCCTCACCCGTTAGGCTTTCTGAAAATTCACAAACTGCAAAGCATGACACTGCCCATAGGAATCTGTTACAGAAAACGAGAAAGGATTCTGACATAGCTCAATTAAGAAGCAACCGGAATTCATGCAGCCCGGGTCCTTGTGAGAGACAATTAGAATATACCAGAAAAGCTGGAGAGGTAGCAGAGACCAGGTGCTGTGCGGTTTTGTGTACTAAACTCAGGATTTCTAACTTAATCCTGATGATGACCAGCTATTAAAGGCCTCTAAGCAAATTGAAGAAGGTCACTCCGACTCAAGGGTATAGGGCGGGTCTGGAGACAGGAAGACCAGCAAAGCTTTACTTTGGCAGTCCAGGGTACCAACAATGAGGACTGCAGGACCCCTACTTTTCTAGTTTACAGAGTGTATTAGTCCGTTTTCACGCTGCTCATAAAACAAACATACTGGAGACTGGGCAATTTACAAAAGAAAGAGGTTTAATTGGACTTACAGTTTCACCTGGCTGGGGAGGCCTCACAATCATGGCGGAAGGCAGAGAGGAGCAAGTCACATCTGTGAATGGAGGCAGGCAAAGAGAAAGAGCTTGTGCAGGGAAACTCCCACTTATAAAACCATCAGATCTCACGAGACTTACTCACTATCAGGAGAACAGCACAGGAAAGACCCACCCCCATGATTCAATTACCTCCCATCAGGTCCCTCCCACAGACGTGGGAGTTCAAGATGAGATTTGGGTGGGGACACAGCCAAACCATATCACAGAGCTAATGGGAAGATGGTATTATCGGGCTGTCTAGAGGACACAGGAGAAGGAGAAAGGGTTGTGAGGCCAGAGGAACTATCACTGTATGGACATGCTGAGCTTGAAAGTCGTATACACAAATGTGAACCTGACAGCCAATCCTTCAAGATGGACCCCAAGCAGCTAACCAGGCACAAATTTCAAATACAGCCAAGTAGGCATTTGTTGACTGGAGGTCACACAAGCACCTGAGTTGCCCAAAACACACATCTCTATTTAACTTTGGAACTTTCAGAGCTCACTTGAACCAACCAATCAGAGCTTACCTGAATCAACCAATTAGAGCTCACCTAAACCAACAAAGGCAAGCTCATCTGAACCAACCAATCAGAGTTCAGCTGTATCAACCAATCAGGGCTCAGGTGTGTTGACCAATCAGTTTGAATTTTCCTTTGCATAATTGAACCTGATTGGGCAGAAACGTTTGCTATAAAACCCAGCCCCAGCTACTTGGGAAGCTGAGGCAGGAGAATCACTTGAACCCGGGAGATGGAGGTTGCGGTGAGATGAGATCATGCCACCGCACTCTAGCTTGGGTGACAGCAAGACTCCCTCCCTCAAATAAAAAATAAAAATAAAATAAAATTTTAAAAAGCACCAAACCCTCCCTTTGTTCTCTGGAACACATCTTTGTTTACACCAGAGGCTGCATCTCCCTCTTTTGTCAGCTGTTTGCTGGAATAAAGTCTCTTTCCTCCAATTTCCTTCCCAGAGAACTTTTCCTTACAACCTCAGAAGACAGCCGGATGGAAATACTTAGTAGGTGTTGGAATATTAGGCTGAAGCTCAGGAGCAGGGGGAAGATTTCACTTACAGATTTTGCACCAAGATACATTTAACGTAGTTTTGAAAATTGTCATAGTCATTACGTAATGAATTATGTAATAAAATTAAATAAGTTAAATAACTGAATAAATTAATTAAATAAAAATATGTAATAAAAGTATCCAATATAATTATGTAATGTAATATAAAATATAATTTTAAAATCCTAGTTGTTACACCGAGATAAGTCTGCCTTGGAGGCAGGGGGAGTTGCCCAGGAAGACTGTAGAATGAGAGGCCAGGAAGACAATTGGAGAACCCACATGTTGGCGTCAGCAGAATCCACACAGGAAATGAAGGAAAGGCAGATCCATTAGAACGATATTGATAGGATCTCACATCGCAGTAGAGGGGAGCAGTTATGAGAAAAATATGCTCAACACTGACAAATGCTGGGCGGAAAACGTGTAACTCCACACTGCCAACTGAGGAAACAGCAAGAAGCTGTTGGTTAAAGCCACCAAAGCTCCTGGAACATTACAAGTTGCCCAAAGAAGAAGGGCCCAGTATGAAGAAAGGGAGAAGGAACACAGGGACCCCTGAGGCTGCATCCCAACAGAAGAGGACCATCCTAGAGGAGAAGGAGCTCTCAATCCTCATTGTCACCGCAGCCTACTTTGTAGAGGGCACAGTCACTTTTCAAAACGTGAGGTGGGAGGTTCGAGAGCTCTTAAGTGGGTATTCAAATCAATAGTACAATCTAAATTATAACCTGACTCTGATTTGGGAGTGTGGTGACTAATGTATTTGGGGACGAAGATCATTGCTGCATATGCCAAATGACAAACAGATGACACAAGTTAGCAAAGTTTTTTGTTTTGTTTTTATTAAAGAAGACTTAGTACTAATGAGGATATGGTGAAATAACTCTCTACTCAAGAACAAAAATTAATATTAATCTTTTGTACAACAATTTTGCAATATATATCAACATGTTTACATCATTTGATATAGTAATTCTGATTCTAAGATTTTTAATTAAGTAAATAATTTATAAAATGGAGAAAGCTTTATGTTTATCTCAAGGTTATTTATAATAGGAAAAAAACAAATTCAAACTACATTTTTCATGACAGGGGAATTATGGAGTAAATTATGGTACGCACTTCAAATGGAAAATCAGGCAAATGTTACAAATAATAACTGAAAGTTTTTAATAACTTGGAGAAATAGTAGTTATATAACATTAAGTAGAAGAAATGATATAAAATTTTATATGCATTATTACATCAGTTCTTTTTTAAGTCCATATAAAAAATTCACAAGATGCTAAGTATAATATTCTCTGCAAAGAAGAACTAAGATGATATATTTCCTTCTCTTTCAAGTTTTCATTACTCATCCTGCAACATTTTTATAATCAGAAAAAGTCATCCGGGCATTCAGGGATGAGAGCTGTTAGAAGGATTCCAGGAGTCTCACAGGCTAAAGCAGGTGAGGAGGGCTTCATGAAAGTAGTGGGACTTGAATTAGGATCCGACGGGGAAAAAAAAATTATACATTGAAGAGGAGTGAACGTTCCCGGCATGTAGAATGGCGACAACACGAACAAGATGGGGTGGTGAGTTAGGTGCAAAGAGTTGACCAGTTGGCTGGAGAGAAAGGAGACTTTCTGTATTGGAATATTGGGATTTAAGAGTAATCAGATGAATGTAAGATTGATGGAATGGAAGAAGAAAGCTATTGGATAGTTTTGATCAACAAAGGGCTCATGTGTTTTCTTCTAGCTTTAGTTCTGATTAAACCCTCAAAACAATGGTTGGCATAGAGAGCGTTTGACAAACATTTGTGGGATGAATGAACGAGGAAACAGAGTCCAGGGTAGAAAACATTCTCTAAGTGCCATTTAAATACCTTTATTTTCTTCTGCAATCAGGTGTCTCTCCAGGATGACACAGTAAGGTAGCCTCTCCACCTTTCAGTTCTGCTAATTTGCAAGTCAGATATATTGAGCTTCTGAAAATTTCACAGACCCACTCTCCCTTGGAAAAAATGACAGAGATAAAGTAAATGAAATAATTACTTCTCTACTATTCACCAGGGTTGGATATTACTCAGCTGAGGAAAAATGATGATGTGTGCCATTTACAAGTTAAAAAAAAAAAAAAACTAAACAAAAACTCTATGTAAAATTTCAAATTAAAAGCTTTTCCTAAGCATGGGATTTATCTATTTCACAATAAAGACTGCATATTTTTCATCTTCCTTTCTAAATAGCTATTGATTACCTTCAAATAATTCAGAATCTGATATAAAAAGATTTTCCTAAGACCTAACTCTCCGAAGAGCTAAAAATGATGTCCAGGGGTTTGAAGCCAAGTCTTACACCAAAGCCCACGGGCTCCACCATCAGTCATCCTGCCTGCTGCCTCTCACATCCGCATCTGCAGCTGGCTGGTGCTGTGAGTTGCTCCATCGTCCCTTACCTCCACTCCACCCTTGGATTTACATTGTCTTGAGTTCTTGTATCTTACAAAATGTATAAGCTGTCAATCAGCTAACCTGAAAACCCAACTCTAACTCATGACCAACAGACAGAAGAAGATAAGCATGCTCCCACCCAAAGCCCTTTTTCTACACAAGCGACCAAGCACTGCTCTGTCCTCAGACCTCATCTGCCTGAGCTTCCATACACTATTGTTCACCACCCCTCTTTCTAAAAATTCACCATTTGGCTTCTTCAAGTATTTATTAAAACGTGATTCTTGGTCCTCTTCCTTCCTTCTTTACCCTCTTATATGTGTAAGTCATGCAATGCTGCACATTTAATCCTATCAGGAAGGGTGATGAGGCATAAAGAGGACAGATTTGGAATCAAGCAAACAGGTTTTCTGTGTGTGTTGGTTCGGTGTGTGTGTTTTTTTAGAGACAGGGTCTCACTGTGTCACCCAGGCTACAATGCAGTGGTGCAATCATTGCTCACTGCCCCCTTAACTTCCTGGGCTCAAGTGATCCACCTCAGCCTCCCGAGTAGCTGAGACTATGGGTGTGTGCTCTCACGCCTGTCTAATTTTTTAATTTTTTTTGTAGAGACTGGGTCTCACTGTGTTGCCCAAGTTAATCTCAAACTCCTGTTGTCAAGGGATCCTCCCACCTTGGCATCCCAAAGTTCTGGGATTACAAGCATGAGCAACCATGCCCAGCCAAGCATATGTGGGTTCGAATATCAGTTCCACTGCTTACTGTTCTCTATTGAATTACTTAATGTATATGAGCCAAACAATATTTTCCTTACTGAGAGGTTGTGGAGATTAAATGAGGCCATAGTCAGGCTCACCGCATGGTAGATGCTCAATACATATGAGTTATCCTCATAATCATTATTAGGTGTGTTTTAATATGGGGATATTTTCTGATAATTAGTTAATAGTAAGACTAACCTTGACTGATGCTGGAGAACCAGGGTTCAGGAATTTGAGAATGATTGCCTTTGGGACACACACTTTTGGAAGAGGCCTTCCACCTGACCCTGCACGTCACTGCATTTTCTTGCCAGCTATGCCCCAACTGCATGGTCCTGATTGCTCCTTGCCTGGGCTGTGTCTCAGGGTTGTGCTTATAGCAAGCAGCCTTCAGCGGGGAAGTAATAACTCTCCCTAGGCAAAGGGCAGGCTTCCCTCCACTTGCTCTAAAGCCACGAACCCTCCAAGCTCATTGTTCCCAACTCACTGCATGTGGGAATCTGTGCAGGTGCCCAGTGGTGCTGACAGGTCAAGTAACACAAGAAGGGAAAGTGGATTGTTTGGTTTGACAACATGAATGTCGTTGGTGTCCTTGAGAAGAATCAAGGTTGCTGGTGTCCTTGAGAATGTTACTGGTGTCCTTGAAAGAAAAAGCAACATGGGCGTGAGTTCAAAAGAGCATGTTAGAGGCCAGGTGCGGTGGCTCACACCTGTAATTCCAGCACTTTGGGAGGCTGAGGCGGGTGGATCATGAGGTCAGGAGATCAAGACCATCCTGGTTAACACAATGAAACCCCATCTGTTAGAATGCAGAGCTCAACTCAAGGCCAAAGCACAATTCGCAACTTCTCCCACCCCATCAACCAAGATTTGTCTTCACTCGTTCATCCGCTCATTCAATAAACGCCAAATGAGCATTCTGCATCAGACACTACATTGGGAAGGTGCAGATGGGAGCTCCTGCTGAAGAGGTGATGCAATATGTGTGTATCCCAAGCTAGGACCCCTAGAAAGACTGACACAGACTGCTACATGCAGAAGGTCTTGAGGGAGTGTTCCCAGGAGATTCTCCTATGAGGAAATGAGAAGATAAGATTGGGCCCAGGAAGCAGCTGCAATGGAGGCCTTGGCTGCACCTGCAGAGAGCTCTAGATTGTGGATAATCCTTCTGTGTTGTCTCAAATTGAGGCAAGGGGCTGGCACTTCAGATGCCTGCATCAGCAGTCATTGGCAGTGAACCACCCCAGTCAGACGTGGATAGTGACCTTGGGTGAGGCTGTTTCCTGCCCAATGAGGGGCCCAGCTGTGAACCATCCTGCTATCCTGAGAATCTCTAGAACTATAAACAAAACTCATCAAGCCACATTGATGGCCACATCCTTTCCCCTTAAATGATGTGGGGGGCATACTCCCTCTCCCACGAGCTACACCTTCTCCCCACGCCCTTAGAATATTCAAATGAGTAAAGGGAAAGAGTTTTCCTGTTAACATATCCCTCCAGACAAATGAGAACTCAGATCATCTGACCTAATGCTTCACATTTGCTGAGAGTTTAATTAGCCAGAAGAGCACCTATTGCCTCATTAACCCTCTAAATGTGGGCCATTAGCAGTTAGAAAAGCAAACACAGCAGCTGAACAAAGCAAATACATGCTGGCCATTGCTAAGGTTGAAGATTGCCCAGGTGGTAGTTACCTGGGCAGCAAGTTGTCGCTAATCCTGCCCGGGTGAGCATGGCTAATAGGCCCTCTGTGTCTTAAAGCATGACTCCATGAAAGGGAGATGGGAAACTAAACCAAGGCAGCCACCAAAGGCTGTTTCTTTGTTTTGCTGAGGAGCAGGCTGAAAACACAGAGTCTAGGCATGTTGGTTCCCGGCCACACATCTGCAGCGCCTGGACAGCAGAGTCTGTGGTGTGTGGTTGGGTGGGGGGAGGCGAAGGTAAGGTCAGAAAGGTGGAGAGAAAGGACTGCTCTTACTGTGACATGGACATTGACGAGCACAGCTAAATGCTATGGCAGACTAGAGAATAAAGGCTGAAAGCTGTTGTGTAAAGGAAGAAGAGCAAATGTTAGAAGTCATCTCAGAATTCACCTGGACCACTCCTTCATTTTAGAGAAAAGGAAACAAAAACCCAGAGAAGAGTGATGCTGTGCCCAGGGTCACACAGATGACTCATGATGGGACACAGATTAAAACTTGTTCCGATTTCCATTCCCGGTTTCTACTCACCTCCCTAAGAAAAATAGAGGAAAAGAAGAAGAAGAAAAAAAAGATGACGGGGGACAAACTAGAGAAACTAAAGAGATAAACTAGAAAAAAAAAAAAAGGAAAAAAATAGTGAAAATTGAAACTGGGAGCGGGATGGAAACAAGCAAAGAAAAAAACAATCATCAAGATTGATGCTGATTCTAAAATCCATGCACACCAGAAGAGCCAAGAAAATTTTGAAAGGGAACAAGATGTGGAACTAGTTCTTCAGATTCCAAATATTCTAGAGGTATTGTAATCAAAATAGTGTGTTAGTAGAACAGTAATTACAAACATATTGATGAAAGAGAGCATGAGGTCCAGAAACAGACCAATGACTATACATGGAGTGTAGCACATGAAAAAGACATCATTTTAACCAGTGGTAGTTGGGTGGGGTTGAGGGGGACCACTCAGTAATGGTATTGGCACTACTGACTGTAAATCGGTGGGGGAATTAAGTTAAATCCCTACTTCACACTATTTCCTCCCCAAAACTGAGAGATGAGTAACCTCAATAAAAATGGCAATCAATATTAGGCAATATTTATAAAGCATTAGGAGAAAATACAGTCCTACATAGCTAGGAAGATAGGAGCCTTCCTACCCAAAGCGCGCGCACGCACACACGCACACACACACACACACACACACACACACACACACAAAGCCAAAGGGAAAAGGAAAGATAAATTTGACTATATTAGGATTTAAAACTTCTGTTTTATAATAGAGGCCCAAAATAAGGTTAAAATTCAAGAGATAGTCCAGGAGGAATGTTACAAATATCTAATGAAGAATTTGTAGCCATGCAAGATAAAGAACTTCTAAAATCAATACAAAAAGACAAAAAAAAATTAAAAATTGACAAAGGGCAAGCAATTCAAAGAAGAGGGAATGAAACTATTCAATTAACATGTGAAAGGTAGATCAACCTCACTTGTGACCAGGGAAATGCCAATTAAAGTAAAATGAAACACTTCATACTCATCTACCTGGCAAAATGTTCATGTTTGATGACATGGGGAATGTGGACCTCATATATTCACAACCAGCTGGCGAAAGTAAAGATGGGTGCCATCACACTGAACAGCAAAGCAGCAAAATCTATGGAAGCTAAATTCCCAAATTCTCACTTTCCTGTTTAAGCAAATGAATAAATGACTTGTTGTTCTTGTAGTAAAGAGAATCATGTTGACCAAAAAGAGATGAAATATCAGCGCAGGAGCCTGGGTGGGAAAGGATGTTGGAATCTCATGATATCTCAGCCCACAAGTGGGGCCAGAGAAGGGCACAGTCAGAGCCAGGTGCAAGAGCAGGGTGCAGAGAGAGGCCAACCCAAAGGTCCCCACTGCATCCCTCCTCGGTGATGTTTAAGACTACTGCCTCATCTGGTTCCCAGACAAGGAAGACAGCTTTGCTGTCAGGTTATCTCATTTTCTAAACCTCAGGGATGAACTATTTCAGGTTGGCAAGTGAGCAAATTAAATTCCTTAGTGGCAGGATCAGTCATGCTAAATGAGAAAGTTGACTCAGCCGGGCAAGACAGACGCATGTCATTACTCAATGGCAGGGTCCCTGCACGGCCACTGCTGAGTCCTCCTTGGCCTCCCTTCCTTGAGCTGACTCATTCTTCATCCCACTTTTCTGTGCAGAGTTGCTGGAAAGGACACATGGGGGCCCAGATGGGAAGGAACATCCCCCAGGTGTTGGTTACACAGGAAATTGAAAGGCTGTCAGGTCTGGAGAACAAAGTGAGCGAACTTCCTGTACTGTGAGTTCCTAAGGGTTCCGGTGAGACAGTGTCAGAACCAGGCAGGGCGCTAGTCAGGTAGAACACATGGAAGCGAACTAGCTAAGGAGGGGAAGGCGAGGAGACACTGGGCGCTTGGCAGAGCCAGGTGTTTAAGGCCCTTGGTCCCTCGCACCCCTGGACGACCTGTGTCTACCTTTCTCTATTGCTACAACCTTAAAACCTGAGTTCCAGGGTTTCTTTGTCATGCCTGACTCTGACACCCTGCGTTTCTGGTCCCACTTCCCATTTGTGTTCTAGGATCACCCTCTGCTCCTGATTCAATGACAGTAATGATTGTCATTCCCTGGGTGCTAGACACAGTGCTCTAGTACTAGGCATAGTGCTCTCCCTGATCCAGTCACAGTAATGATTGTCATTCCCTGAGTACTAGGCTCAGTGCTCTAGTACTAGGTGTGGTGCTTTCCCTGATCTAGTCACAGTAATGATTGTCATTCCCTGGGTGCTAGGCTCAGTGCTTTAGTACCAGGCACAGTGCTCTCCCTGATCCAGTAACCATAATGATTGTCATTCCCTAGGTACTAAGCACAGTGCTTTCCCTGATCCAGCCATAGTAAAGATTGTCATTTCCTGGGTGCTCAAAATCCCCAGGGATATTTTTATGGGTCCTGATATTTATATTTTAACAAAGTACACATACCAGGACCCATCAAAATCCTCTGAAATAGAATCTATAGGAGTGATGCCTAGGAGGGGCCATTGAGGATGGCTTTTGATAGAAAGCCGTCCATCTGGACTCTGAGGGCATCCCAGCTTTGACTGGTCCCACCACAGGGCAAGAGACCAACCTCCTTCTCCCGCCATTGAGCCTCTGCAGGAGCCCCCACCTGGGTACCCAGGCTATTTAGCTTCTTCCTTTGACCTCCCTCAAACAGTTATTATAACTCAGACTGCATTCCAAAGCCAAACCCTCAGTGCCATGAGGGTTAAGCATTGGTTCAGGCAGCTCATACCTCTTCTCTTTCTCGGACTGTGCTCAGAGGCTCCTTCGGCAGAGGCCACCCTTTGAGTATGCCACACCCATCACTCAGAGGTCTTCAAAATAAAATGCTAATAGCAATCAGAAATAAGACTGTTCTACCCCCAGATTTCATGGTAACAAGGAAAGAGCCTGTGAATCAGGGAACCAAAAGGGTAAGGGGCGGGAAAGGTCTAAGCAAAAGGAAGAGCGTAACCGATCACCTGAAACAGCTCCCAACCCACCTGTCTCTGCAATTAAGCACCAAATATGAAAGTAATTAAAATAATAACAATTGCTGAGCCGCCGCGCTGGGAAGAGTGTATAGGAGATGAGGGGGTGGCGGCCTTGACCTCATGCACTAAGAGAACATAAAGGATTTTTCTAAATGCAGAAGCCACCCACAGAACAAAGTGTTAAGGGGCCACTGAGAGAGGGCACAACTCCCATTCTTGTCCAAAGAGGAGGCCAGCGCCGCGCAGCACAGCACAGGGGTAAAGATCAATCAGGGGTTTCAAAGACAGACATGCCATAATTAAAATCCCAGTTCCTCCACTCTCTACCTATGAGACCTCAGACACAACCTCTTTATCTGTTATCGGGAATAATCATTGTATCTACACCACATGGCAAATGTCATGTGTTAGTAACCTGACAACTGGAATTAAAATTATATAAGCAGAACATTTATCTCAGTGCCTAGGTCTGGGTACAAGCTCAACAGATGGTTGATAATCACGGCTGTAACATAGTTTCCTCTCCCAATTTCCACTCCTGACTTCTGGATGGGTGCTGGGTAGGGACTTCGTTACTCAGTCTCATTTTCTCCACACACAAAAAGAGAATAATTGCCTGTGACCCCAATCCCGCTTAAGTCTTTATTTCCCCAAAGGGTTAACACATATCCAACATCCAAAAAGAAGTATTTCATACTCTAGTGTAAAAAATGCATTTTCAGGATCCCCTAGGCATCACCATTCCTGTTACACGAACCCCGGTGAGCCAACAAATAAAAAGTTATAGCACTTCTAAAAGGGCCCAGCAACCAGAGAGAGAAAGAACTGACAAAACATTCACAACACGCACCCAATAAAATACAGCCGTGCATTGCTTAACGATGCGGATACATTCTGAGAAACGTGTTGTTAGGTGATTTCCTCATTGTGCAAACTTTATGTGCTAACACAAACCTAGATGAGATAGCCTACTACACACCTAGGCTAGACTATCATTCCTGGGCTACCTATACAGCATATTATGGTATTGAATACTATAGGAAGTTATAATACAATGGTAATGTAAACATTTGTGTATCTAAATATCCATAAACATAGAGTACAGTCGAAACACGGTATTAAAATCTTATGGGGCCACTGTAGTATATGCCGTCTATCATTGGCCAAAAATTATGATGTGGCATATGACTGTCCCTGAAGAAGAAAGATGAACCCCTGTAATAGAAGATAATAAGAATAGTTGGCTGAATGTGATGGCTCATGCCTGTAATCCTACCATTTTGGGAGACTGAGGCGGGTGGATCACCTGAGGTCAGGAGTTCAAGACCAGCCCGGCCAACATGGTGAAACCCTGTCTCTACTAAAAATACAAAAAAAAAAAAAAAAATTAGCCAGGTGGTAGTGACACGTGCCTGTAATCCCAGCTACCTGGGAGGCTGAGGTAGGAGAATCACTGGAACCTGGAAGGCAGAGGCTGCAGTGAACCAAGATTGCGCCACTGCACTCCAGCTTCGGCAACAGAGTGAGACCCCACCTCCAAAAAAAAAAAAAAAAAAAAGAATAGGCAAGGAGATCCCAAAAAGCATAAAAAAGACTCCAGGGGCTTACCAGAAAACATGTTTTGGATTTTAAAATGTAGTACATATAGACCAAATGTAAAAAAATGTGCCAAAGAACAGAGAAAAAAATGGAGATGAAAGTCAGGGGGAAAGAGAAGACCCTTGAAGGACAGCTCCGGGAGACCTCGCAGTGGATGAACAGGATTTCCAGAAGCAGACAAAAACATTATAGTGGACTAACAGAGACTGTGTTTACCATCCTGCCTTAAGCAACTGGAACACCAGCCAAAATGCATGAAACTGATTTCAGACATTGAATAACAGGACTTCCAGGTTCATGTGAGAATGCTCTTGCTAAGGTTACAGATTATTACTAGGTCTCAACCGGCTCAAGCCTCAACTACACGTCTTCTTAGTATTCCATGTGACCACATGGGAAGTGTACTCTGCCACGCATCTGTTAAATCAAGTTCAGCCTAAAGCTGCCTCCTTACGAACTGACCTATTTTACTTTTGGACTAATGATTTCTCTTTACCTTGTGAGCTATAATAAGTGGAGGTGTAACCAGACTGCAGCCTACACTTGTGCCAATCACCGAGTTTTGGCCAATTAGATGTAACAAACTGTTTGAACCTTGTTCAAATGAGGCAAATGCCGAGCTATAACCAATCCGACGGTTTCTGGGCCTCACTTCCTTTTCTGTATGTCACTTTCCTTCCTCTGTTCATAAATCTTCTTCCACCTTGTTGCTGTGCTGGAGGCTCTGGGCCGACTCTGGCTTGGGAGGCTGCCTGATCTGTGAATTGTTCATGGCTCAATTAAACTCCTTTAAATTAATTCGGCTGAAGTTTTTCTTTTATTACACCAGAGTACTGCGGTTTCAAGGAAAGGTCAAGGAAAGGCATTTAGACAATTGTTTGAATCTCAAGCTGAACAAGTCACTTTTTCAATAGGGCTTTATTTTTACTGGAGAGAACAATTGACAGACAATTCATGATTGGTCATTCAAACCTGGGTGAATAGCAGACAGTTTCTCATTTCAAGGAAAACAACTGACACTATTTGTTGCCAGTGACAAAATTTCAGCTTTCAAGAGAAAGTTATCATTTTGGAAAATCTGTCTCGGCCACTGTGGCCTCCCTCAAGAAGAAACAGATAATGTGAATAACCCTTATATTTGTGAATGAAATTGAATATATTTTTTTAAATCTTCCCATGGATGGCTGGGCATGGTGGCTCACACCTGTAATCCCAGCCCTTTGGGAGGCCACGGCAGGTGGATCACCTTGAACTCAGGAGTTCAAGACAAGCCTGGCCAACATGGTGAAACCCCATCTCTACTAAAAATATAAAAATTAGCCAGATGTTCTCACTGGAACCCAGGAGGCAGAGGTTGCAATGAGCCAAGATCATTCCTCTGCACTCCGGTCTGGGTGACAGAGCAAGACTGTCTCAAAAAAAAAAAAAAAAAAGTCTTCCCATGAATACAACTTCAAGCTTGCATAGCTTAGAAAATCCTACCAAATATTCTGCTGTATAAAATGGCCCTCATTTTAAAGAAAAAATAGTATCATTTCTACACAGACTCTCAGAAAACAGAAGGAGAGCTAACACATCCCTATTCCTACTCATTTTATGAGACCATTATTACCCTAATGCCAAAGACTATTTAAAAATTGGCATTGGCGGGGCTTGGTGGCTCACACCTGTAATCCCAACACTTCAGGAGGCCAAGGCAGGAGAATTTCTCGAGCAGAAGTTCAAGATCAGCCTGAGCAACATGGCAAAACCCCTCTTCTACCAAAAAATACAAAAATTAGCTGGGCATGATGGCACATACCTGTAGTTCCAGCTACTTGGGAGGCTAAAGCAGAAGGATCATTTCATCCCAGAAGGTTGAGGTTGCACTGAGCTGTGACCGCCCCACTGCACTCCAGCCTGGGTGGCAGAAGAAGTTGAACTCAGCATCTCTCAACACCCACGGGATGTTTTGTGAAGCGGATATTCACAGCAGAGAACTCTGAAGTTGGAAGGTCCAGGGATTTTCCCACACCAAAGGGTACTGGGATTCTGGTGCCCTCTGAGCCGCCCCATGGGGGAAAGAAAGGGGAAGCCAGGCCCATAATGACAAGAAGTTCCAGGTAAAATTAGATTTAATAAAACAACTTCACTGCTTTAAAAATCAAAAAGAAGACAGATGCTGAAAACCACTGACAATGCAATCACTTACTCTTCCGGGCTTGAAATACTGATTTCTTCTTTAAGAACAAGACAAAGGAAGTGTCACTTTGCACAGTGGGTCATTGGTCTTTGGAATTTGTTTTCCTTCGAGGTATTATCAATGGGAAACACAGCAGTTCATCCGTGTGGCTTACATGTTTATTGAGTGTCTACTCTGTGTCAGGGACACAGTGTTAAGACACGCACCTTCCCCTATTGCATGGAGTTTATATTTTCAGAGTTGAAAAAAATCATTTAAAAAAGAGGTCCACAATCAACAAAGAAAAGATGGGAATGTCTTCCCACAAAATTTCTAAGTCTTAAAGTGTGAACTTCCATAGACATGAGGCTCCAGCGAGTGGTTTACTTTTCTCATTGTCCATACACCAGCTTTAGAAAACCATAATTCTTTTGGGAGGCCGAGGCAGGTGGATCACATGAGGTTGGGAGTTCGAGACCAGCCTGGCCAACATGGTGAAAACCTGTCACTACTAAAAATACAAAAATTAGGCATCATGGTGGTGGGTGCCTGTAATCCCAACTAGTGGGGAGGCTGAGGCAGGAGAATCGCTTGAACCAGGGAGGCAGAGGTTGCAGTGAGCGGAGATGATACCTCTGCACTCCAGTCTGGATGACAGAGCAAGACTCTGTCTTGAAAAAAAAGAAAGAAAGAAAACTGTAATCCTAACAGTGCTTGGAATCAGAGCCAGCCCTGGACAAGACAGGAAACTGGCCTGAATGGTGTTTGGTTGATTCCTAGCCCCTCGTCTACGCCGCCTCCTTCCTCTCCCCACCTGTGCTTTGTTCCATTGCCTTGTGGCTTGACCAAGGCCCCTGCCTCTAAAGAAATTCCTCCTTCCATGGCATTTGGAGCTAAATCTGAGTTTCTTGAAGGCTGACAAGCCTCAAAGCAGAAAGCCTCTGCCACTGTGATTGCAGACTCCGTGACACTGTGGTAAGAGGAAGGGCGGAGCTATGCTCTTCGCTGAGGAATGGGCACTGCCTCCTCCCAAGACTCAAGGCAGGGGACACAAGACAGAGGCACAGGTGCTCCAGGGACCTAACACAGGAGTGCTGTTTGCCAGCCTGCATGTGGGTGGGAAGGAGAAGCTGTCCCAGTCCCCTCCAAGATTTACTGTAGGCCACCTCACACGACCTCATCCCCGCCCCAGGCTCACTGAACCAGGGCCCTTTCCTTCCCGCTTTGATGGAGATGACCAGCAAAGCCCTCGGCTGAAATGAGTTTCTCTGTTCCTCAGTGATCAGATTTGACTCTGATTTGATTTCAGATGCAGAGAACACAGATCAGTCATTGTGCTGGGCTTAATAGAATTGAAGACCTTGTCTCCTGTCCACATTCTGACAGCAGAGAAAGTGGGGGCTGAGGACAGGGGAAGCAGAAACCAGCGAGGCAGAGCAAAGACTGCGTAAGTTCGTATGGTCATCCCAGAAGGGAGAACAAGACGGATGTCCGGAGCTGCCTTTCTTCCTGCCTGCACTCGAAACCACAGCCCCACAGGGAGATCAATTCATGCCTCCCCCAGAGACACTACAGAGCAGAGGCAACTATTTCGGTTTCCAGGCCTCCCAGAGCCGCCAGCCTGAAGCTGTTCCCACACCTCCACTCCAGTGCATCCCCAGCTTCCTTTGGCCTCAGCCTTTGGCTACCTGTCTCCGTCCTCTTTCTGTCCAGGTTCACTACCGAACCTCAGTATTTCCTGTCTCTCAGTTTCTTCTGTCTCAACTGAGGACAGCCCATGTGACCCTGAAAAAATGCCCACTCAGACCGCCGGGGGGCCCTTAGCCATCTTTCCCTAAAATCTCAGTCTCCGCCTCCTTCTAGCCCACTTCCATCCGTATTTTGGCCAAACTCCACAGCTAGGATAGGATTCCTTATGAGCTCAGTGACCTGCACGGAGGCCACTGCACCGCCCAGGCTACTCTGGGGGTTGGCGTGAAGGATGGATGCAGGACTCTGTGGGTTTCGTCTGTTTTCTTTTGCTTTGTCTTTACCATGATGTTGGTCAAGGTTCTTAGTTGCAAACTCTGCACAGTGGATTCTGCATTTGGATATTTGTCCCATTCAAGTCTCATGTTGGAATGGGATCCCCAGTGTTGAAGGTGGAGCATAGTGGGAGATGTTTGGGTCATGGGGGTGGATCCCGCATGAGTGGCCTGGTGCCTTCCCTGTGGTAATGAGTGAGTTCTCACTCTGTTAGTTCCTGTGAGCTGGTTGTTTAAAAGACTCTGGCACCTCCTCCTCCCCTCTCCTTTGCTCCCTCTTTTGCCATGTGACACACCAGCTCCCCCTCTGTCTCCTGCCATGAGGAAATGCTTCCTGAGCCTGCAGAACCAGGAGCCAAATAAAGCTCTTTTCTTTATAAATTACGCGG
Organism: Chlorocebus sabaeus; assembly: GCF_047675955.1. Lineage (NCBI taxonomy): Eukaryota > Metazoa > Chordata > Mammalia > Primates > Cercopithecidae > Chlorocebus > Chlorocebus sabaeus. Next base: position 5,510,432 of record NC_132912.1, read on the forward strand.
CCTCAAGTATTCCCTTGTAGCAATGCAAAGTGGACTAACACAAGGGTTTAAACTGAAAAGGAATTTATTTAAGGATTGTAACTAGGAGAATCATCATGGTCCACAGAGCTAGCCTCTACTCTAGGCTGCCGGGAACAATGCTCGATCACACTGTGGGGCAACTTCTGTCGCAATTCTGGGGGTGAGTGATTTAGGCAAATGACTCTTCTGGCCACTGCTGGGTTCAGTTAGAAATCTGCCACTGACTGTTGACCAGGCAGCTTAGCTCTCCTCTACATGTCTCTCTTAGCTCTTTGGAACATTTTCTTGCAACAGCAGCAAGAAAGCTCGCCTGCAACCTTGGGGATCAAATTTCAACATGAGATTTGGAGGGTCAAATATTCAAATCATAGCACTATATGCCAAGCTTCTCATCTCAGAGACATTAAAGCAGGGAGCTGGCAAAAACTCCTGCTCAGGTGCATGGCAAGGCAGGAAGTCCTGAGGTTGCACAGCCAAAACATGGCACCTGCAGCTGGATTCCAAGCCAGTGTAGAGGATGGTTGGTTGGATGAGCTGTAAGTTCCATGGATAAAGCTTCGTTGAAGGAGAATTGTAGAGAAGCACAACCATACAAAAATGAGAAGACTAGGAAGAGCTCCTGGGACAGACTGCCCTCTCTTTCCGCAGGTAGTCGGACAGTGGGAGAGACCACCAAAGTCAGACAGTGGGCAGATTCCTTTAACCAGCTCGTACCTCATTCCTGGCCATGCAGAAAGCAAAATCATGGCCTCTGGATGGTTTTCTATTTCTTGGCCCTTTTAATTATTTCATAAGAATTCAGTTAGACTTGATGTTTTAGACTGAGTCACGTCCTCCCAAAATTCATACACTGAAGCCATGACCTCCAATGTGACTGTATTTGAAGATAGGATTTAAAAGGGGTAATTAAGGTTAAATGAGATCATAAGAGTGGGCCCTAATCCAGTAAGACTGGTGTCCTTCTAAGGAAGAAAGAGACACCAGAGGTGTGTGTTCAGAGGCAAGGCCACATGAGGACCCAGCAAGCCAAGGAGAGAGGTCTCAAGAGAAACCCACTCTGTTGGCACCTACAAGTTCCAGCCCCCAGAACTGTGAAAAAAATTAATTCCTGTTGTTTAAACTACCTGGTATTTTGTTATTGTGGTCCTAACAAACTAACACACTTAGTTCCACTCATCTTCTGTGAGTTTCCCTGTGGGATTTGGGCCTGGAAATGGAAACAGACAAGTTTGGATAGCAAAATTTGTTTTGTTGACCATCTATACGTCACCATATTCCAGAAATGTTTTTTTAAAGGTGTCATTTTTTAAAGTATGGCATAAAGCTACCACATCTGAAACCCAAAAACAAAATGTTAGAATTAAAAAGGAAAAAAGTTTAGATGACTAACATAATTGCTTCCATGATATTTGAATTTGGGCCTCAAATTTAGCTTGAGGTTTCCTGAAGGTCAAGGCAAAGGAAAAAAATCCGTTAACAAAATTATAATCATCTGGAGAACTGGTTTGCTCTTCTCTGAAAGAGCAAACCAGTTCTTCAAGGTAAGAAAGGTAAAGTTCTTCAAGGTAAAAACAAATTTTTTTCTACAATCACCAGCAGTCAATAGCATTAGACCCTTTGTCAACATAACTATCTGTGTAAGGCCTGGGAGACCCTTCAGGTTGGAGGTGGGAGGGACTGATTAAGAGTTTCAGAAAATGGACCTGGGGGTCTTATATCATCAATTTACTCCCTTAACAAATTCAATCTGCACTCTTTTTTTCAACCCTCATTATCAAGGTAACCCAACCCCTTTCCCCTTTCTCTGACTGCACCTGGCCCCGTCCCCAATTATGTCAATGGCAACAGGGAAAAGGGAGGGCAGGGGAAAGAGAGAGAAGTTGTAGGGAAAGGAAATTCAGCATGGAGGTAGAATAAGTTAGCCAACCAACCCTCCCATTCTCCCGCCCCCATAGTCCTGTCAGCAGCACACAGAAAGCTAAAGCAAGACACAGGGGGCAGGCTGGGCACGCTAAACTTGCCTTCTAGGAGTAAACTGCAGTTCACTTCCTACACAACTGTGAAGTGGGCCTCATCTGTTAGACAAACTCACTAGGCTTCCGTTCCTTCACCTATGGTGAACTGGACTACACCTTCTCCACACTCATCTCTTTTCTCATCAATGCATTTGTTCATTTATTCATCAAGTACATATCGGAGACTCACTGGGGATGCACCTACCCTGTGGCTAGTATCTGGGGCTGTCACACAAGTCCACTGACGTGCTGGGTAATCCTCTCTGCCCATCACACACTCCACTCTTCACTCTGCCCAGATCCCAGGGTTGATCTGAATGGACTACACAGCAGGTGACTTGGCCCAGACTTCCAGCTGGATTTGGCCAAGGGAGAGCACACACTCTGTAAATGTGGGCAAGTCATTTAGTTGTCTGTGCTTCATTTGTGCCCACTCCCTCATGGACCTAGAGATAATGAGGTGAGATTATTCACGTGTTCATCACTCAGCAATTATTTTTTGAATGCCTGCTCTGTAATTTCTAGGTGGGGCTGACCTTACAGGCACAGTACCTGAGCAGGTGCAGAGGGTTCCCTGTGCTTGGTTCAATGCTCTACAGCTACTACCTTGAAAATCGTAAGAATACCCTTAACAAGAACCCCACGTTTTCATTTTGCAAATTATGTAGCTAGTTTTGCCCCTGTAGACACACTCCTAAGAGCTAGAGATACAGCAGTGAACAAAACAGACAAAAATCTTGCCTGCATGAAGCTGACATTTCTCGTCTGTTAATTCATTTAACAGTTACTGTGTTCATAATGTATGAGGAAGACCATTACAGGAGAGGAGAGGTGCACAAACACCCTAGGTGAGAAGACATTTGCATAAAGAATAGGCAAGAAAAACAGTACGACCATCTTCTTTCTTTCTTTTTCTTTTTTGTACCATGGCACTGACTAGGACCTCCAGTATTACATTGAATAAAAGTGATGATAATAACCATTCTTAAATCCTTGCTCCTGATTTTAATGAGAATTCTTCTAATATTTCTCAATTTAGGTTGATGAGTTTTATTGGGTTGGTGCAAAAGTAATTGTGGTTTTTGCCATTAATGTAACTTTTTATCTTTTATTCAGTAAAAAAAATTCCTTTCTAAATTTAACAAACATTTTTTGATCAGCATTTACATTACACTCTGTGAAATGCTTTTCCTGTAGCTATTGAGATAAATGTATCATTTTTATTTTTCTATCAGTCCTTCTGATGAATTATGTTTATAAATTTTGTTAAAGATTCCAAATATATATTTTTAAAAGACCCTGAATCTACAGGACCTGCTGACAGATCAGATGTGCGTCATGAAAGAAAAAGAGAAGTTAGGCCAGGCATACTGGCTCATGCCTGTAATCTCAGCACTTTGGGAGGCCAAGGCAGGTGGCTCACCTGAGGTCAGGAGTTCGAGATCAGCCTGGTCAACATGGTGAAACACCATCTCTACTTAAAAAAAAAAAAAAAAAAAAAATTAGCCAGGCGTGGTAGTGGGTGCCTGTAATCCCAGCTACTTGGGAGGCTGAGGAAGGAGAATCACTTGAACCGGGGAGGTGGAGGTTGCGGTGAGCCAAGATCTCACCATTGCACTTCAGCCTGGGCAACAAGAGCAAAACTCCAAAAGAAAGGAAGAGAAGGAAGGAAGGAAGGAAGGAAGGAAGGAAGGAAGGAAGGAAGGAAGGAAGGAAGGAAGGAAGGAGGGAAGGAGAAAAAAAGTCAAATACAGTGCCAAAAGTTTTGGCCTAGACAAGTGAGCAAATAAAATTGCCATTTATCCAAAATAGGGAATGCTATAAGGAGAAGGTTTTGTTTTCAGCGGGAGAAAGGAGTCTTCAGAATTAGCTCAGCTTTGTACATGTAGAATATAAGATATCTGTTAGGTATGAAATGGAGATGTGGACCAGGCATTTGGATACATGCAGTAGAGACTGAGAAGACAAGTACTGGCCAAAGATATGAACATATTAATTTGGAAGTCATCAGCAATCGTGGACATTGAAACATTCTTAAGGACCTCTATATATACAGGAGTAAGTAAATCTCAAAATTATTTGCAAAATGTTTTCCCTTCTTTTGCTTAGAAGGAAATAAGTGCTCATACAAGCAGAATATCTATTATATGTCGTTGTTCAGCAGGTCCTTTTGTTCTAGGCTTCCATAATATTCCTCACCACACATACAGTTTTTTTCTGGTAGTATAGATTTTGTCTGACAGGTTGTCCTCAAGAGTCTACTGTATCTGTAAACTGTGATGGAAATTTTACAATTTGGCCAGGCAGATCTGAAATGGAACATGTGCATGGACACACACACACAAACACCAATTTTACTGTATGTAACTTTAAAATATTTTTTATTTTATTTTTCACTGGCACATAATAATTATACATATTTATGGGGTACAGTGTGATGTTTCAATACATGTATACAATATAAAATGACCACATTGGGGTAATTAACATATCTAGAGCCTCAAAGATTTAATATTTATTTGTGGTGAGAACATTCAAAATCCTCCCTTCCGGCTATTTTGAAATATACGTTACTATTAACTCTAGTCACCTCACTGTGCAGTGGAACACTAGAACTTATTCCTCCCATCTAACTGTAGCTCTGCACCCATTGACCAGTCTCTCCTCATTCCCTCCTTCTCCCTAGCCTCCCCAGCCTCTGGTAACCACCATTCCACTTTCTACTTCTATGAGATCAACATTTTCTGATTCTACAGATGAGTACAATCAAGGAGTATTTGTCTTTCTGTGCCTGGCTTATTTCACTTAGCGTAATGTCCTCCTAGCTTATCCATATTGCTCAAATGAGAGGATTTCATTCTTTTTATGGTGGAATGGTATCCCATTGTGTAAATATGCCACATTTTCTTTATCCATTTATCTATTGATGGACACTTAGCCATATCATGGCCATTGTGAATCATGCTACCTCTGTCTCAAAATTCTGCCTTTGGTGTTTTACAAAGATACCAACCAGCATGAAGAGAAGAAATGATCTCTTCAAGTAAAATGGAAGGTGCAGGTATTTATAAAGTGGGATGGCTATGATGATGGGCTTCTACTTATTACTCATATTAAATGACGTGAAGTCTGAGCCAAAGGCAAGTTCCTCTTGTTCCATAGGTTCTTGGGTCTAAATTTATAGCATCAAGACTGAAGACCAGAAGTGACCCTCAAAGACTGCACAATCACCTAGTAGTCCATTCATTGTCCTGCCTTTAAGTAGCACCACACCCTAAGCCACTGTAGACATAACTGCCTTAACTATCTCACAGAATTATTTAGAGAATCAAACAAGAAACACAATGGTTAAGAAAAATATTGAGCCTTTGGTACCAACCCAAATGTCCATCAATGACAGACTGGATAAAGAAAATGTGGCACATATACACCATGGAATACTATGCAACCATAAAAAAGGACGAGTTCATGTCCTTTGCAGGGACATGGATGAAGGTAGAAACCATCATCCTCAGCAAACTAACACAAGAACAGAAAACCAAACACCATATGTTCTCACTCATAAGTGGGAGTTGAACAATGAGAACACATGGACACAGGGAGGGGAACATCACACACACACCAGGGCCTGTTGGGGGATGGGGAGCTAGGGGAGGGATAGCATTAGGAGAAATAGCTAATGTAGATGACAGGTTGATGGGTGCAGCAAACCAGCACGGCACGTGAATACCTGCATGTTCTGCACATGTACCCCAGAACTTAGAGTGTAATCATAAAAAAATCGAGCTTTACAAATGAGAGACATTCTTTTTATATGTGTGCATTCAAACTTACCAATGATTTCTATCCTAAAAAGTAAGAAACCCAAAGTCATAAAAGTTACCAGAACCTAATATACTTTAATATTTAAAAGGATCCATTCAACACAGAGTTGCCCTGGAGTCCTGTCTTCAACTTTGCTTTGTTTCCTTTCCCCAAACCTGGCAAATTTATTAGATTCCTGATGAGATTACTGTTCAACTCCTACATCCTCCCTTTGCTCATCCCATCCCTGACTAACGTGTGACCTTCTTTGACTGAATTATTGAAAGCCATTAATGGTTTCATTGCTTCTGATTGACGGCATTTGCCAATTGTGCCGTGGCATTTATCAAGCTCTTGTTAGGCTGAGCACGGATCACTTCCAGGATTGGTTTAAGCTCTACAAACTAAATTTCCTTAATTAGAATCAGCTCAGCTCCAACAGTCCAGGCTAATAAGCTACTAATGGGTTTGTCATGGAGTCTGTAGCAAAAATAAACAGAATTAGTTGATCTTAGCAAAGTTAAACAGTAAGGAAGTCATTTCTCCAGAGCCCTGATGAGATTTGAGGTGATCAGCCCCACTGAGGGTGCAGGGCACCACCCCAAGTACTATCCTCCTATGGAAGAGGGGTTGGGCTGGCAGGAAGTTGCTTTAACGCTGAGGGTCTCATATCCCCTTCCCTTCACCTTTATCACCTGCTGTGTTCATGTCTAAGATGGCTTCTGATAAAGAAGAAAGGCATTTAGGGGTCAATGGGAAATTGTGGGGAAGTTGACTCCCTGGAGAAACCCCGAGCTGTTCCCTTCATTTAACTGCTCAAGTAGTTTCAGAGAGTTCCTGAAAAGAGGCTTGCCTTAGCGATCAAAAGATCTGGGTTCTTACTAGCTCTACGGACTTGGGTAAACCACTCTACCTCTCAACATTGGGCCCCAATTACATCTTCAGTGAAACAGGGATCACGAAACCTTACGTACTTCCAATAACAAAGTTTGGTCCAGATGAATTCTGCCCAAGATCTCCTCGATAACTAAACCAAGTGAGCCCCATCCATTTTACTTGGTAGCTGTCCTAATTCCCCTACTCTACCTCCTTCCTCATTTCAGACCACAAAGATCTAAATCTTCCTTCCATAATGGGCAAAGGAGTTTGGCTGCATCATGGCGGGAAGCATGGTTTTTGTGTGCAACCAGCAAAGCTCCTTCAGTTTTTTGAAAGGGAAATGGACTCTGTGATTAAAAAAAAAAAAAAAAAAAAAAAAAAAAATTAGCTTAAAATCTGCTCAGGTTTGAATAGAAAAGTGGTGGGTAGAAAGAAGCCCAAGGTAAGAAAGGGAGAATGGATTGAATGTGTTTTCTTGACTCTTTCTTCCCACTGTCTGCCTCCTCCACGGGTATCTCTCACTGACATTCCTGTCGCCATCACTTAAGTTGCCCCCCAAAAAATATGTCCCCCTTTAACATTCATTCATTCTCATTCAGTTACCATTTGCTGAGAGCACACCACTATGGCAGACATATACCTATGTGGCCAACCTGCACATTCTGCACTCGTATCCCAAAACTTAAAGTAAAAGAGAAAAGAGAAAGGAGAAAGGAGAAAGGAGAGGAGAGGAGAGGAGAGGAGAGGAGAGGAGAGGAGAGGAGAGGAGAGGAGAGGAGAGGTGGGTTTGGAGCACAGCCAGGGACCTGGGGGACCCAAAAAGGGAGTGAATAATTACTAGTCAGCCCAAGTATGTGATTTTCCTCTTCTCTGCTCTGCTTAGTCCCACGGAGCCCCGGGCAGAGCACCTAGTGAAGGCGTCTGGAAAGGCTGAGGCCCTAAGAAGGAATTAGATGTTCCAGGTCAAGTACAAGATGGAAAGACGCTTCGGCCCACGGGAGCCTAAGTGTGGCTGGGAAGACCAGGCGGCAATGGGGATTTTATCTTCCTGCAAAGTGTGTGCAATGGCCAAGATAAAATACTGAGAACAGTTGTCAAGCCTGTGAAAGCCACAGGACGGGGGCACCATGGAGCCAGCCCCATCTGACATGTGGAGAGAAAGTCCAGGCTGGTCCTAGGAAAACTGTGGGAAAGCTCCCGGCCTTCTGTGTGGCGCTTTTCCTTCCCTGCCTCCGTCTCACATCAGTCTCCTTCCAGAACCAAGTACCTTCCTGATGCTCCCTGTTTCCATCCAAGGAAAGCAATCTTGAGGCCCATTCCAACTGACTCGCAAATGGGTGGTGAGATGGAAAGAAATCGTCTCTCATGGGCACCCGGGGGCAATGTGGTACATAGTAAGGAAGCCGTTTCGGGTAGGAGGTCCCTTTCCTTGCCCTCAAATGCAACCAACTTTTAGTTATGTTGATGATCAATCAATCAGAAGCTTTTAATATTTTATAAAACCCTTCTTTATTTCTTCATAAGTGAACTTCCTTTCTGTGTAAGGGAACTAGGGACCCTGTTTCCCAACTCCTTCCTTCCCTGCTTCATTCCTTCCTTCCTTCCCTCCTTTCTTTGTTTCTGAAACTTCTTTCCTTCCTTCCACCTCTCCTTCCTTTCCTCCTTCCTTCCCTCCTTCCTTCCTTCTTTCCTTCCTCCCTCCTTCCTTTCTTCCTTCCTTCTTTCCTCCCCTCCCTCCTCTCCCACCTCTCCCACCTTCCTTCCTTCCTTCTAACGTATTTTGTGCCCATTGTGGGCCAGCATCCTGATGGCTGGGCACATTCTCCAGGCCACCTCTCTCCAGCTCCCCACCTAGGGAGCTCACATTGATTCATTGCACATGATGTCTGGAGCCCTTTGGCGTTTGTGGCACTGTGCTATGTCCCAGGAGGGTGTTCATCCTCCCTCCTCACTGAGACAACTGATAGCATCTTACCCTATTCTGTCCCTGCAACCTCCTCATCACCATCCCTTTTTGCTCCAACCAATAACTTCCAAGTACTTTCTAGGAAGTCTGTGGTCAGTGGTACAAGCCCATGTCATTCATGGCTTCTTTCGCTGGTAGATACTTGCCCCTAGGAAGTTTCTGATCTGCACCTCCACAAATAGCTGCCTGTGCCACCCCTCCACCTAAGGGTTCATCCTCAAAGGGCAGATCCAGAAGAAATAAGACCCAGAGGAAGCATGTTTGGTGCCCTTTGGCAGACAAGTCCAAGGTCTAGACATGGGGGCTGTAGATTCAGATAGGAATCCACAGACTATCCCATGGGAGGAGCTGGCTGGTAGAAGGCCAAATGAAGCCCTGGTGGTCACGATTTGCTCCTGAATTCTTAGATGTGAGACCGGAAGCCTAAACAATAAAAGAAAACACAAAGAAATTCTATGTCGTCTGAATTTAAAACTTTTGTGCTTTAATAAACACTATCAACAAAGTGAAAAGATAGCCTACAGAACGGGTAAAAATATTTGCAAATTGTACATATGATAAAGAATTTATAATTCAATAACAAAAGGACAAATAGCCCAATTTTTTAATGGGCAAAGGATCTGAATAGATATTTCCCTAAGGAAGGTGCACAAATGGTCAATAAGCACATACCATTTGAAAAGATGTTCAACATCATTAGTCATCAGGAACTGCAAATCAAAACCACAATGAGCCACCACTTTATACTCACTAAGATGCCACTTATCAAAAGGTCAGCATGGCCTTTCACTGCTAGTGGGGACGAAAAGAGTCAGGCAGTTCCTCTAGCAATTAAGTTATCCTGTGATCCAACAATCCCACACCTGGATGTATATCCAAGAGAAATAAAAACATGTCCACACAAAAACTTGTACACGAATATTTATTTATTTATTTATTTATTTATTTTATTTTATTTTTTTTTTTTTTGAGGCGGAGTCTCGCTCTGTCGCCCAGGCTGGGGTGCAGTGGCCAGATCTCGGCTCACTGCAAGCTCCGCCTCCCGGGTTCCCGCCATTCTCCTGCCTCAGCCTCCCGAGTAGCTGGGACTACAGGCGCCCGCCACCTCGCCCGGCTAGTTTTTTTTTTGTATTTTTTAGTAGAGATGGGGTTTCACCGTGTTAGCCAGGATGGTCTCGATCTCCTGACCTCGTGATCCGCCCATCTCGGCCTCCCAAAGTGCTGGGATTACAGGCTTGAGCCACCGCGCCCGGCCTAACGAATATTTATAACAGCATTATTCATACAGGACATACAACCTGTATGTCCCTCAACTGATGTATGAATAAACAAAATGTCATAGGTCTATATCACAGAATATTATTCAGCCATGAAAAGCAATGACACACTAATACATACTTCAACCTGTATGAACCCCGAATGCTAAGCAAAAGACATCAATCACAAAAAGTCACTTAGTGTACAATTTCATTTATATGAAATATCCAGAATAAGTAAATCCATGGAGATAGAAAGCAGACTGGTAGTTGGCAAGGGCAGGGAGGTTGAGGGGAATAGGGAGTAACTGCTCAGTTGAAAAAGGGTTTTCTGTGGGGGTGATGAAATGTTTTAGAATGAGGCATAGGTGATCCCAGCACACATTGTGAGTATACTAAATGCCACTGAATTGTACACTAAAGACCACATATTACGTGACTCCATTTATATGAAACCTTCAGAACAGGCAAATCTATTTTTGCCTATTCAGAAAGTAGACCAGTGGTTGCTTAGGGCTGGGAAGTTGGGGGATAACGTGGTGATAGTTGAATGGTACACATTTCTTTTTGAGATGATGAGAATATCCTAACGTTGGCCAGATGCAGTGTCTCATGCCTATAATCCCAGCACTTTGGGAGGCCGAGGCAGGTGGATCGCCTGAGGTCAGGAGTTCGAGACCACCATGGCCAACATGGTGAAACCCCATCTCTACAAAAAAATACAAAAATTAGCCAGACGTGTTAGTGCATGATTGTAATCCCAGCTACTCAGGTGGCTGAGACAGGAGAATCGCTTAAACTCAGAGGCAGAGGTTGCAGTGAGCCAAGATTGTGCCACTGCACTCTGTCTCAAAAAAATAAAAGCAAAATATCCTAAAATGGGCTGTGGCAATGGTTGCACATATGTGTGGCTATAAATCACACATATTTATATTTTAATTAATTATGCATTTTTAGGATTAAGTATATAGTATGTAAAATATATCTTAATAAAGCTATTTTTAAAAACTGGGGGCCCAGGCCAGTTCCTAAAACATCTCAATTCCCAAAAAGCCTTTCAGCTCTTTTGCCAGTGGAGGCTCCGTAGTTTGTCCTCCATGCTGGGGCCTAGCCCACTGTGTCCTTTCTAACCCTTTTCCTTTTCTTTTCTCTTCTTCTGTTTCTTCCACCCTATCTCAAAAGCAATCTCCATTTCTAATGCCAATGCAATTGAGTAAAATGTGTCTCCTGAAGTTCATGCCCATGGGCTCTCCCATTCTATTCTGAAACCTCAAGGTATTTTTCTAAATAAAGACAGTTTCTGCCCTGAGAGGAATGCCAGCATTAGCTATGGAGATTTTTTTCAACCCATTGGAAGATTTTAGGGCAAAAAAGAATGACTGCAAGGCCGGGCATGTTGGCTCATGCCTGTAATCCCAGCACTTTGGGAGGCCGAGGCTGTTGGAACACCTGACGTCAGGAGTTTGAGACCAACCAGGCCAACATGGTGAAACCCCATCTCTACTAAAAACACAAAAAATAAACCGGGCATGGCAGTGGGCACCTGTAATCCCAGCTACTCTGGAGGCTGAGTCAGGAGAATCACTTGAACCCTGGAGGAAGAGGTTGCACTGAGCCGAGGCCATGCCATTGCACTCCAGCCTGGGCAACAAGAGCGAAATTCCATCTCAAAAAAAAAAAAAAAAATGACTGCATTTCAGCAACATGGCAGAGGGAAGTCCTACTAGAGAACATGTAGCCTACAGTGAGTATAGACAAGAGGATTAAAGTGTAGATGCATCCGCCCTTGGCAGCTGTTAAGAGCTAGGAAAAAAGTGGAATCTAGGATTTCTCCCAATGTTTGGGCAACTAAGAGGCCAAGGTGGTGGCAGGAATAGAGTGAGGAATCACAGAAGTAACAGTAAATCTTCTTGGGGGAAGACACTGGGCTGCCGTTTGGAAACGTTGAGCTTGACCTGCTTGTAGAACGTCGGAGCGGTGCTATCTAGTCAGCAGTTGGATATGCAGGTGATGTACAGTGGAGTGGCCCCACATGGAGAACTGTCTGGGGTATAAATTTATATAGGGAGTCACCACCTAGAGGAAGAAGCTGCAGTTTAGTTGGAATTCTCCCCAGAAGAATCTGTATGACAAGACAAGCTTGGCTGTGAGTAAAAGAATTAAGACCGGGAAGGAACTGCCAGAGAAATGGGAGAACCAGGAGAGACCAGCACCCCAGAGCCAAGAGATCACTTATAAGGGGCAAGTGACAAGAGATTAAGTAAGGAAATATTTGGAGAAAACATACTGGGAAAACTATCATTCAATTCCCTTTATCTTTGAGATGGATAATATCCGCCCTGTAGGGTTGTAGGGAGGAGTGAATTAATGAATGGAAACACCCCCCTCAAAACTAGCCCCAAAGTCCCAAGGCATCAGCCAAGGCTACAACCAAAACCCTTTGGTTCTTAGTTCAGTTCTCTCTTCACGACACGGTGCCTTTTCCATTCAGGCATCTCACCTGCAATGTAACAGCTGCATAAAGAACTATTCATTTAACAAACCGTTTTTAAATACCTATTACTTTCCATGCACTATGACACAGAGATGAACAAGACACAGATCCTTCTCTGGTTGAGAAACTATCACGTCAGGTTCAAATCAGCCTAGTTCTGCTAACTCTGATGGGAGTCTGAGGGGCATTGTAATGACTCAGTGTCCAATTAGATGTTTTCAAACAGTTTATTGTGAGACTTTCACACATCAACAATCGTGCAAATACATTCAATAGACAGGCAGGGATGAGACAGAGGGGGAACAAACCGTGGCAGTAAGTAGGTGGGGAAACCAGCACACTGACTGACCAGACAGGCAGGTCCAAATTTCCCTCCAAAATGCCATCAAGAGAAGGCCTCAGAATTCGCACGGGCAGAGCTTCTGCAGGCATCTTGGCCAGGGTCAGTCTCTTTGCTGTTTTTTGGCCTCCACAGGAGAGTCCATGGTCATTAACTCAGCCACGTTTTAGCTTCACTTTCCTGTCAGGTCTCCGGGGCACCTGGCCACAGCAGGTGTCATCATCTCAGTCCACCACACACATGCTTGTCACTTTCAGGGGTCAGCAATTCACGGTGGGCCATGTCAACCAAAAAGTATCAGAGAGAGTTCTCAATCAATTTAGAAAGCTTATTTGGCCAAGGTTCAGGATGCACACCCAGGAGGCAGATGCCTTTCTCCAAAGATGATGTTGAGGGATTCAAAATTTAAAGGGGAAAGGGCAGATGTTGGAGAAAGAGGAAGAAATGTTTTAAAGATGTAGATAGATAAAAGACAGATGATTCCATTCACCAAATACACAATTTACATGTGAAAGAAGGGTAGAGTAACACCCACCTAGGCCTTTCTCTAGCTCAGCGAATCTGCATTTTTACATCAGAGGAGGCAGTCAGATGCACCCTTGTCTCAGGTGAGCAGAGGGCTAAGTTTGAGTTCCATTCTTTGTCCTGTGCCTGTGAATAGAAGCTATCATTTACATTGTCAAGCTAAAACTCAACTGAACGGTTTTTGGGTAACGATCTTGGGGCCCACAAGGCATTTCCTACTGGGAAAACTGCAAGAGAAGCATGTAGCTTTTTTAATCTTCGTAGCTATGTTATTTAGGAATACCATTGGAGGCACGTTTGCCTGACGCAGTTCCTAGCTTGATTTGCCCTTTGGCTGAGTGATTTTGGGGTCCTGAGATTTATTTTCTTTTCACAGTTGAGTCACTTGTCAGAAGTGACTCCATTTCAAGACATTTAGGATCACAAAACATTATTATATATCGGAAATGGAATAAGGAAACCAATGATCACAGTGCAAGCTAGGATGGAGGTGTGGCCGGGTATGAGCTACGCAGAAAGTGAGAGTGCCCATGAATTTGCTGGTGGAAGTAAACTCGGAAGGTTTAGCTGGGGTGTCCTAATGGAGAGGTCAAGGGCAAACGTAGCTGGGAGAAGACACGGTCCATTTAGGGATTATGAATTTGGAGCACAGAGCCTGTAGGGGGAAATTTGGAGAAGGATTTTAGGGGGGTTGGTTCCGTGATTTTCAGCCTTGGCTACACATTATAATCACCTGTGTAACTTTTAAGAAACGCTGATATCTGAGGGTGCACTCCAAACTTTTTAAATGAGATTCTGAGCTGGTAGGAGCCAGGGAGGACTATTTTTTAAGTCTCTCTAGATGACGATTTCAATGGGCAGCCAAGACTGAGAACTCGTTAGTGGTTTTCACGGTGTGTAAATTGTTGGTGGTTTTCCCGGTGTGTTCCTGGACCGGCAGACCTGTGGCATGAACAGGACACCATCCTGGAGCAGCAGAGCTCCTCTGTGGATTCTATAAGTCATGGCCCGGAGTCATGGCTGGCAAGAGAAGCCGTGAGCAGTGGGCAAGAGTGATTGGTTACCACATGCACATACCCCAGCAGAAGCCCAGAAATATTTGGGGAGGCGGCCTGTAAAAGACCCACTTTTTTCAGTTGGATGGGAGCTTATGGGAAGTGAGAATTTTGTATTAATATTAATGGGAATCGATCTAAACTCCCCCAGCTGGTAAGCCTGAAATCTTTGATTATAATGATATATAAATATAACTTTATTACAAAATTTGCATCGTATTTGTCCTTTGTTCTCTGAGTGTCATGATCACATAACTACAGGGTTGGCTCTCGTGAAGATTCTGTGGTGGCCATAACATCCATACTGGGCTGGTGCCGGCAGGTACCTCTCGGGCTCAGCCACATGGGAATGGTTATCCAGTGCTGTATCAGGTTTACCAGGAGGCCAAGCAGCTGCTGCTGCTCCTGCATAATTATTTCCTCCTGTCTTTATCCCCAGAATTCTATTCTGTGGGCCTTGGGTTGCATTTTCATATATTCCCATTGAAGAGTATAAATTGGCATAATCCACGGGAGAGATCTGGCAATAGTTTTCAAAACTGTAAAAAGTACAGATCCTTTGATCCAGCCATTCCTCTCCTAGGAACTTATCCTACAGATATACATACGCAGAACCTTACTTGTAATTGCAAAGGATTGGAAACATCTCAAATGACCGACAACATGGGACTGCTTTAATTAATTATGAGACATCTTAAGTTGGAGTATGAAAGATTCAGGAAGTGTTTTTTATCATTGTGGGAAAAGGGGAGGCAAAAGAATATACATGTATATATACATATTATATATATATGTTATTTTTTAGTGTCTCCAGAAGAAAGCACATGAAATATGTAAGTTTGATTTCCTCCCAAGAGAGAACTAGGCAGCCAGGGGACAAGGGTAGAAGGTAGATTTTTCACAGTGTGCCTTTGTATACCTCTCATATTTTTAAACATACAGATGAGTTACTTATTCAAGTAAATAATTTTAGATTGCGTATTACCTCTGTTAGTGATACAACAAGTAACACATCTTTGAGTTTACCAAGCTTTCACAATACTTTTCCCTGCCTTCTCCTCTGGAAGGAAGTATTAAATATAGAAGCACTTGTATAGAAAGGACAGTAGTTATTGGTTACCAGAGGCTGTGAAGGAGTGGGGGTTAAAGAGAGATTGGTTAATGGGTACAGAAACACAGTTAAATAGAAAGAATAAGGTCTAGTGTTCTATAACACAGTAGGGTGACTAGCGTTAACAGCAACTTACAGTATATTTCCAAGTAGCCAGAAGAAAAGATTCTACATGTTCCCAACACAAAGAAATGATACATGCTTGAGCTGATGGATATCCTAAACACTATGATTTGATCATTGCACAGTATATGCATGTATCGAAACCCCATTGCTACTTACTGGTACATATTGCATGTACCCCAATTATCAGGCATCAATAAAAACAGATAACAAATATTAAGAGAAAGAAATTTGAGACAAGAAGACAGCAGCATTGCTCCAAGTAAACGATGAACTTCTTTGCCGTTGGAAATGGATAATCCTCCTCCAATTATCATATTAAATATCAGCCTAGGTGTCCAAGAATCTCTCCCTGGCTCCAAGACTGGATAGGGGCCCCTCCTGGACATCCTCCTAGCAGGTGGGCTCCCCTCCATAGCTGCGGGCAGTCTCCTCACTGCCACACCAGCTGTCTTCCCAAAGATTGGATTCAATGGATCTTAAATCGCAGTCTTGTTAGTGCTGCCTAAACTGTAAATTGGCACAACCACTGAAGAGGGAAAATTGGTAATCTTCATTAAATATTACTATAGTTTTATAAAGTATCAAAGTATAGTTACCTTGATCCAACAGTTCTTAGACACATAACCTGACATGTAATGTGAGGATTAAGAAATGAATAGAAACTATCCATTTCAACAGGAAATAAATTTCTAGATTATTCTGAGAGATGCTATTCCGGGAGCAAGCATCTTGACCATGAATCCTGTCTCAATCCCCAGACGTCAGGGCTGCCTCTCACACCCACAGCCACTCAATCAATATTTATGCAAATAAGTGACCTTACCAAGAACTCAGACTTCTTTTGTTATGTAAAATCCACTTTTAGAAAACCCATCATATTCTTCTTTCAAGTGGGACAATTAACCAGCCCTGTAATTTTGAAATGCAAATAACCACACGGGGCATCTCTGAACCCCGTCCTTTGTTGAAAACTACAACGTATTTATTACTGACATTTAGGCTTTTTTCCCACCTGCTCCCCTCTTGCAAATATTTCTGCAAAAAGTCTATTTCAGAGATTGAGGTATCCTCATTTGCATCTAATGCTCCCCTGACCACACTCTCTGGAGGAGTGCTAGGAAAGGTTAGGGAAGAGGAGACATGACTGACAACCACAGAGCCAGGTGAGAACAGAGCTTCCGTCAGCAATTCCTCAGCAGGAAAAGAGAAGTAAAGGAATCAGAAGTCTGCTTTAGCACTCAGCAAAGAACTATCCCCATGACTGGTGACAAAGAAAACAGGTTTTTAGTCTGGGACTCCAGATCCATGGACACAAACCAAGTTCAAAAAGTAATAAAGTGGCACCTGAACCAGTGAGCACCCAATGACACTCATCAACCGGCCAGAAACCAGAGCTTTGGGGGCATTCCCAACTCATCTGGGAAGGCTCCCCTTCCTCTCACTGAGTACCGCTCCAGAATAAAGTGGGTCTAAAGCACCTGCTGGAATAAGTGGCATTACCTGTAAGTCTAATAAATAATGGTACCCAACAGGGAGAAATTGTCGTTAGTGTCCATTGGAAAGCCTGACTCAACCCAAGTATTTAATTAAAGCCAAACTGATCTTAAAACAACCTTTCCTTAACTTGCACAAGGATCTTTCCCCACAGAGCACTTGACTCATACAATTATAGAAAATGCTGGTGCTCACGTCCTATAATATCCACTGTTAATAGCAGTGGTTCTCGAACTTTTGGTCTCAGGACCCCTTTACACTCTGAAGAGGACCCCAAAGAGCTCTTGTTTATGAGGGCTATATCTATCAATACTTACCATAATCAACGTTAAAACTAGGAACTTTTTTTTTTTTTTTTTGAGATCGAGCCTTTCTCTGTTGCCCAGGCTGGAGTGCAATGGTGCAATCTCAGCTCACTGCAACCTTTGCCTCCCGGGTTCAAGCCATTGTCCTGCCTTAGCCTCCCGAGTAGCTGGGACTACAGGCACCCACCACCGCACCTGGCTAATTCTTTTATTTTTAGTAGAGACGGGGCTTCACCATGTTGACCAGGCTGGTGTCGAACTCCTGACCTCAGGTGATCAGCCTGCCTCAGCCTTCCAAAGTGCCGGGACTACAGGCGTGAGCCACCGTGCCTAGACAAAATGTAGAACTTCTATCTTTCAAAAGACAATGTTAAAAGAATGGAGACGGGTTTAGTCTCTCTTCATAACAAAATGTGAATGTTTGAAAATAAGCCTAGGAGAGAAAGATAAGCACGTTGGGAATGGACAATGAATGCTTGTTTTAGGAAATCTCATTTTCACTCCTGACCTGCGGAGAGAGAATCTAGAAAGCAGTGATGTTCTCATTTGCAGCTCGGGTTCAGCCCAGATTTCCCTGCGTTTCATGTGGGCTTGATGTCAGTGAACTTTCTGCAAACACCAGGACCTGCCCGCATGCCCACTGCTAACCAAGATGAGTGTTCAAGCGCCTTTCCTGCAGGGAGTTTGAGGAGCCCCGGAGGCTCCGTGGGCCATCCACCTGACACGCAGAGTGTGAAATGAGAACAGTAATGCAATTACTCCCACAACACCGAGTGGGAAAATCAGTCTCAGGTGAGCAGAAAGAGTCGACTTTTTTAATGTTTGAAAATGCAGTGGGGATGAAAATAAAAGGCAGAATATCAAATAATAGCTGTGCTATGGCTACGAATGCATGGAACCCAAGCGTCCTCAGGCTAAAAGTTCCTTTTGCTCCTGCCCTCACCTCAATAACTTGGGACTCCTGTATATCTGGGGAAGTCTTACATGAGCTGCTAAGCAGCACTGCTGCGTCCTCCCACTTCCATACTTCGGATGTCCTTTCCAAAACCACACACCCTAATGGGACCAAAGTGATATTATTCTCATCCGTTTTTACTGGGGTGAAGTCAAGCTGAGTTCCATGAAGAATTAAAAAGCTGACCATTTCTAATCTTCTTGAGGGCTCATTTCTCATTATATTGTGTGATTCTCAAGTCAGTCTTCGAAAACAGTCCTATAATAAAGCCACTGGTCAGTGCTTCCTATAGCTGCACTTCTTGCCTAAGGTTCTTGATAGAATGCAGATTATGACTCCGTAGGTCTGCAGTGGGACCTTCTAACACGTTCCCAGTGATGCTGATGCTGCTGGTCCATGGACCACACTTTGAGTAGCCAGATCCTGGAATACTTAGGACCAAATACTAGCGTATTTAGTACCTATACTTCTCATACATAGTAGATAGTTAATAAACGTGTTTTGAAGGGATGCTTCAATTTATTGAAGGTTTCTACAATGGTAGAATAAAGAAGAAAAGCCTTGTCAAGATATCTGCTTTCCATCCTACTCATGTTCTGCTTTTTCCTTGAAGTTATGAGACTGGAGCATTGCTGGCTGGAAGCACAACTAGCAAAGGGGTATGCAGGAAAGCCAGGCAGAACATCAGTAGTTGAGGGCTGTCTGTTCCGCCTGGGGTTGTGGTATCCTAGGAGCCTGTTTTCCCAACTTATAGCAGCTTCTCTCCCTACCCTCATAATAATTACTGGCAAAGACCCGGTGCAGTGGCTCACCCCTGTAATCCCAGCACTTTGGGAGGCCAAGGCCAGCAGATCACTTGAGGTCAGGATTTCAAGACAAACCTAGGCAACATGGTGAAACCCCATCTCTACCAAAAATACAAAAATTAGCCAGGCATGGTGGCACATGCCTGTAGACCCAGCTACTTGGGAGGCTCAGGCAGGAGAATCACTTGAACCCAGGAGGCAGAGGTTGCAGTGAGCCGAGATTGTACCATTGCACTCCAACCTGGGCGACAGTGTGACGCTCTATCTCAAAAAAAAAAAAAAATTACTGGCAAAAATTGCAGATTTAGTCATTGTTTACTCTTCCTTACTCTCCCTGTTGGAACACATGCACACACATACACACACACAAGCATAATTCTTTCCATTTAAATTGCTCCTTCTGCTTTTACAATGAAAATTAATTTTGCATGGTTTTGCACTATTGAAAGCAAACTATTAGTGGTGCTGCTACCTTTTAACCTAGCCCTGGATCTTCATAGAACCAAACGCATATCCTTCAGCCTCTCTTCGTTGTTAGAGATAAAATATAATCTCAGTATCATCTGGCTCCCCATGCTTGTCTTTCTTAATAAATATCTAATAATCTCATTTTTATTTCATTTCTATAATGTTATCTTCAATTACAGTCTCCAAGTCTAAAACAATCACTCACTCTTGCTGTAGAGTTCTGTTCTCTCCTTGCAGTCAGAAACGCAGTCATCCAGCAAAAGGCATGACCCTCGGACATGCTGATGTCAGGAGCCCTGTACTGTGACCGTAGCCTGACTGCAGTGCCATCCAAGTGATTTAATGCATCTGGGCCTCAATGTCCTCTTCTGAAAAATGAAGAGACTGAACTAGATGATGAGGTCCCTATTAGGCTAAACATTCTATGATTCTAGAAAAGTTAACAAAAAACAAAAACATGTAAAATATCAGAAGAGTATCTGTTCAGGTACATGTGATTGCAACTAACATACACAGTTGACTTTTGAACAATGTGGGGGTGAGGGGTGCCTACCCATCGTGCTGTCCAAAATCTTTGTATAAGTTTTACCTCCCAAAAACTTACCTACTAATAGCCTACTATTGACTAGAAGCCTTACTAATAACATAAACAATTGATTCACATGTATTTTGTATGTTATATGTATAATATACTGCATTTTTACAATAAAGCAAGCTAGAGAAAAGAAAATGTTATTAAGAAAATCAGAAGGAAGAGAAAACATATTTACTATTCATTAAATAGAAATGGATCGTCATAAAGGTCTTTATCCCACTCATCTCCACAATGAGCAGGTTGATGAGTAGAAGAAAGGGTAGGGGTTGGTCTTGCTATCTCGGGGGTGGCAGAGAAAGAAAAAAGTGTGAGGGTGAGTGAAGCTATGCAGTTCAAATTTGTGTTGTTCAAGGGTCAGCTGTGCATAATTTTGCTAGTTCTATCTCATTGTAGATTTTACAGAGTAAACAGACGAAAATATCTAGCACACAGGTCTAGCAACCAAGAGACTTGCATCCCTTTCATAGTCCACAATGGACTCCCAGTGTGACTGACATTCAGTGACAGCTGCATGGACACACATGCACACATGCACACACACAGACATGAAACCACCTCTAGCACCCACCATGGCACTGCTTACATTGACCCAATTCTCTTTCCAGCATCTGCTTTTTCAGACCGGTGGCTTGGAACGGTTGCTTGTTTCCTTTTGGTTTGGGTTTGTTTCATTTAATCTGATGTAGTAATAAAAGCCTAGTTCCAAACAAAGTTTTGTGCAAAGCCCCAGTATATAAAACAGAGAAAAGTCGACATCTTGATTATAGCGCGAAGGCAACCTGAAAGTCCACCTCCTCGACACCCCTCGCTTCCACTCCCACCCAACCCCACTTAGAAAGCTTCGGTATCCTGCTAGATGGTCACTGGGTCACTGTTCACTTTCAGTGACAGGGACAGACACGTTGCACTTTTTTTGGTGAGGGAGGAGGAATCTAAAGGTTCAATCCTAAGAAAATTTTGTTCCTTGGTAATTCTTATTTATTAAACCAATTTCTATCAAGTGGAATCATATTTTTTAAAAAAGTACTACCTCTTTCAAATGAAGCCCTTCCAATATGGGCTAACATTTCTCTCCTCTATCCTCTCTTGTTCAGACAGATCTCTCCAGTTTACTTAGCCACTGTGATATATTTTCAGGTCCTTCATCATCTTATTCCGTCTTTTTGAATCAAGCTCCAGTTTATCAACATCATTTCAAATAGATCACACACACACACACACACACACACACACATACATGCATGCAAACCATGCTCTGAATACGTACATGCTTAACAGCATGCTAAAATAAATGAGCCTTGTATTTTTCATTATTCTGTGATCTAGAGCTCTTCTTTCCCCCAATTAATGAGGACACCAGAGTTTAAAACATTTGCAATAGAAAAACTTTACAAAGGAAAGTATCAAGCATCCTATCTCCTGAGGATACATTTGCAAATATCGATTTTGATCTTTGCAGTATGTTTCTGAGTTCATCTTTCAGATGGAAAATGGAGCCCCTCACGGGTTTCTTCACTTATTGCAGCAGTAGTTCCTAATTCTTCGATGCAGGGTTCCTTTCTGTGGGAGGCACAGGCATGAGGCCTGCTCCACTAGAGGATGAGGGTTAGGATAGTCTAGAAAAAGCTCATGCTCCTGGGATAGTTGTCCCCTTATTACTTTCAATCTACCGTCCAAATAATCAATATCCTGTATATGAATTACGGTACATTTTTATTTACCACACTTATAACCATAAGGAAGTTAATTACTCTGCAAATTAAGCAAGTGAACTACAGAGACTCCTGAGCAAAGGTCTTGCCCTCCCATATCTCCATAATGTGTGCAGAGCGATAATATCATGACGTCACTTTTCTCTCCGCATCTGCTTTCCCATCAGTTGGGCTAGGCTGATGTCAGTAAACTCTAGGGAGGGATGGGTTAGGCAGATAAACAAGAAGTCTTCCTCCTGGCTTTGGTTTCCAGAGACCCAAACATAAAAGAGAACAGAGGAAATAAAACCAAGGTTTAGGAAAATCATAAAGAGTCAAAATGAGGGTCTCCTCTACCCAAGAAACAAACAAACAAAATTCACCAGGTTAAATGTGTGTGGTGGCATGGATTATAACATGGCCATTAAAAAATGACATCATGACTTTTGCAGCAATATGGAGGCAACTGGAGGGCATTATCTTAACACAGAAACAGAAAACCAAATAATGCATATCCTCAGGCATAAGTTGGAGCTAAACATTGGGTACACATGGACCCAATAAAGACGAGAACAATAGACATGGGGGACTCCAAATATGGGGAAAGAGGGAAGCAAAGGTTGAAAAATGAAAAATAACTATCGGGTACTGTGTTCACTATTTGGGTGACAGGATTATTAGAAGCCCAAACCTCAGCATCACGCAATATACCCAGGTAATAAAACTACCCATCTACCCCTTGGATCTAAATGTTTTAAAACTTGTACTAATAGGGGAAAGAAGCTATAAGAATTAAAAAAAAAAAAAAAGTGGGTGGTGGCAGGAAGGAGGGAGAACAAAGATGGAGAAGAAGGGGATGAGAACAGAAAGGTGAGTGAGGCCCAGCGTGGGAGAGGACACATCGCAGTAGGGAGCTCCCACTGCCGGGTCTCAGCTCAAGCAAGCTCTGCATGGCCCCCACCACCCCACACACACACAGAGCCATCCTTTCCAGCCTTCAGTTCCCGGCTGTCAAAAAAAAAAAAAAAAAAAAAATCCAATTTAACTTACACTTAACAAGTTTAATCTGATCTGAAAAACAAAAATTTCTGAGCACACCTTAGATTCTTAAACATTCTCTTGATCCATATGTCCATTTTTTAAAAATCAATTCAGAGAAAACAGATTATTGGATAAAAGGGTAAGTGAATGTTTTGTAGATTCTTGATGAAATCTTTTTGGAAAACTTTTATGCTACCACCAACGGTGCCTGCAAAATATTCCAACTCATGAATACCAAGAAAAGCAAATTAAAACAAATGAGAAAATATTATCTAATATTAATATTCAGAGCCACCAAGGGTGTAGTTCTCTCGTCCACAGTGGCATTATTGCTTAAGTTAACAGACTTCTTATTTCAGTTGCCAAGAAGAGAGGGGGGGAATTGACATCTTGTAAGCACCTTTCTCAGCCTAGATCCTGTGCTAGAAAATAACAAACGTTATCTCATTTGATTCTCACAACAACCGACATGCTGGGTACAATTATCCTCACTTGCTGATGAGGACTCTGAGACCCAAAGAACCTAAATAATGGGCAAAGGATTGGATCTTTCACTTTAAAATGCAGCCCAGCCAGGTGATAACAACAAACCCTCCTGATTCCAAAGCAAACATTTTTCCACAGCAGTTTTGACCTCCCCAAGTGTATTATTCATCTGGAAGAGCACTGTCCAACAGAAACAGAATGTGGTGACATTACGTGAAATTTTAATTTTAGTAGCCAGATTTTACAGGGAAAAAAGAAATCAGTGAAATTAATTTGAGTGATAACATTATATTTAACCCAATATATTCAAAGTACTTTCATTTCGATAAATAAGGATATTAAAAAATTAAGAAGACATTTTACCTTTTCTTAATCTAAGTCTTCGAAATTCAGTGTGTCTTTTACACTCAAAGCCCATCTCGATTTAAACATATCCCATGTCAAGTGCCACATGTGGCTAATTGCTATCATACAGGACAGCATAGAGCTAGAGAAAAATTATGAAAAGAAGCTCTCATTATACAGCCCCTTGATTTGGAAGGGGCTGTATAGTGATACGATTTGATTTGATTTTGAAGGTTAATGATTTGGATAATGATATGATTTGGAAGGTTGCAGATTCTTTAGCACAATCTTCCAAATCGTATTTTTTAAAATTCTAGCATTCTAAGCAAATACCTTAACTTCACCAGTCTATTCAGTTCTCACAAGGAGCCAATTTTGCATTTAGGGCCTTCGAAAGTTCTTTCCACTTCCACATTCATTTACTGAGCAGCTGCTGTATGTCAGGCACTACACTGGCCTACAGGGGCATAAGCGGTGAGTATGGTTTAGGGAGGAATCCTTTGCCTTCGAGGAACCCAAAATCTAGTGAGGGAGGCAGAAAAATAGATGCCTGTTCTTTCTTAGCAGGATAATTGCTGTAATTTCCTTCTGTTTCTACACATACAGGAGGACATCAGCGCATGAAAATAACCATCCCATCTACCCAAGGAGGTATTTAAAATTCACTGTCTCTTTGATGCAAATGAATCTAATAATCTGCATCAAAACTGCCAAAACTGTATCATGAGATCACAGCCCAGAAAGTCAGAGATACAAGTAAAACCCTTACTTCTTCTTCCAATCTTTTCACCAAAGTCCCACTGATGTTTCTATTCTTGCCTTCTCCATATTCCTTCTCCCTCCTACCCACAGCCTGCTTTTAACCAGGTAAAGTTGTTCTAGTCTTGCTTTGACTCATGTTCCTCTCAACATGCAGGACTGATTTGTGAGCTCCTAATTAGTACTTCCGCAATAACAGCCCAATCATCACACTGCAGTTTTCCCAGGCCTCTCTGATACATAGGTTCTCCAAAACTTCCTGCCCAGGACCTACTGGAAGTTATTTTCACTGGACTTTGCATCTACCTTAGAACCAGGAGCAGCAGTGAACGCAGGCACGGAAGCTCAGGCCTATCTCATGTGCAGGGGCACTGGTGGCTTAGCAAAAGCTTTATGGAACCCTTTACTGGACTTCTGTGGCTGGTTGACTCATAGAGCAACACTCCCAGGGGCCTTGGGGAAAGATGTAGCTACCTCTACCAGGGCCACAGGACACAGAGAATCAAAAGCTTTCTGTCTTTCTCCAGGGGGCAGGTGGGTGTGCCTTTTTGGATAGCCACGCATGGCTTCTAGCGTGCCACTTTCCCAACCCTGGGCCCAGTCGCAGTAGTCTATTCACAGTAGTCTGTTGTATGATTTGTGATTCATACCAACAGATTCACATAAGCATCTATGTTTTCACTGCTGATGAAAACTGAGCAGCCTGCTCCTGGGCAGAAGTTCAGGTTTGTGAGTTCTCCCCAAATTCTCCACAGAAGCAGAAGATGAGTGATTGTGGTGGTCGATTCTTCCAAATTCTCCCAAGCACTCACCTTTACCATTCATTCCCTGCTAGCCACTGCCTCTAGCACTAAAACTGTTCCTGGAACCTCTGTCCCCATGTCTACAGGGCTCAATCCATCCATCAACCAATTAATCAATAAAGAATAAAAACCAGCATGCGCCTATTTGCTGTGATTCTTGGTCGGTTTCCTGTGGCAGGCCTAGGCTTTGGAGCTAGTCAACACCCGTCCTTGCATTGTCTATTGTATAATAAGCAGCTGGAGGCTATGATTGACACCACATGGAATCCCCAGGGACAAGTAGGTACACCCAGCACAATTCCTGAACTTCAGTATGAACTTAGAAAGTCTAGCTCCTTCTCATGAGTTGTGGTAGTGATGGTCTATAAAGTCACTGTGAACAGTGAATTAGCAAAGACTGCACCATTTCTCTGAGGGATGAAGTTTCCATGAGCCTCTGGTCACATTTTTGTTAACTGACCACCATATAATTGTGTTTTATGTGACTTTCTGTTTAAAGTCACCTTATTTAATGTTGACTGTTGATTCATTAACATTGAACTCATGGCCACCAGCACATCTCACGCATGAATGAAGCCTGTCTGTCACATGTACTTTCTCCGTGAGGCATGTCTCAGCCTTCTTAGGAACAGCAGACAACACTTCAGCATTGTACTTAGGTGCCATTTTAAAAAGCAAAAACACCAACAAAAAGCATAAAAATGCAAAAATAAATAAATAAATAAATAAATATGCTGCTAAATATACTGCAATACCGACACTTGTTTACAGTATGAAAGCCAAAACAGGAAGGCAGAGAGTTGCCTTGTCTAACCTTAGCTGAGAATGTGCACATCAGGTGACTCAAATTTTATACCACTTTGTACATTTGCATATCTGTGAATCACCACAGAAGTGCCAGGAGTATTAATTTTAGAATTACATATTGTAGCAAATAAGAACATTACAAATACAGAGTCTGCGATGGTATAAAATGAATGAATGAATGAATGAACAAATGAATGAATGAATGAACAAATGAATGAATGAAGAGAGGAAACCAGAAAGCTTTCCTTTTGTAACACCAAGTTTCCTTTCCCTTTTCCTCTCTTTTGTGGTATAATAGAAAGAGCATGAGAGAAATAAGAACTTTTAATATGGGCAAGATGTCAGACTATAATAATCTAAAACCTTTCACTATGAACACGTTACACATTCTGGTTAAAAATACATCAGTTTATAGTATTTCTGAGCTTGCAAGAGGAAATGAGTAAGAGACTACCTTCTGGTATAAGGACATGAAAGAACTAAAAATTAAAGTTACAAATACATAAACTGATGCCATATTTGCCCCGGGGTAAGATTACTCAGGGACATTGGTTTTAACATCTACAGGGGGCCAGGAAAGAGGGTGCTGGGCCCATACAAGGTTACATATTAGAACTGAGATGCCTGCTAAAAGATGCCTGCTTCTAGAGAAGCACAACCTTAATAAGATGATGGACTAAAAATAAAAAATAAAAATAAATTTTAAAAATCACCAGTGGCATAGAAAAATTTGCCCCTGCCTAGTTTCTAGGAGAAAAAAAAAAAAAACAGTCTTCACCAAAAAAATTGAAACATTAGTTGTGCCCCTCAGGCTTAAGGTTTGATTTTAAACACCATCACTGTGGTCCAAAAACTTCCAAACTGAGAAACTAACATGAAAATTGACCTGAAGCATCTTGTTTCCCCAGGGAAACTAGACAGAACAAACACAATGTATTTCTACAAGGAAAGCTCACTAGAGGTCTTGAAATGAGCCAATAATCCAAATTAATCAATATGCAAAGAAACAACTCAACATGAATGAGAGTCAGCTCACACACACACAAAAAAAAAAATTGAAAGATTGAAACTCTAAGAAATTTGAATAAGAAAAATGTGTTAGCTCCTAATCAGTACTTCTGCAATAATAGTGTAATCACCATACTGCAATTTTCCCAGTCCTTTGTGATATATAGGTTCTCCAAAACTTCCTCCCTAAGACCTATTAGAAATTATTTTCCCTGGACTTTGCATCCACCTTAGAACAAATACACATTTTTAAATTATTGAAACTGTATAAAAGAGGTGATCAAAATCACAAGAAAAGAGACATATTTTTAAATAGGCAGTTTTTAAAAATAATTTTTAAAATAACACTTCTTGAAATAAAAGATAAAGTAACTGAAATGTAAAGCTACAAAGAAAGATAACGCATTAGAAGAGGTTGAAGAAAGAACCAGTTAACTGGAAATTAGATGTAACATAATTATGATATATAACACAAAGAACCAAAATAAATGAGAAACATGGAAGAGAATTTAAGACATTTAGGGAGAAGTCATCTGTATCAGTCGGGGTCCACCTTTTAGCTTGGGCAGCAGCAGGACCCACATCTCTCCCTTCAACTTTTCCAGTCACACAGATTTCTCTTAGGAGTTCTAGCCAACCCCTAATCAGAAGCATACAGGGAAGGTAATTCTGGGAAGCAGAATTCAGCTTAGCCCTGTTAGCACATTATGAAACAACCACAACTTTGTATATATGTCAAGTAGGAACACCAAAGGAAATAATAGAGAATGGGAGAGAGGTAATACCAAAGAGACAATAACTGGGAAATTTCCAGAATTGATAAATTAATAAATCCTTGAATTTGAGAAACACAATAAATACCAAGCAGGAAATACAAAAATATTTTCGTGAAAATGCAGAACACCAAAGGCAAGAAGAAGATGATGTCAAAAGTATCTAGCAATAAAAGATGAAGTACCTAAACGAAGAGAACATTTAGACCTACAGAACATCTCTATAGCAACAACTCAACTAGAAGACAAGGCAGTGGAATAATATCTTGCCAGAATACAGCGTAATAATACCTTGCCCCTGTTGGGAGAAAATGTCTGCTAATCTAGGAGTGCACTCCCCGATAAACTATTGCAAGAGTTAGGACAAAATAAAGACTTTTTAGGAAAATGAGATTGGGAAAGTTTGTGATTCAGGAGCCTCACCGAATAATAAAGGAAGTTCTTCAGGTAGACAGAAATTGAAGCCAGAGGGAAGAAGGAGGATTCAAAGAACAGTGGCAAGCAAAGATATTGATCAACATATGGGTAAATCTAAACAAGCATTGAGTGTATAAAATCATGTCGATGACTAATTTGGTTGATACAACTACGGTGAACAGTTAAGATGGACCTAAAACATTAGACAACAATAGCATATAAGAAGAAAATAAATTTTCATAATTAATTGGTCTGAGATTCTTTTTATTGTTCAAGATGAGGATAGCTATACTGATTAAATTTCCTTACATCAAATACATACCCAAAAATTTGCAAATAACCATTAAAAATAGAAAATAAAGCATAATATTATAGGGGGAAGTTCCACTTTCTGTATAGAGGAATGAGGACCTAACAGATCAATCCTTCTACAAATAGCATCTGTAAACACTGGACAAAAACAAGAATAAAATAAAAATGAAAGAGCTCCTAGAGAGATTTTGTGACTGAACAAAGACAGACAGATTTTGGAGAGCAGTCAAAATTTGGAGCAAGAGACTGAAGTGACTGCCAAGGAGTGAGTTCCCCGTATTTCATTAACTTGGCCCTGAGGGTGGCTACACTTGGGGCCATGACGGAGGCAGTAGTGCAAAGCAGCTAAAACCCCACTGTAAGCCCATTGTCTCTCTAGCCTGAGGAGCCATGGAAAAACGGGATAGAAAAACAGGATTCCTGGGGAGTAAAGGGAAAATTCCAGAGAGAAGAGACCTAGAGAAGTAGAAGCCTAGATTTCGTGTACAAAATTAGCCCAAACCTCTGGCTGACACCTGAAACATATCCATGCGAGACACATTAAAAGCAGAGCCAGGACAGTTTGCAGTTTGACTGTAATATTCTGCTAGAACAGAATCATCAATACTCTTGAGACCAATGGAACAGATGCAGAATCTCTAACCACCTAACATTTAAAATGCCCAGGATAGAATCCAGAATTTTTCAGTGTATGAAAAGCCAGGAAAATGTGACCCAGATTTAAGGGAAAAGACAATCAACAGATGTCAAATCCAAGATGACCCAGCTGTTGGAACCATCAGACAAACAGCAATTTTAGCTATTCTCAATGGGGTAAAGTATATGTTCTTAATGAGGGAAATGATATAAAATATTAGCAAATAAATAGAAAACATTTTTAAAATAAAATTTTAGAATTGAAAAATATTACCTCTGAAATAAAAATAATCAGGCTTAATATAATGGCAAATGGAGGTCACAGAAAAGATTCAGTAAACCTGAAAGTAGAACAATAGAAATAACCCAATCAGAAGAAGAAGGGAAAGAAGAGACAGATGAAAATCAACAGAGCCTCAGAGGCTAGTGGGACAATTTCAAAACAGCCAACATGTTGATCATTGGAGTCCCAGAAAAAGAGGAGATACAAATTGGGGCAGAAAAACATTTGAAGAAAAATGGTAGTTAACCTCCAAAATTTAGTGAATGAGGACATTCACAAGTTTAAAAACCTTAGCAGATGCTAGACATAATAAATTTGTTCATACCAAGGCCCATTATATTCAAACAACTGAAAGTCAAAGAGAAATAGAAAATTTTGAAGCAACCAGAGAAAAATGATATATTAGATGCAGGGAAAAAATCGAATCATTATATGCTTCTTATCAAAAATGGAATGGGGAAGATAAGGAAACAATGCATTTGTAATGCCAAAAGAAAAGAAAAAGCTCTGCTAATCCAGAATTCTATATCCAGAAAAATTATTCTTCAATAGTAAAAAGGAAGTAAAGACATTGTCAGATAAAAGAAAACTAAGATAATGTATCATCACCAGATTTACAAAGGGAAAAGTGAAAAAACTTTTTCCCTCTACTCTCCTGGCTTCTCTCCACCCTCCTAGCTGGGGCCCTGTAAATTAGATTGACAGAAGACAGACTAACAAAAGAAAAGCAAACACAAATTGTTGGCCAGTGCATCCTGCATGCATGCAGGATAACTCAGGGATGAGGAACTCTGAGGGGTGGTTACAACTTGGGATTCTAGAGCATCTTAGCAACAGAGCAATAAATTTTTAGAGAAGTGACAAGACAAGATAAAATACTTTGAGTTTTTAGGGGAGGCAAATTGCAGGAAGGTAAATGTATGAGGGAACTAATGAAAGATAAGGGCTAGTGAGTAAGGTTTGTTAGGTAGATTTCTCTGGCTCCTCCCAGCTAATGAAAGTCTAGGTTGTGTCAGGGGATTAGGTCTGTTCTTCCTGGTAGAGAGGAGCACAGACACCTTTACAAATGCATGTCCTGCCTTAGCAAATATGGGAAGGATAAGAGCTTATTTATCAATAGTATCTACTTTTCCTAAACTGTCATCAGCTCAAAATAATCCTTATGCCATATGGCATATATTGGAGTCACATAGTTGGCTACCTTTCATCACAGAAAAGCATCTAAAAATATTTGAACTGAATGACAATGGAAATATAACCCATTAAAACTTGCAGCATGTGGCTAAAACAATGCTTAGAAGAAAAGTTATATATTAAATAGTTTTAGATGGTTAGATTGTAAAATACAGGGAAAATGAAAATGAAGACTTGATCAATGCAGCAGATGGCAGAAAAGAAAAAACAATAATAAATGGAAGAAAAGGGGTATAAAACTGAGCAAATAGAAATCACAACGTAAGATGGTAGAAAATAATTCCAATACATCAGGAGTCAAGTATCTTTACATTCGTTTATTAAAGTCCTTAGTTAAAACACAAAGATTGTTAGATTTAATTTTTAAAATTTAAATATAGACCATTTACAAAGTAATTCTGAAACAGAAAAGACTGGAAAAACACAGCAAACAAAAGTTATCCAATGGAAAGCTGGGGTAGCTATTTTGATATCAGGTAAAGCCAACTTTATGAGAAGTATTATTTAGGATAAAGAGGTTAACAGCAAGATGATAACATGAACAATTTATAGATGCACAACACTCCAAATAGATCAAACAAAACTGGACAGACTTACAAGACAAAAATTGACAATCCACAAACACAATAGGAGGTAAACACACACCCTGCTAAAATTGAGAAGTCACAAACAAAAAATCAGTCAGAGAAAATAAGGGAGAACTGAGGAAGAAAGATGACGCTAATATTCTGTGTTCACATACAACTTTATCAAGTTCTTGCAATGCTATCTTGACATCAACCTTGTTAAAAACAAATAGGGAAGGCACACCAATCTACATTTTAAGAAACAGGAGACAGAGGACTAGAGAATTTGGGTGTCCGTGAGAATCAACTAGCCATGCTAGCAACCCAGGCAGAAATGAAAATTGACCCTCCTGCCTCCTCGGTAAAACTTCTCTCCTATAAATCAAGCTTTCTCACACTTTGCTAATTCTCTCATCTATCTTTTTAGTTTACTGCCATGCTCAGATGTTGAGGAAATAAGTATGTTATTAAGTGTAAGTGCTTTGGGCACTTTGGGGAAATAAGCTTTATAAATATGAGCCATTTCTATTCACTTGTGAAACTGATCAGCGTTTTCTTCTCACGCTGGCCCTCTAGGTACCCTCTACAGGACATTTACATCCCTGAACAACATTCTTATGCCGAGTCCAGGAAAGGTACCAACAGCTCACCAAGGCCAGAGAGAAGTGCAAGTGTAGCCACACACCATACTCACACGTCAGCCTTGGAGAGGGAGGGAATCATTGTTTGCTAGAAATGATACTCCAGAGGTTTTGCTACTAATCATCTTCTTGCTGTCCAAGCCTCTCTTCAGTCCCCCACCAGATGTGGCATTCAAGTTGTAAAGCAAATGTACTGTTTCTTGAAGTTTCTAGAAAACGACACCCTGAACTGTACCCTTACAGCGGCTCATGTCTATGAAGCATTGTGTGTGGAACTCCATCCAGGCTAGCAGAAGTCACTGGACAATGCCAAAGCCCACCCAGAATGGACCAGTGGGAACCGATGAGCCTGCTCTGTGTGATGAGGGGACGGCAGGCTCCAAGAACAGCCACCAACACCAAGACTCTTCAGTCCCAGTGAGGTGGCCTCAGGGTAAGAGGATTTCTAGGAAGTTGAGAGAAAACAAGGTAGCAGCGTTCATCATCTCTTTTTCTAAACTCCATACTGTAGGGAAGTGGTTCTCATGTCCCCAGAGGACATGTCTGGAAACACTTTTGATGGCCACAAATGAAGAGGGGAGTGCTACTGGCATCTAATGGGTAGACGCCAGAGATGCTGCTAAATTCCTCCAGAGCTCAGGGCAGACCCCAAGGGCCGACAAGGAATTACCTTGCCCAAAATGTCACCAGTGCTGAGGATGGGAAACCCTGCCCCAGTAGACCAACGTTTGGTGTCTTCACAAGACTCCCTGGCATCCCAGAGCCCCCCTGGCATCCGAGAGCCCATAAGGCAGACAGGGGAGTTAAGCTCAGGTTTCTGTCTACCCCTCAACCTGCATAAATTCCATTACTGCCTCATTATCTGAAATGGAAAACAAAAACCTTCTCACAAAAACTAGAACAAATGAATGAATTAATGAATTTGAATTAAAACACAGATTCAGTATCATGTTGCCTCCAATCTCAAGAGAATGCCAGCCCAGGCAGCTCTGAAAGAAGGAAGGGAGGGAGGTCCAATTGCCTATCTCTGCAAAGAGGCTTAAAATGGGGAGCACAAGGTCTTGAAGTCCTTCCCCTCAGTGGCTTTCCGTTTGTTCCTCCACATGCTCATGGGCTTTAAAGAGATTTGGTCATTTCAGAAGGCCTCTTAGCTCTTCACCGATAGGAATTTCACAAGAGTGAAGCAGCCGTCTGGGAGGAGGGCAAGGAACAGCCAGCCAATCTTGTCGGGCCCCTTGTCATCAGCTCAGCCCAGTGAAAGGAGCACTGAGCCCAGCGTCAGGCCTGGTTCTCGCCTGACTCTGCCACCCTAGGCCTGTGGGGTCCCGGCAGGTCACTTTTCACAGCCTCAGCTTCCTCATATGTGAATAAGGGGTCACGAGACTGCAGCCCCCCACATCTCCCCATTACCTATGGAATAAACTCCCAATTCCGCAGGCCTTTGGAGCACCTCAGTGCGGAGCTGCCTCCACACCCACCGTGGACACCTCCCTCCCATCGCCCTCCTTCCCTCCCGTTCCTCTTATCCCTGGCTCTGTGTGTGCGGATCCGTCCTTTCTGTCTGAAACCCCTCTTGCTCTCCTCTCTCCTCTCCTGTCTTGAGTGGACAGGACTGCTCCTTTCTGTAGCACTTTTCTTTCTTTCTTTCTTTCCTTCTTCTTTTTTTTTTTTTTTTTTTTTTTTTTTTTTTTTTTTTTTTGAGATGGAGTGTCGCTGTCACCCAGTCTGGAGTGCAATGGCACGATCTCAGCTCACTGCAACCTCCGCCTCTCAGGTTCAAGCAATTCTCTTGCCTTGGCCTCCCGAGTAGTTGGGATTACAGGCACCCACCATCATGCCTGGCTAAATTTTCTTGTATTTTTAGTAGAGACGGGGTTTCGCCACGTTGGCCAGGCTGGTCTCCAACTCCTTACCTCATGATCTACCCGCCTCAGCCTCCCGAAGTGCACATCATTATAGACGTGAGCCACAGTGCCCAACCTTCCATACCATTCTAAACCATGAGTGCCCTGTATGGTCAGGGGCCACAACTTACTTTTCTCTGAACTTGTGGGGGTCCTGGCAATACCCGCTACACAGTAAGTCCTCAATAAATATAGGATGCATAAACGAGTAAAATCCAAGCCGTTTCCCACTAAAACCTCCAGACCTCTGGTGTATGATGACCTACTGTCATAGCCCAAAGGAATAGTTGAGTTTCAGGCATCCAGAGAAAAATACGGGTGTAAAGCTTTCCCCTCAAATGTATTAATAACTAGATGGTGCTCAGTTGTTTTTGTGGCAGGTTGCAGAGAAATCTTAAACTTTTGTGTTGTTTCACTGAGGGTATGGCAGAAGAGTCCAAGGAATGTGAAAAGAGAAACTCGCAAAATTGGACTTTATGTGGGGAGCAGGCACCGAGTGTGTGGCAAGCACAAGGGGCTACGTGTGCAGCCAGATGACGCTGCACGGTCAGAACCCACAAAACAACACGGCAACAGGTGGATTTCAAACCGCTTCTCTGCTTTCAAAGCAGGTCCGGATTCTAGATTTCCAAAAGGAGAGTTAGGGCAAGGGGAATGTAGAGGAAACTGTAATTAGTTAGAACTAAGATCAGCAATAAAATTCCTCAGAGACACTGCTTCTCACTTTACCCGGGTTTTTGTTTTGTTTTGAGTTGTTATTTCTTCTTCTTTTTTTTTTTTTTTTTCTTTTTTGTTCTTTGCTTTTATCAATGCAGCAAGTTGCTAGGATGCAAGAGCAGTTGCGGGGGTGGGGGTAGGAGGGCGGGGGGGGGGGAGGTAGGAGGGCGGGGTGGGAAGCAGAGGTGGGAGGGGTCGAGGTTGGAGCACCTGTCATCTGCATGACGTGGACGGCTGGTTCTGGTTGTATTTTAAATGAAATCTCATCCCAGCGTAGACACCACGTCTGGAATTACGATCCACCCTGTGATCTGTCACTTTTATATACACACAGGGGAGGGGACCGTTTCCATAGAGAGGGAATATCACAGCCCACTTAGGAGCAATACCGGAGAAGCAGGAGCCGAGACCCCGGAGCAGCCAGAAGTTCAGGGGGATGTGCATGGGGCCGTCCTCCTGGCCCTGAAGCTGCGCCGGCCTCCCTGAGCGTTTCGCTGCGGAGGGAAGTCCACTCTCAGGTAAGCTTGTGGTCGGGACTGACTTATGAAGGGTAAATGGATCTGCCCTAAATTAAGCAGGAGGTGCCGTGCACTGGACAGGCGCAAGAGACAGAGCTGCTAGAGCCCCTGGGTGGAAGCCCAAGGGAGCCATGCAGAATGCCCCCCACTCAATCAGCAGAGATCAGCCCCAAAGGGACCAGGGGAAGTTTCTCAGGGAGGCACAATCCCATTCCCATGTTGGTATAGAAAGACCTGCTTTCCAAAGGTGTTAGATCAGAGGCAGAACGTGTTCACACAAATCTATTTTCTCTGAACAGAGTTCAGTTGTGCACAGGAAGGTCAGTCCTTGGAGACAGTTTACAAACTGGGGATGGGGTAGGGATGCCAGGGCAAATGGGAGCCACAGGACATGACTCTACAGCACCTGCAGAGCAGCGAGGACACCTGCACTTAATGTTTACCTGTACCAGAGACCTTCGCCTGTGCCATCTCCCGTCACTCTCGGGCACACCTGAGAAGCAGGTAATGTCTCCTTCCTAGGATGCAGCAAGCGAAACACAGGTTAAGTGATTCACCCAAGAAAAGTCAGAGGCGAGGGAGTTTTCCCAGCCAGGTCCTCGGCCATCAAAGCCCAGAGTCCTTTGCCACACTAGGCACATTGTGGGGGTGTGTGCAGATATCTACAATGGCTAACTGCTACCTATGAAGGGGAGATGGATGTTTGATGTTCACGTTTTCTGAAAGAAAAATCCTGTTTGCAATTTCCTTCCCAAGCATAGCCACCTACCAAAAAATAACAAATGTAAGATTTTTTAAATGTTTTAAGTGGTCTAGTTTTAGTTTAACTTCTTATCAGTGTTTGCAGACAAACGGAGCCCACAGGAATAGCTCTGCACTTGGCAGAGCTGCGTGATCAGTGCTGTTTGCCTCCTGCCTTTGCTGCTTCATGCCCTGTCCTCTCCCTGCGAGGTGCTAGGAATTGGGGACTGACCTAGCTCCCTCATGTTTCAGTGCTTGCCTCTGCCACAGCTCCCAGAAGTAACTGTGTCTCTTTACAGCACCCTCGACAAGTGCTACTGTCACCACAGCCCAAAGGAATGGTTGAGTTTCAGACACCCAGAGAAAAATACAGGTGTAGAGCTTTGCCCCTCAAATGTATTAATAACTAGATGGTGCTCAGTTATTTTTGTGGCAGGCTGCAGAGAAATCTTAAATTTTCATATTGTTTCACCAAGGGTATGGCAGAAGAGTTCAAGGAATGTAAAAGGAGAAACTTGCAAATTAGACTTTATGTGGGAAGAAAAGAGTGTCTTTTCTTTGGGGAAAGTTCCTTTTCTTTTATTCTATAAACCCTAAACAAATCTAAACAGATCCTAAAAAGAAAAGTCCCAGAAAGAAATCTGAATCTACCTTCCAGCCCCCCGCCATTCACACACTTTGATGGTGAAAATATCCAGGGTTGCAAAGAACCCTTACATTTTAAATGATCTAGAATTAAGCTCAGCACCAGGCATTCCTATCATGTCCAATTCACAGTTCTGGAAGGTTCCTTTGCTGTGTAACTTTGCATCATTGCTGATGGTGAGGGGTCACCTTCCAATACCCTCACAACCCTGTTCAGGCTGGAGCTAAGGGTTTGCAGAGAGAGGAAGGTCTGCTACCTTCAGATGCACCGAGAACAGAGCGCCACACAGGACACTTGCTCCCTGACACTTCTACAGATCTTTCCACACTTTCAGCACCCTGTCCGTGAATACAGTATTCTTCTCTGATGGTAGACTTGGGATTTGAAAAATAAGATGGTAATGCATTTTTTAAAAGGCACAGTATTTACAAATTGACCCCAAAAATGTGGGGGAAAAAAAAAGTAAATACAGAGTTAAAAGGGATCTCACTTCCTCTCCCCGGTGCCTTGGTTTTGCAACTGAGATGAGACAGGTAGCACTTCCAGGGGCTAGCCCATTGCAAGGGAAAACCTGAACTTTTTCACAGGAAAACTGCAGAAAGTTACTTGGACACGGTTGTTGCATGTTCAGAAGCCCTCAACTTTCAAGTGACTCTAAGTATACACGTATGATTTCATAACAAAAAAAAAGTATGCCATATAAAAGATTTTTTCCTCTATGATATGTAACAACATGATTTGCAGAGAGAATGTACATCCATGAAAGAATTTAAAGAGGTTGTTTTGCCTTGGAAAATAAATTGATTTAATTAAGTGCCTGAATATTAATCTGAATTTCAATTCATTCAACAAATATTGATTGAGAATATGATTTAGTATAAGGCACTATTGGCCATGTCAGGCTTTTCCAAGCATCCTAAGTCACTCTGCTGAGAGCCAAATGACCCAGAGGGAATATCTCTGCACAGTGAAAGGCTTGGCTTTAGCAGAAATGGAGATACCAAAGAAATATGACACCCAAAGTGTCTTTAAGGGGTGGGGATAGACAGGTAAACTCAGGTGTTGATTTACACTAAAGGGCCAGCCTGTGTGGGCAGAGCCCCAAGATGGGCTTGGACTCAGAAAGTATTCTGAGTTCTCAGTAATATTTGCAATTATTGTGCAAAGTTCCAGATGTTTGAGGGTAAATGCAGAATGCTGCCCTGGGAAGGAAATAGAGAGGAGCAGGGAGGGGTTCCCTGGGCTGGGGTACAGGGTTCGAGTGAGGAAGTAAAACAAACAAATAGGGTGGTGGGGCAGCGGAGAGAGAGCCACATGGAACCCACAGGGGGAGGCCTGAGGGTAGCTCCAGGGCCGCATCTCGACGCCCTCTTTTTTTTTTTTTTTTTTTTTTGAGACAGAGTCTCACTTCGTCACCCAGGCTGGAGTGCAGTGGCACGATCTTGGCTCACTGCAACCTCCACCTCCCAGGTTCAAGCAATTCTCCTGCCTCAGCCTTCTGGGTAACTGGGATTACAGGTGTGTGCCACCATGCCTGGCTAATTTTTGTATTTTTAGTAGAGACATGGTTTCACTATGTTGGCCAGGCTGGTCTCAAACTCCTGACCTCAGGTGATCCACCTGCCTCGGCCTCCCAAAGTGCTGCGATGACTGGTGTGAGCCACCGGGCCTGGTCAGCACCCTCTATTTTAGCTTACACCCACCCAGAGTCCAGGCACCTTTCATTTGGTGAAAATCGAGAAATCATTTCGTTCTCCCAGTGCTTTTCATAGAGGGACCTCTGGCTTTCAGAAGGAGAAAAAGAAAGAAATCAGAACAAAGATTCTCGAACTCGATCCCCTGCTCTCACAGAGGGAAATACTGAGGCACTAGGTGGTTAGGCACGAGCTAGTGAGTGGGAGGGACAGGACTGAGTCTGGTGGTGAAAGGAATGAAGGGATGAAGGAACAAAGGGACAGAGAGACAAAGTTTCTCTACCACTTTCCCACCAGTATTAACCCTTTCCAAATTGGTTTTTGTTTTTTTAAACCCTTTCAGGGTTAGCAAGCCATTCGAAATAATTTCCAAGCTTTAAGATGCCTTCAAGGTGTAAGCCAGGTAAAACCACACTTCACACTCTATTTATGAAAAACAACTCATTAGGTCCTCTATAAATGAGAAAACTGAAGGTCTGGTTATTGAATGCAATATTTATGGAAAGAAAAGCCCGTTTTCCACAGGGATGGTTAGTGCACCCCTGGAACTCCAGTGTACAGTTCTAAGGAGTCCAGCGTCAGGTCGGAGCACGCAGAGCAGAGGTTCTCAGAATGTGGTCCTCAGACCTCAGCATCAGCATCACATGGGACTGTGCTAGAAATGCATGTTCTCAGGAGCATCCCAGACCTAGTGGCTCGGAAACTCTTGGGACGGGCCCCACAGGCTGTGTTTGAACTACTCCTTCACATGAGTCTAAAGCACCTGAAAGTTGAGAACCACTTACTTAGACTAAGGGCAAAAGGAGTCTGTATGGGTCAGGGTGGAGAGGGTAGCACGGAGCCAAAAGCTACAAGCCAGAGACACAATACAAAAAGCACATTGGTCTGCAGGATCAAATCCTTGCTCAGATTTCCTGGCCTCTCTGTACATGTGTGTACTGTGTATGCACATCTGTGTGTGTAAAATGCATTTCTGAAAAGGTTGTGTGCAGACCAGATCTTCTCCTAAGAAGACATGGAGATTATTCAGGTGTGGATCAGCCTTGATTAAGCATCTGCTTAGACCAGGAGCTTTCACACACACACTGACGTTTCTCATCTAATCCTTCACTTAACCTTTAGGTGGTGGTTATTGCCATCCCATTTATCAGAGAAGGAAATGGAAATTCACAGAGGTTATCGGCCCAAACCCTCAGGCAAATAAGGACGAAGAAGGGATTCGAGACTGTGTCTGTCTAACTCCAAAGCCTGTGTTGCTCTCGCTGTGCCAAGCAATATGCCCAGATCTGGTAGTTCATAGGTTTGGACTATTTAAAGCAATGATCATGTGTTTTTTCAGAAATTATGAAAAATATTAGTGCATAAAATAAGCTCCAAATTTTTGTAACGCAAAATAAATTGAACAAACAAAACAAAACCTGATTTCTTAGAAAAAAGATTAAAGGAAAGGCAGTAGCTGCAATGTGGAGAGCCAAGGGAAGCAACAGGCTTTGACAGGAAATGTGCCGGGTAAATATTTATCCATGTGTGTATATGTGTGTGCATGTGTGTGCTTGTGTGTGTGTAAGCGGTGTATGCATGTGTGTGTGTACATGTGAGGTATGTATGTGTGCATATGTGTGCATGTATGTATGTGTGTGCATGTCTATATGTATGTGTATGTATGTACATGTGAGGTGTGTATGTGTGTGCATGTGTGTGCTTGTGTGTATGCATGTACATGTGAGGTATGTATGTGTGTGCATAGGTGTGCATGCATATATGTGTGTATGTGTATGTACGTGCATGTGAGATGTGTATATGTGTGCATATGTGTGCATATATAAATATGCATGTGTCTATATGTGTGTATAGTATGTATGTGTGAGGTGTGTGTGTCCATGTATGTGCATGTATATATGTGTGTCCACATGTCTATATGGGTATGTATGTACATGTGAGGTGTGTATGTGTGTGCACGTGTGCATGTATATATGTGTGTATCTGTATGTGGGTGCATATGTATGTATATATGTGTACATGTTTATGAGTATGTGCGCATGTATGCGTGCATTTCTATGTTCCTATGTGTCGTGTGTGTGTCTGTTTCCAGGGTAAGTAAAGCAGCAGGGATTTACAGGATCCTCCTTTAGAAAGAGACCCAGGCTCCCTTTTTTAAGCGTCAGCGCTGGTTCTGTCCATGCCTCACAGCCTAAGGCTGTCTGGATGGGCTTGGGTTGGGTCCACTGCACTCACATGTGGGAAACGGCGTCGTCAAGGCCACACTGATGAAGAACTGCAGAGCAGAGGCTGGAGCCTGAGCCCCGACTGCCAGCCCTGCCTGGCCCTGCTCTGCACTGTCACCGCAAAGAACAAAATGACCCAATGCCAGCCTCACGCTGCTGAAGGCCCAGGTGAATCGCCAGGTGATTTACTTACCCAATTGTTCTTATTTAGTTTTTAAAAACTGACATAAGAAAAGAATTCTCCCACGTTGATAGTGAACCACATGTTTCTGGCTTGCTTTTGTGAAAGCCGAGTTTGTCTTTGGTCATAAAGTGACCTTCAAGTTCAGGTAAAGCCCCCAGAGGTGAACAGCAGAGCCTTTCACTGCTTGTGTCTCACCGGAGAGCCCAGGGGATGGTTCATCCTCACACCGTAATGAGAGAACAGGCATGTCGGGGTGTGAGCAGGGGCCCGCAGACGGCAGCCGTGCTCTCTCTAGAAGGAGTTGAGACAAAACTCCTGACATATGTACCTCACTGTTTCGTCCTCATGCATGATGAAGGACAATGAATAAATAAACATGATGTCCTTATTGCAGGGCTGGAGAGAATGTGTGCCCACAGACCAGGCAAGAAGGACTGGCTGCAGAGTGGGTTTGATCTCAGGGCACAGGAAGTCAACTCTGCCCACTTCACAATATCCTAAGGAACAGTGGCTATGGGCAACCTGAACTCGGACAGCCCCTGGCACAGCTGCATGCCGCTACTGTGAAGGAGCCCCAGAGGGAGCGTGGCGGTGGCTCAGCACAAGCCCTTCTCACCTGATGGGGATGGCAGTTCGATGTCTTGTTTAACACTGTTCATCCGTGAACCAGCAAGTGCATATGATGCTTAAAACCCGAACAGTCCAAGTAACATGAGGGTCATCGAGTTGGATGTTTTTATTGCCACAACATTCCATATGCTAACGCTTAGGTTTTTTTCTTTCGTTTTTTTGAGACTGGGTTTTACTCTGTTGTCCAGGATGGAGGCAGTGGCACAATCACAGCTCACTGTAGCCTTGACCTC
This sequence comes from Chlorocebus sabaeus, assembly GCF_047675955.1. NCBI lineage: Eukaryota > Metazoa > Chordata > Mammalia > Primates > Cercopithecidae > Chlorocebus > Chlorocebus sabaeus. The sequence goes on from NC_132912.1 coordinate 5,551,901, forward strand.
TGGAGCTCAAGCAATCCTCCTGCCTCAGCCTCCTGAGTACCTGGGAACACCGGTGCACACCACCATGCCCACCTAATTTTTTTTTTTTTTTTTTTTGTAAAGATAAGGTCTTACTATGTTGCCCAGGCTGCTCTTGAACTCCTGGGTTCAAACAATCCTCCCACCTCATCCTCCCACAGTGCTAGGAATACCGGTGTGAGCCACTGTGCCTGGCCAGTTTTTATTTTTCTTTTTTTAAATAAGAGAATGGATTCAACTGGTCCCTATAGACTAGGATCCTTTCAGAGTTCTCAGTGTCGTCTTCTTGCCCTGGACAATCACCGTGACTCAGTCTGACTGATACCAGGATCCCATATGTCTTAGAGACCACAGATAGTGTTGGCATTGAAGTCCTGTGGTTGGAAGACATTGGTGCTCCCTGGAGGATACTTGGTCTGACAAAAAGATCAAGTATAAATTCATAAAGTCTACAGTAAAACCATAATTTGATTTCATAAATTCATAAAGTCTACAGTAAAACCAACCTAGTTATTAATAACAAATCTGATTGTTCTCAAGAAACTAGGATAGCCTAGCGAGAAACCAGCCTTAAAGATCTGCCTTGGAAACAATGACTAGATGCCCAGCCATGGTCTTTAAGCAACAGGGATATACTCAGTCAGCCTTGCCAATGATGAAGGAACAAAAAATTCACTCGCCGTTAAAATCAACCACGGTAGGCTGCTAGGTGCTTACTTAGTATATTAGTTATTCGCTTTACAGGGGCAGAGGCTGCCTGCAAATCTGAATTAAATAAAACCCATAAATACTAATGAGGTCATGGTTCTCACATTTTAGTGATCACTGGGATCATCTGCAGGATTTGTTACAACGCAGGCGGCTGGGCCCCAGAGCTTTTGATTTACTCGTTCTGGAAAAAGACCTGAGAATTACTTGCATTTCTAACAAAGTCCCAGGCGGGGCTGGTGCTGCTGGTCTGGGGGTCATGCTTGGAGAACCCTTGCAGTGGAACATTAACAGCCCTAGTAGATTTTCATCCGGGTCCTCCAGGGCGCCACGCCCCTCCCACGCCTCTGCCCACATCCCTGTTTTCTACTGCAGGGAGAGATGCCGAGGCCGGTCCACTTCCTGCTGCTCCTGCTGCTGCTCCTGGGGGGCCCCAGGACAGGCCTCCCGCACAAGTTCTACAAGGCCAAGCCCGTCTTCAGCTGCCTCAACGCCGCCCTGTCTGAGGCTGAGAAGGGCCAGGGGGAAGATACGTCCCTGCTGAGCAAGAGGAGCTTCCCCCACCCGCCCGGCGGAGACGCCTCCTCGGGAGAGGAGGACGAGGGCAAAGAGAAAAGGACTTTCCCCGTCTCTGGGGCCAGGGGTGGAGCTGGAGGGCACCCGGTACAAATACGTGTCCCAAGCACAGCCCAGGGGAAAGCCACGCCAGGACACGGCCAAGAGTCCCCAGCGCACCAAGTTCACCCTGTCCCTCGACGTCCCCACCAACATCATGAACCTGCTCTTCAACATCGCCAAGGCCAAGAACCTGCGCGCCCAGGCGGCCGCCAACGCCCATCTGATGGCGCAGATTGGGAGGAAGAAGTAGAGGCAGAGGCCGGACGGGAGAGCAGCCCTCCAGGATGGAGGGCGAGGGGAGGGCGAGGGGAGGGCGAGGGGAGGGTGAGGGTGCCATCTGCTGGTTTGGGTGTTTTGGAATCAGTCAGTTTTACAGTTTTACACTGCTGAGCCCCTCTGATCTCTTCCGGCCTTTGATCCCGGCTCCCTCTTCCTCTGTCTGTACCCACGGAAGTGCGCTATTGTCCAACCTTCCCAGACACCAGGCGGCTAATGTTCCTCCCTGTATGCAGCGTCTCCTTCCTCCCTCCCTACAGCAAGAGGCAAAGTCATGTATTCCTCCTCTCCAGTCTTCTCCCTGTTGACCCCATGCCTGAGAAGAGAGCGTTCAGGGCTCCTCTCCCACACATCAACCCCTGCCAGGGCAGAAAGAGGAGCCACAAGACTCGCCTTCCTGCCACCGAATCCTTCCCTACCTCCTCACCCCATTATTACAATGGCTTCTTCAACTCCTGGCTTGTCTCCGTTCCTCTTCCTTCGGCCCCACTACCTTCAAACTCTGAGCTTGGGACAGGGAAGAGGATGAGGGAGGGTCCTGGGGAGCCAATTCCCATTCTCTCTCGGTGGGGGAATGGGTCTGGGAGACCTTAGCAAGGGTAAAGGAGAGCTTAAGAGTGGTTCAATCTAGAGCCGTCCCCAGGACCTGGTCCCACCAAGAAACACAACCTGGGAACCGTTTCAGAGTGGGTGTCGTCGCTAAAAGGGAGAGGGAGCTTTCAGTTAGCCCCTTGAAACATCCCAAACTCCTCCGTGGCTTGCTAGGGCCTGGGGACCACTAGTCCTGGATTTCGCACTGAACCTGCAGTAACCTCCCTGTGCTAAGCTGGGTGTTGTGGCCAACACTAATGTCCAGGCCAGGCCTTTGCACTCCCCCAGTCAGTGACCTCAGTGGATGGACAAAGCCAGAACTTAAAAAGAAGCCAACACTGCCAGGGAGCATATAGATGATGGACTGCAAAGTGATAGCAATTAGCATAAAAATGTAAATATGAGGAGTGCAGACATGAGAACCTTCAATATGAGCAAAATTCCAGTGGAAATGAACATCAGCAGCATCTCTGATGGCCTCCTGGCAGCAAAGCCCTAGCCAGATTCCCAAAAGAGGGGATGTGGTCCCACTCACTTCTGCGTAGTAAGAAATCCTCAGTAAATAAAACAAACTTGTGCACGGTAAAACTAACAACACACACACAAACACACACCAGCAACTAACACCACCACCAACAGAGGCAAAGTCAAAAGACAAACAAATGATAGAGTTGAAAAACTGTTTGCCACTCATATAAAAGACACATGGATGATTGGTCAAATACACAAAGAGCTACTCAAAATTGAAAAGAACAAGAACAAACCCAGGAGAAAAACAAGCAAGGATACAAATAGATCACACACACACACACACATATAAAAATTACAAATGGCTCTTGGATACATGAAAAGATGCTCAATTTCATTCATAACAGCTGCACCGACAAGCAACTTCTTACCCATATCATTGCAGAAGTCTGTAAGTGTGGCAGCACACTCCATTTGACAAGGCTGATGGCCACTTTCCACCATTCCTGGTTTTGGGAGCGGGTAGAGCCCTAGAGAAACAATTTGGCAATCCTTATTACAATCACAAATTCATTTTTCCTTTAATCCAGAAATCCTGCTTCTGTCAGACATTATCTTACCGAAAAAAGCTAGCATTTAAATGTTAAAAAAAAGTTAAGATTGAAATTAAAAGTCCTCATCTCTTAACTGGACCAATGCTCCAACAAAGTGAAAATGCAACAGCAGTTTCCACCCTGGAGAAACCACATGGTAGAGCAGAAAGCATCCTGTCCCGAGCCCCAGAACACCTGTGACTAAGTTCTTCATACTGTGTGTCCACGAGCAAACTCTTTAACTTCCTGGGATGCTGATGCACCAGGAATCATGGCAGGGGCTGCGCCAGCATCATCTCACTTAATTGCCACAATTAGATCTCAAGGTTATTATATTTTACATTCTGAAGATGGAGACTGTGGCCCAGAGAACTTGTCCAAAGTCTCTGTGCTATTAAGTGAAAGAATCAGATTTGGCCACAAACCCTCTCCTTCCTTCACAAAGGGCTGACCCTTCAGTGACACAAAGGGCGTGAAACGCCAGCCACCCCTGCCTCACAGGGCTATCCTGAGGCTCAGATGAACTGTGCACAAAAAAGCACCACTCAGAGATTGGGGTCCCCAGCAGGCGGGTCTGGTATTCGGAATGCTTTCAGAGCCTTACAGATGACGCTAGGATGAGCATAAGGGTCATCTGTAAGGCTCTGATGGTTAATGAACTAGGGAGAGTTGTTCAAAACTGGAACCCACCCACCACAGCTGGGAAAGCACAGCTTTGCTGCCGGACAGCTACCAGCCTACAAGCCCAGCATCCTGTTGTGTTTGAGCTCCTGCAGAATCAGAGCTTCATTTGAGAGCACGTAGTGCTTCTAAGCGTCTGTTCACGATGACATCAACAAAGTGAAGGTAGAGACGACCACATCCAAAGATCTCTACCACCTTTATCTGCCACCCAGATTTCAGTTTACAACACATTTCGGGTGAAAAGGAGAACTAATATTGATCCTATTATCGTACAAGGAAGAAAGCCTCTGATGCCCCTCCCTCCTCCTCTGTCAGGGAAGGATAGAGAAACTGGGAATAACTTCACCAGCAGTAAGAATCAAACAATCCAATCTCATAGCCAGCTGCCGTGGCTAAAGAGAATTTTGTAGAACATGGCAAACCCCAGTAATCAGTGAGGTTCTCACTACATAGGGTTTTTCATTTTTCTTTTTGAGACAGAGTCTTGCTCTGAGGCCCAGGCTGGAGTAGAGTGACTACATCACAGCTCACTGCAGCCTTAACTTCCCAGGCCCAAGTGATCCTCCCACCTCAGCCTCCCAACTAACTGAGACCACAGGCATGCATCACTACACCTGGCTAATTTATTTTTATTTTCATTTTTGTAGAGTAGAGGTATCCCTATATTGCCCAGGCTGGTTTCAAACTCCTGGGCTCAAGGGATCCTCCCACCTCAGGCTCCCAAAGTGCTTGGATTACAGGAGTGAGCCACCGCACCCAGTTGAGTACACGGAACTTAACACTGTGTCTGGAACTTTCCTGAGTGTAATAATTGGTCATTTTTCTGAAACACAATTTTGAATTGCTCTGCAAGGCAGATGTGCATGCATAAGTTATTTATCTAGTGAGTGAGCCCAGTTCTCACCCAGCGTCTCTGTCTCTAAGTGACTCCGTTGCTCTCTGCTAATGACCACGCAGGTCCCATATCATTTGAGGTCTGAAGAGAACTGCTTAGGTTTTTCAGCTAGACATGACTGCCTTTTGCAGAGGAAATTACTGACAAATGTGGCAATGCACAAAGCTCTCAGATATTCTCTGTACACAGAGGCTCTATCTGATTCTGTTTGAGGAATATATCCAAGAACCACACCTGCTCCTCTGCACTGCAGCTATAATACACGGACATGCTAGAAACTGTCTAGGAAAGGGCCGGGCACGGTGGCTCACACCTGTAATCCCAGCACTTTAGGAGGCCGAGGCGGGCTGATCGATTGAGGTTGGGAGTTCGCGACCAGCCTGACCAACATGGAGAAACCCCGTCTCTACTAAAAATACAAAATTAGCTGGGCCTGGTGGTACATGCCTGTAATCCCAGCTACTCAAGAGGCTGAGGCAGGAGAATCGCTTGAACCCACGAGGTGGAGGTTGTGGTGAGCCGAGATCATGCCACTGTACTTCAGCCTGGCAACAAGAGTGAAACTCTGTCTCAAAAGGAAAGAAAAAAAGAAAGAAAGAAAGAAAGAAAGAAAGAAAGAAAGAAAGAAAGAAAGAAAGAAAGAAAGAAAGAAAGAAAGAAAGAAAGAAAGAAAGAAAGAAAGAAAGAAAGGAAGGAAGGAAGGAAGGAAGGAAGGAAGGAAGGAAGGAAGGAAGGAAGGAAGGAAGGAAGGAAGGAAGGAAGGAAGGAAGGAAGGAAGGAGAGAGAGAGAGAGAGAGAGAGAGAGAGAGAAAGAGAAAGAGAAAAAGAAAGAAAGAGAGAGAAAGAGAGAGAAAAAGAAAGAGAGAGAGAGAAAGAAAGAAAGAGAGAGAAAGAAAGAAAGAAAGAAAGAAGAAAGAAAGAAAGAAAGAAAGAAAGAAAGAAAGAAAGAAAGAAAGAAAGAAAGAAAGAAAGAAAGAAAGAAAGAAAAACTGTCTAGGAAAGAACAGCAGAGGGAAAAAGCTAATAGAACTGAATTCAATTAACATATTGTGTTTAATAAATATCTTTTCAAATTAAAAATAAAAACAGATTAATTTATCTTACAAAAGTTAGAGGATTTCCCAACAGAATTGTTTATGAGGGACTGTGACTATGTTTGCCCTGAAGACTTCCCTCTAAAGCCAATTTAAATTTTAAAATAATGGTAGACTGGGCACAGTGGCTCACGCCTGCAATCCCAGCACTTTGGGAAACCAAGGCAGGTGGATTACTTGAAGCCAGGAGTTCGAGACCAGCCTGACCAACATAGCAAAACCCTGTCTCTACTAAAAATACAAAAATTAGCCGGGTGTGGTGGCACTCACCTGTAATCCCAGCTACTCGGGAGGTTGAGGCAGGAGAATCACTTGAACCTGGGAGGTGGAGGCTGCAGTGAGCCGAGATTGTGCCACTGCACTCCAGACTGGATGACAGAGCAAAACTCCATCTCAAAAAAAGAAAAGAAAAGAAAAATAATACAAAATTTGGAAGTGCTTTTTTGGGGCAACAAAAATGAGTTTGTGTAAGTGAAAATTCTCAACACAATCCCAGTCAGATTACTTATTTTGGTTTAAACTCCCTTAAAAGTTAGTTTAAGGTCTCTGTTACAAATAAAATAAGCATCAATCAGCACGTAAATCTCCAAGGAGACAAGACACATGAAGGATGATACAGGCTGCATTAGTCTGTTCTCACACTGCTAATAAAGACATACCTGAGACTGGGCAATTTATAAAGGAAAGATGTTTAATTGACACAGTTCCACATGGCTGAGGACACCTCACAATCATGGCAGGAGGTGAATGAGAAGCAAAGGCACATCTTACATGGTGGCAGGCAAGAGAGCTTGTGTAGGGAAACTCACATTTATAAAACCATCAGATCTCATGAGACTTGTTCACTACTACAAGAACAGCATGGGGGAATCGGCCCCCATGATTCAATTACCTCCCCCTGGCCCCACCCTTGACAAGTGGGGATTATTACAGTTCAAGGTGAGATTGAATTGTAATCAATCAATTGGTTGGGGACACAGAGGCAAACCATATTATGGTCTCTAGACATTCTATCTAACAAGGAATCCTGAAAACAAATATCAACAACAAACAAAGGGGCCTGCTTCATGACAGTACAACAATTTTCGAAGCTGTAACCAAATAGGGAAAGCTGAGAAATACCCAGCATTCGATTAGACATTTTATACAATTTCAAGAAATGTGAAATACACAAGTTCAAAAGTAGTTAATATTAAACTAAAAAGACATTTACATATGTCAAGAGCCTAAGGAATATAAAATCTAATCAAATGATGTAGCTAGTTGCCTTCGTAAGAATTACAGATGTAATCTGACTTGAAAATTAGATAACAGCATGACTCAAATCTGAGTGGGCTAGGGACCACTTCATTCTTTAGTTAATGAAGTTCTTGTGATAGATGATTGCTGGGACTCCATTAGAGTTGCCAAGAGCAGTCAGAGCCTGGTCAATATCACTAAGAAGCCTCAGCAAGCTAAGAAAACAAGAGACAAAACATTTGTCTTGGTAAGGTAACCCCAAAGCTACAGGATGACATATTGTTTCCTTCAAGGGAAAGTATATTTAATATTCTCTCTCCTTCCTGTCTCAGCTATCATTCCCCAGTGTGAACCTCAAGTCATCAGATTGAATCTCCCCCACTGCCATTGTTTTTATCACCTACCAACACCTGGGTCAGTCCACCTCATTTCTTTTTTCTTTTTTATTTTTATTTTTGAGACAGGGTCTTGCTGTGTCCTGCAGGTTGGAGTGCAGTAGCGTGATCACAGCTCAATGCAGCCATGACCTTCCCAGGCTCAAGCAATTCTCCCACCTCAGCCTCCCAAGTAGCTGGGACTTCAGGCATGTACCACCGCTGGCTAATCGTTGTATTTTTTGTAGAGACAAGGTCTCGCCATGTTGCCCAGGCTGGTCTTGAGCTTCTGGGCTCAAGTGATCCACCCACCTCGGTCTCCCATAGCACCTCATGTCTCAATCACTTTAGCTCTTGGCTCATCAGTCTTGCTCACAGGTTCCTGTCTTAATTTGTGGTGATTTCAGTACACATGTAGATGACCTCTCCCACACTCTGGCCCCTCAGTTCCTTAAATATTTCCACTCCCATGACCCTGACCTGCATGCTGCCCATGACTGTCATTACAAGTCACAAACTTTCTGACCACCATGTCCTGTCTTTCCAGCTCACCCTTCCCAGGACAGCAACTCCTACCATCTCCCAGCCCCACTGAAGCCAAACATCCACGGATCCTGCTACCTTTACACCATCCACCACCCCTCCCGCCACTTCCTGACCTCTTTTCCCTCCTTGTCCGTCTAAATGCCAGAGTGGAGTTTATCGTCGCTCGCTGTGCACACCTGAAATTCCCTTGTTCACATTTGCCTTGTTTTATTCATTCAAACACGCCATTATTCTGCCCTTGAACCCTGAGCTTAACAGAGCTTAAAACCCCCACACACACACCACACACACTCACACACACACCACACACACCACACCACACACCCCGTGCACACACCACACTGCACACCCCACACACACACCATACACACGCACCACACACCACATACACACCCTACGCACACACCACACCACACACCACACACACACCACACTACACACACACCACACCACACACACACCCCCCATGCACACACCACACCACACACCCCACACACACACCATACACACACACCACACACCACATACAAACCCCACGCACACACCACACCACACACCACACACACACACCCCACTACACACACACCACACCACACACCCCGTGCACACACCACACACACTCACACACACACCACACACACCACACCACACATCCCGTGCACACACCACACTGCACACCCCACACACACACCATACACACACACCACACACCACATACACACCCAATGCACACACCACACCACACCCCACACACACACACTACACTACACACACACCACACCACACACACACCCCATGCACACACCACACCACACACCCCACACACACACCACACCACACACACACATTACATACACACACCACACCACACACGCACATTACATACACACACCACACCACACACCCCCCACACACGACACACACACCCCACCCACATACCACACCACCACACCACACACCCCACGCACACACCACACCACACACCCCACACAGACCCCACACACATACCACACCACACACACACCACACACACATGCCACACACACAATTACATACACACACTACACCACACACACACATACACACACACCACACCACACACCATACACCGCACGCACACCACACACCCACATATGTCACAAACATACACCACACCATACACACACAACACACACACACACACACACACCCTGACTGATCCTACCTTAGCATCTTCACTGGACTCCTTAGATGGGCTCTTCGGACGGCCCAGCATTTATACCACGCTTCCTTCCGCCACTCCTGCTCCTACTTCTTAGACTTTCACTCATTTTCTTCTCTCCTCAAACCTCTAGTACACCCTTCCCCTTCCAACCTCAGCTGGTGACCTTACTCCCTTTTCATTCAGAAACTGGAGCACAATTTCACAGAAACCTCACCGCCACGTCTTCACCCTGAGAGCCCCTGTACTCACACACTCTGTTCACAGACACCTCACCGCCATGTCTTCGCCCTGAGAACACTTGTACCCACACACTCTGTTCACAGGAACCTCACCGCCTTGAGAGCCCCTGTACTCACTCTGTTCACAGACACCTCACCGCCATGTCCTCACCCTGAGAGCGCCTGTACTCACACACTCTGTTCACAAACACCTCACTGCCCTGAGAGCCCCTGTACTCACACACTCTGTTCACAGAAACCTCACTGCCATGTCCTCGCCCTGAGAGCCCCTGTACTCACACACTCTGTTCACAGACACCTCACCGCCATGTCTTCGCCCTGAGAGCCCCTGTACTCACACACTCTGTTCACAGACACCTCACCGCCATGTCTTCGCCCTGAGAGCCCCTGTACTCACACACTCTGTTCACAAACACCTCACCGCCATGTCTTCACCCGGAGAGCCCCTGTACTCACACACTCTGTTCACAGACACCTCACCGCCATGTCTTCACCCGGAGAGCCCCTGTACTCACACACTCTGTTCACAGACACCTCACTGCCATGTCTTCACCCGGAGAGCCCCTGTACTCACACACTCTGTTCACAGACACCTCACCGCCATGTCTTCACCCTGAGAGCCCCTGTACTCACACACTCTGTTCACAAACACCTCACCGCCATGTCTTCACCCGGAGAGCCCCTGTACTCACACACTCTGTTCACAGGAACCTCACCGCCATGTCTTCACCCGGAGAGCCCCTGTACTCACACACTCTGTTCACAGGAACCTCACCGCCATGTCTTCACCCTGAGAACACCTGTACTCACACACTCTGTTCACAGACACCTCACCGCCATGTCCTCGCCCTGAGAACACCTGTACTCACACACTCTGTTCACAGACACCTCACCGCCCTGAGAACACCTGTACTCACACACTCTGTTCACAGACACCTCACCGCCACGCCTTCACCCAGAGAGCCCCTGTACTCACACACTCTGTTCACAAACACCTCACCGCCATGTCTTCGCCCTGAGAACACTTGTACTCACACACTCTGTTCACAGACACCTTACCGCCACGCCTTCACCCAGAGAGCCCCTGTACTCACACACTCTGTTCACAAACACCTCACCACCATGTCTTCGCCCTGAGAACACTTGTACTCGCACACTCTGTTCACAGGAACCTCACCGCCATATCTTCGCCCTAAGAACACCTGTACTCGCACACTCTGCCTTCCTTCCTATTGAGTTAGATGAATCGTCCGTGCTTCTGTGTAGGGACAACCTCTGTGTCACACTCTACGTTCCCATCCGCTCTCACCCACTTAAAACATGGATCAACAACCTTTCTGTCTTCCTCCCACATCATCAATGCCACCTCCTCCTCTGCATCGTTCACACTAGCAAGCAAACCCATTTTTCTTTCTCCAATGCTAGAAACAACACTTTTAAAAGAACAAAAATGGAGACAGGGTCCCACTCTGTTGCCCAGGCTGGTCTCAAACTCCTGGGCTCAAGCAGTTTTCCCGCACCCACCTCCCAGAGCGCTGGATGACAGGTGTGAGCCGCCGCGCCCAGCCGGCAACTCTTGACCTATCACCTCTTCCAGACAGTGCCAAGTTACTCTGCTTCCTTTTACAGCAACGCTCTGACAATTTCTCTCTATACTCTCTCTTCTTTCATTCTCCATTCAACCCCCATTAATCAGGCTTGCATCCCTGTCATTCCTCTGAACCCTCTCTTCAAGGTCAGCCTAAATCCAGCAGCCAAGCCTCAGCCCTCACTCACATGACTTAGGAGCATCCTTTAACACATGGGACCACGACCGTGACCTCCTCCTGGATATACTTTTTTCCAACTTGGCTTCCAGGACACTCCACTGCTTTCCTTCTCCCTCCATGGCTCCCCTTTCTAAATCTTCGTTGCTAGTTCTGTTACCAGAAAGGATCCCGATGCAGACCCCAGTAGAGAGTTCTTGGATCTCGTGCAGAAAAGAACCCAGGCAAGTCCAAGGGCCAAAGCAAAGGAATTGAAAGAGCAACTACTCCATAGACAGAGTAGGATGGTCCCGAAAGTAAGAGGAGGAACCTGTCCACCCTAGCTACAATGCTTGTTTAAATATAGGATAAAAAAAGATCAGGGGGATGTCATCTGCTACCAGGGTTTGTGATAAAGGATTAATTTTCTTAATTACTATTTTTTGCAAGAATCAATATTATTATATTTAAAGCAAACTTAGGCATGCTTCTGTTCTCAAGATATCAGGATATCAGGACACTTCCAAGTCTGAGTCTGTTTAGTAAATGTTATCGATCTGTTCCCTTAACCGTAAACATCTCGGGGCCAGGAATATCCAACTTTCTGGGAGTCAGCCCAGCAAGTTCCAGCTTCATTTTCCTAGCGCTGACTCAGGATGGAGTCGGTCTGGTTTGAACTCCTCTGACAGTTCCTCTTACCAGGAATGTTCTCCCCGCAAATAACTGCAGTCTCCCTTGTCGCTCCCTTGAAGCCCTTGTCAAAGCTTCTTTCTTTGGAGGCTATGGTGCCCACTTTTTTGAAGCTGTAATCCATTCCCTCTTACTGTCCTCTACTTTTTTCCCAAAAGCACCTGCCATCTTTTAACCTGTGGGGCAATTTACTAACTTATCGTGTTTATTGTCTTTTACTACAACATAAACTCCATGAGTGCAGGGGCTGCTTCTATTGTGTTCAATGTTGTATCTCCCATGCCTGGAACTGTGACAAGCACGTGATGGGTGCTCAATAAATAATCGTAGGTGAATCCATTAAATCAGGATGTACTGAAGCTCCTGTGATAAGGAAGCTGTGCCAACTTGGCATTTCAGAAACAGCATGTATAATATTTAAGAGTGTTTGGCCTAATACAATCATAGTCAGCCATGTAATTCCAATTTTTAAAAGTGTAAATGTTGTCAATAAATTTACACTTGTGATCTTAAGTACGAATCTTAATTGCTTGTAGAAAGTTTTAGAACACTGAAGACTGCTTAATTACCATAGGTATAGTTTAATTTATTAGATTTTTAAAGAATTATTTACAGTGCTTGGGAAAGTTTGTCGAACTCCTCAAAAGAAAATAGAATATATTAAATTTATAGGCAAACTAAAATATTTAAGAGCAGTTATCTAAGACTGTAAAGGAGATCCAAAATTCGTGTGTATTCCCTTTAAAAGTGATTATACAAATTTTCTAGGCTTACAAATAGTAAGATTCACAAGCTGAACATAAAAGCTTAAGAAATACTTTGGTTATTATCTTTAGTAGATTAACTTTTAAAAACAAAAGAAAATCTATAAATAGTATTTTTCTCAATGTGTCAGTACTCATACACACACACACACACACAACCTCTAGAGCACCAAAAACTCAACAGCAGATCAGTTATTTAAGCACTTCACTAGTGCCCTCCAGTGGCTGAACAGAGAAACAACACATGTACGTTGAAGAGTAAATTTTATTTTATTTTGCTTTATTTTTTTGAGACAGTCTTGCTTTGTTGCCCAGGCTGAAGTGCAGTGGTGCAATCACAGCTCACCGCAGCCTCAACATCCTGGGCTCATGTGGTCCTCCCACCTCATCCTCTCAAGTAGTTGGGACCAAATGTGTGTGCCACGCCTGGCTAATTTTTTTTTTTTAAGCACAGACAGGGTCTCACTATGTTGCCCAGGCTGGTCTCGAATTCCTGGGCTCAAGTGATTCTCTCTCCTTGGCCTCCCAAAATGCTGGAATTACAGGCATGATCCACTGCGCCCCATGGGAAATGGGGGCAAGTCTGGTTGGAATGGAATGCACACAATGACAGTGAAGAATGGAAGAGAAGTTTGAGTCAGAGCTTGTTGGGACAGGCTCTGCATGCCACACACAGAAGTTTGGGCCTTATGTTCAGGCGATGGGGAATCATTAAAGCTTTGTGTGAAGGAGCAGTGTAATCCAAGCTGTGCTTCAGAAGGTTCAGTCAGACAGTAGTGAGTCAGTTGGGTCAGGAAGACAAAATGAAAAGCAGAAGAACGTTTAGACCCCAGTGCCCTGGTGAAGGGGAGAAGAGTTGAAGAGAAAGAAGGGAATGGGTTCTGGACACATTACTGAAGTAGAATTGATGGAATTCATTCTTCTGTTAAAATAAAAACTTTAAACAAATCATATTTAACAGAGTTCAGTTGAACACGCCACTGCACTTCAGACTGGGCAATGGAGTGAGACCCCATATCAAATAATAATAATAATAAATAAAAGAAAAACAAAATGAGACAGTATAGAAGGAGAGTCTGGGAAGATCTCAGACATAGGAAAAGCACCAAGTAGTGTCACAAAGGAAAGGTTTCATGTGAATCAGCAAATGCTTAAGGTCAAGCAACTTGAAGGCTGAGAAAGTCATTGCTTTGATGAATAAGGGATTATAGGTGATCTTCAAGACAATAGCATCAGTAGAATGGTGGAGAGACACCAAATTACAAAGGTTGGGAGCAAACAGAGGATACGCTGGAGGCATCACATGCATATCCTTTTTAAAAGTTTTGTAGAGTGGAGAGATGTGATAGCACATTGTAGAGATAGTAGAATCCAGAATAAAGGTGGTTTTCTGAATGGGGAAACTAAGCCTATAAGTAGGGGACAGAAAATAAATCAATGGAGAAAGGGAGACGGAATGTACAAGAGAGATCAAAGGAGAAAGGCCTCCTAGAAGACAGGAGTCAGGAGAGAAGGTGCAAGGATAACCAACTGTCTTGGAAAGAATATTTTTCCTCAGGGACTGTAGAAAATATGTGAAGATTCAAAATAATTTTAAGGAGGAGATTAAAGAGGAATATTAGAAGTTAAAATCAGATAGATGTGACTACAGTAGGGTAGGAAATAAGGTGCTTTCCAATTTAATAAATATTTGAGTGCCTACAATATGCCTGACACTACAAATACACAGATGAATACAGTAGCTCCCACCTCAAGATCACATTTAATTAGTGTTTATAGTCCTCAAAGTTATCTCAACCATTATTCCAATGACCTCCTCCTCACTCCTTAAGGGAGAAAGGCAAATATTATTACTTCTTAATCCCAATGTTAAATATTCAGCCAAAGTACATTAAGTGAGTTTGCCAGTCTCAACAGACAGTGTTGATAATGAAAATTGAGCTAGAACCTAGTGTCATTTCCTCTATTTAACTGCTGCTATAAAATATGGCTTCTGCCATATCTTACTTCACAAATCCTTGAGTCTTTTCAAATATCCTTGGTCCACCTCTCATAAATGCAAAATTAAGAAGTATAGAACCATGAAAAATAAGACAATAAGAGGGACAATATATACCCTAATATGCTTCCTAGATCCTTCAGGAATATCAATATACCTTCAACAGACATTACTATCTACTATATGCATGGCACTGTGTCAGATGCCAAAAGTACAAAGATTAAGAATAATGCTCTGCTCTCTTGAAATAGTGTAACAGAAGAAATAAGAAAAGGATGAAAATAAAAACAAAACAGATAATTTGAAATGCCAAAAGATAAATAGAACTAAGGCCCTGGAAGTTATGTAGAGTTTATAAAACAATATTTAATTCATCACTTTAAGGTATCCTATAGACTTATAACATTAAACAGGTTATTTCATGTCCCTGGGCCTCTGTCTTGCCAAGTACAAACATTCTTATCAACTCTTCATAGTCTTTCCAACTCTCATTGGAATAAATTGTCAAAAGTACAGCTACTTTAAACTCTACTAAAAAATGGACTTTTGCCTGTACACAAAATATTCAGTAACAGAATTCTTCATAAATTACATAGATCTGTATCTATTCAATTGGATTTTCAGTGAAAAAGAAAGCTCTAACAACTACCAACAAATATAACTGAAATGTCTTTGGGGTTTAATAGAACAGGTCAAATTATTTCCACATAGTATTTTCCAAAGCTTATGTAAGGTAAAAAATATGTAGTTGGAAGCAAAGAGAGGTAGAAAAAAGACAAAAAATATTTCTTTAAAAAGTGCATGCAACATATGGGACAATGTAAAGGAATTATATGTGTAGTCTAAGTCACATAAGGAAAGGAAAGAAAGCTTAAATGATATTTGAAGAACTATTGGCCAAGCATCTTCCAAAACTGATAGGAGACATCAAGCCACAGATGCTAATAGCTCTAAAAAGTAGGTTGAACATAATAAAAACCACACCCAAGCACATCACTGTTAAATCACCAAAGGAAAAACAAAACAAAACAAAACAAAACACTACTACTTTCCAGGATGCAATAAGATTGACAGCTGACTTTTCAATAGAAATAATGAAAGCCAGAAAATAATGGAATGGCATCTTTCAAAATGCTGAAACAAAATAACTGTCAACCTAGAATTCTATACCCAGAGAAAATATCCTTCAAAGATGAAGGCAATCTAAACATGTTTAGAGAAAAAATTAAAATAGAGAGGATTGTCTGTCAGCAGATCTACATTAAAAGATTGCTAAAATGAGTTATTTTTTCAAAAGGGAAATAATCCCAGATGGAAGCATAGTAATGCAAGAAGGAATGAAGAGTATCAGAGAACTAAACTAGGGAGCTAAATCTAACCAAACTTCCATTATTTAAAACAATGATAGTAATAGCATAGATTCCTTCCATTGAACAAGGTTTTGAAACTGCTCCAAAGAGTTGAAGAAATCAATGACTAAGAGAAATTACTGAGTTTTCAGGATGGCAGATAAGAAAAGAAAGAATTTGATAAAATGCTGAAACTCTCTCTGCTTATAAGATATTTTTTTAACTAGCTGAAATTGGTTTGAACTAATATGGCCAACCAGAGTCTCTGCAGAATGAGCTTGCTGATGTCGTAGCCCAAACTTCCACCATGTTTCATACTAATGTTCTCTAATTTTGTACATGCATCCCATGAGGAAACATGAGGAAATAACCCATGAGGAAGCATGAAGACCTTCCAGACCTTCCCTTTCCTTCCACCAATGACCTACTAATCCCAGAACCTACCCACTAAACCTTTTCTAATAAAAATACTGCCTTAGAGCCAGCACAGGGAGACAGATTTGAGCTGAATTTCTATCTTCTTGTTGGTCAATTCACAATAAAAGCCTTTCTTTTCTCAAAAATGCAATGCGACAGTGTTGGTTTCTAGCACACTGGGCAGCAAGCCCTTTTGCTCAGTAACAGTTTTCTTCCACACTTCAACAAAGAGCCAACTCGAGATATTGTTGGTCTGTGTTGGATATAGTGAAGAAACACTAAAGTTCACCAAATCATTCCTTTTGTTTAGACAAAATAATTTTTTTTATCTTACCTACCTCCAAATGTTTGATCCCATCAAATCAAAGACATGAGAATGAGAGTCATGTTCCTTTCCCTGTTACTATACCAGGAATCCTGGCATCTCAATTAACAGGCTCCATGCTCCAAACACAACCCTAGTATGAGGTTGTTTTCGTGTGAACAGAAGTTGAGCCCTTGGCAGAGAAGCTTGGAAGTGGAGTCCAAAGGGGACACAGCCAGATACTTAGAGACTTGGCGACTGAGCAAAAACTCAGCGATAGTTGTCTGTTCTGGGAAAAAAACAAAAACAAAACAAAAAACAAAAACAAAAAAAAACCCTTACTGGCATTGAAGAGTAACTAAATATCATTTCCACCAAACAGTGGTCATTGGCTTCCATGATGAGAATGGAGGTTTCAACTGAAAGCAGGCAAAATGGTACATTGTTTGAGTACCACTCTTAAAGACCACATCTCAGGGGAGTGATTTTAGTATGTAAAAGAATCTCCCAAGAAACTGTTAAAAATGGAGGGTTATACTTTCCAGTCAATGTTGCTGAGAACCTATAAATACTTTAAAAAAAAGATTTTACCAAAAAAAAAAAAAAAAAAAAAAAAACATACAGAGGGTCCATTTTTGAGTCCAGGTACACAAGCAAGAAGGTAGCAGCCTTGTAGTTTGAGGAATCTCAAAACAGATACACAACTTCATGCCTCCAGCCAAGGCTTTAGTGCCTCGTATCTTCCGATGTCTACCTAAGCCAAAAGCTTGTACCCGGTTGAGGCTAAGAGTGAGTATAGCTAAAGGGTGAGGGCTCACAGGTTAAACGGCACAGGTGGATAAGGCTCCTGAGGATTATCTACCATCAGTCCAAGAGCAACACCTCAGCCCAACACAGTACCTTTGCAGTATCTAAGTTGCCTTAATTCCAATATTAGTGAGACTAAATATTGTAGTTATTTAAAATCTCGCTAGTGGTTTTAATGCATTTATAACTTTGTCCAGAGTCAATTATTTTCTCAAATGGAACTATTCAGTGCGAAAATTTCATTCCATTTAGTGTTTTTGTAAATCTCAAATCATTAAGACACAGACCCTCCAGCCCCCAGGATTCTAGCTTAGCAAGTCAATAGAGAAGCTCAATGATCTGCATTTTTACTAAACTTCTGAAGTGACTCTGGCACAGAGTTACGCTGGCGACACTTTGAGAACACCACCTCCAGGACAGGGAAGTGGAAGAGATGACTTTCACCTCTGACCTGCAAGACACGCAGATTCAAGTTTTAGACAGACCCAAGTTTGTTTACATAAAAAGCAAACTGAGCAAACTGAGCCCTTTGGGCACACATTTCAAAGAAGAAAAAGAATCATACTGAAAATATTTATGATTTAATCAGTGTCAAAATATAGATATGGGGGAAAAAAACATTCGTAATCAATATGTGCTGTTTTCTACTTCAGGTACCAGAAAGGGAAAGCATAAACTTTAGGATTTCATTGTCTCTTGGTAAAACAAAAAAAATCCCACCTAGAAGTGACCCAGCAGTTCAAAGGACTCTAAGCTTCCAAAGGCTCCCAGGTGGCAGAGCTGGCTTGTACCAGTAGACCAGGAAAGAATGTGTTCGTTGTTGGTACTGACCCACTGAATTTAGTGTGGAACCTAGAGTCTTGCCTGATTTCATTTCGTTTTTCTTCTCATCAGGGAAACTATTCACTAGGCATATAACAGCTTGAAAAGAAAACATGCCATTTTAACTTGACGTTCATTTGCACCCATCATACATGCCTCAGAAACTTTGCCCCACTTCCTCATAATCCCTCTCCAAGGCTGCCAGATCTTCCCTGGCCTCCAAGAACTCTGCTTCTTCCATGCCTTCTCTGAGGTACCAGTGCAGAAATGCTCTCTTGGCATACATGAGGTCAAACTTGTGGTCCAGGCGGGCCCAGGCCTCCACGATTGCTGTGGTGTTGCTCAGCATGCAGACGGCCCGGTGGACTTTGGCCAGGTCCCCATCTGGCATCACTGTGGGCGGCTGATTGTTGATGCCCACCTTGAAACCAGTTGGACACCAATCTACAAACTGAACAGAGTGCCTCGACTTTGTGGCTGCGATTGCTGCATTCACTTCCTTAGGGACCACGTCCCCTCTGTAGAGTAGGCAGCAGGCCATGTACTTCCCAAGCCGAGGATCGCACTTGACCAGCTGGTTGGAGGACTCAAAGCAGGCAGTGGTGATGTCTGACACGGAGAACTGCTCACGGTAGGCTTTGTCAGCAGAGACAATGGGGGCGAAGGCTGTCGTGGGGAAATGTATTCTCGGATAAGGTACTAGGTTGGTCTGGAATTCAATTAGGTCCACATTCAAGGGCCCTTCAAACCGGAGGGAGGCAGTGATGGAAGATACTGCCTGAACCATCAATCTATTGATGCTGGCATAAGAGGGGCGTTCAACACCGAGTTTACGTTGGCATATATCATAGATGGCCTCGTTGTCTACTATGAAGGTACAGTCTGTGTGCTCTGTGGTGGAGTGGGTGGTGAGGACACAGTTATAAGGCTCTACCACAGCAGTGGAGATCCTGGGGGCTGGGTAGACCGAGAACTCCAGCTTAGTCTTTCTGCTGTATTCTCCTGTGAGCCTCTCCATTAAGAGAGATGTAAACCCTGAACCAGTGCCTCCTCCAAAGCTTCGGAAAATCAAAAATCCCTGAAGTCCACCACACTGTTCTGCCTGAGAAAAGTAAATGAGATGTGAGAATTCAGCTGAATAAATCCAGAAGCAGTGAATTGGACTGTAGAGGTAGGATACAACAGGTTTCCCCAAAACAAAAACTTTCAGAAAGGACTCCTTTGCCATTGTTAACTCCACAACAAACATAGCTACTTCGAAATGCTCTCAAGGGGACTTACGGAGTAGGCAAAGCACTTCAGAGCTTTATTACAAGCAGAGCATAAGTATCCACCTGTCTTTCACTGACTTCTGTGCACTTATCTGTATGTGGTTGCAAGCAAGGCCTTTATCCATAACAAAGAAAATGACAAAACACTGAAGCAAAATAACATTCCCCCCACGTCTATGCTCCATCTGGCATGCTGGTGTAAAAGGCGTTGTAGTAGCTAACAAATATGCCAAACACCAAAACCCTTACTCAGGAAAGGGTCTCCAGACTCAGGCCCCTAAAGAGGAATTAACTGGCAGTGAATAGAGTCAGGCATCTCCAGACAGGGAGTGCCTCTCGCTAACTTCATAAACATCAGTTACTCTTGGAAAATGACAGGTTACTCTCGGAAAGTGACAAGTTTTAGAGTGCTATGGGAGTCTCTCATAACAAGATGAACCCTGTGTTAGGAGAAACAGGGATGATCGGGTGATCAGGGGACCCCCAGTAAGTGTACAGGTCCCTATCCCCTTCCTACTAACAAGGGGAAATCGAAGCCAAGATGAGGACCCCTCCCCAGTTCTGAGCACCCAGGCCACTGCCCAGGGAGAGACGGTGGCGATGGTGACAGCAGATAATGGTTGTGAGTTCTGCTGCAGGATCCCACATGCCCCAGGCACAGCCTACTCGGAGGAGAGGGGGAGCCACTTGCCAGCTTCCGGGTCCTCTCCAGCACAAGGTCGATGACCTTCGACCCCACAGAGTAACGGCCTCGCGCATAGTTGTTGGCAGCATCCTCCTTTCCGCTAAGGAGCTGCTCAGGGTGGAAGAGTGAACGGTGCTGGCCCGTCCGGATCCCATCTGCAGAGAGTGAAAGGAGGTCGGTGCACTCAGTACAATTCAGCCGTCGACCTGCTGCTACTCCTCCGGGGGCCTCCCTGTACGTGACCCCATGCTTTCTCTCAATGTTGTGGTCCAGGAATGGAATTTAGATAGTGCTGAATTAGCTGTCTTAGCCCAGGAAAAGTGGAATTTTTTACATGTACATGGAAAGTATGTTTTTCTACCACACACCCCTTATTAGTTTCCCAGGGCTGCCATAACCAATGACAACAAACATCATGGCTTAAAACAATAGGAATTTATTTCCTAACAGCTCCAGAGGCCAGAAGTCTAACACCAAGGCGTTGGTAGACTTGGTTCCTGCTGGAGGCCCCAGGGAGCGTCTGGTCCAAACATCTCTCCTGGCACCTGGTGACACAATTCTTAACTCTCCCTGGCTTCTAGCTATCCCCTTCCAATCTCTACCTCTGGCATACAAGCCTTTTCCCCTGTGTGGGTGTCTGTGCTCTCTCCTCTGATAAGGACACAATTCTTTAGCATTAGAGCCCACCCTAATCCAGGAGGACCTCATTTTAACTAACTACATTGACAAAGACACTGTTTCCAAATAAAGTCACATTCTGGGGTTGCAGATGGATATGAATTTAGGGGGACACGCTTCAACCCACTGCCCACCCTAGGACACATTGGCATTTTGAGACAACTGTTTTTATCTACAAATAGCCAACTATGTGCTGCAAAAGCACACAGAAAGGCACATCCAGGGTGCAGTGGCTCACACCTATCATCCCAGCACTTTGGAAGGCTAAGGCAGGTGGATCACCTGAGGTCAGGAGCTCGAGACCAGCGTGGCCAACATGGTGAAACTCTATCTCTACTAAAAATACAGAAAATTAGACAGGCATGGTGGTGGGCACCTGTAATCCCAGCTACTCGGGAGACTGGGGCAGGAGAATCACTTGAACCCAGGAGGTTGCAGCGAGCCGAGATCATGCCACTGCATTCCAGCCTGGACAACAACAGTGAAATTCTGTCTCAAAAAAAGTAAAATAAAATAAAATAAATTTAAAAATTAAAGGTATATCCATCTTTTAAATCTGCTTTAAAAGAGGATTTAACAGGCAAGGCACGGCAAACTCAAATGCCCACACGACCCAAACGCCGAGTGCATAAATGCATGACGCAGGACAATTGGCGTTAAGATGTTGGCAGTATCCAATACAACTGAGGGCAACCCATGCCAGGTCTCATTGCCTTTTAAAACCCTGGGCAGCATGCCCTACTCCCCCACCTTAGAATTACTCAAATAGCATTATTCCTGATGATTAAGCAGCAGTGTTTCAGGCCTAAGTAGGCTTTGGGACTGCTGCCCTGGTTACTGTGGGATACTGCATTGCTTAGTAGTTAAATGCATGTTTCAAGAATCAGTTTCCTGGGTTCCTATCTTGCCTCCCTCACTAAGCTAGAGAGAAGTTACTTAGTCAATGATTTTAGCTCATAAATAAGGATTATAACAAGATCTACCCCATTGAGCTGTTACGAGAACATAGGGCACAACGCACGGCCCATATAACAACAGCAATTATAAGTAACAATGATAGAACTGGCTTCATGACATGCATTTATGCAGATTTACCTCATTATACACCACCAGCCTTGGCAGCAGATAGCTGAGCCAGTCCTAGGAGCTCACAGCCTAAGGAGAGATGCATTGTGTTTCTGTTTAATAAGAGCACAATTGTTTTTCAATTCACCGTGCCTTCCTGTGGGTGACCAAGAATTTCTAAACTCCAATTTGGCAACTTCTCAAATAATATTTATTAAAATTGAGTTTAAATAACTTTTAACTAGCTTACACACAAACCTCCCCCAGAGCTAGGATGTTTAAAAGATGTATTTATAAACAAGATATAAGTGAATGTGTCATTGTGGGTGGACTATTTTCTTCTCATCTGAAGCTATAAGGCTGCATTCAGGCTAGGGAGGTAATTTACGGAAGCTTCCTTCTTCATGACAATGTTGGGTCGGGATCTTGAGGGTCAATAGCTTCACAAAGTACTTCCATAAAATCCATTATCTCAGGGCTTAGTGGTTGCAGCACCTGCCGTTCATCAGTAATCCATGCCATCCATTCTAACTTCCCGGGCACAGGTTGCTGAGGGGCTTTAGTACCTAGCATGGTGCCCCCAATCAACATCCTCAGAGACTTCAATGGTTTTTGAACAATTATTCGATGGCTCCTTAGCTTCCTTAACTACAGTGTCATTCTACTGCACTCCACTTCAATCATCCTCACTCAGAACTCTCCCACTGCCAAAATCCTAAATGTGCAAATTCCTTTCTCTGACCACAACTCCTCACTTTGCCCTAACTTCACCCTTGAGCCTGCCCCGACCATCTTCCCAGCCTCGTCCCCTGCTTTGCGCTCCTGCTCACACGGATGCCTGGCCACACTGAACTCCTGGTTGCACTTGCGGGGCATTCCTTCATGACTCTGAATTTGCAGATGCTGTCCCCCCATGAGAAGGTGTGTGAGGCTGGGTGTGGTGGCTCATGCCTGGAATCCCAGCACTTTGGGAGGCCAAGGTGAGAGCACTGTTTGAGGTCAGGAGTTTGAAACTAGCCTGGGCAATATAGTGAGACCCTATCTCTATAAAAAACAAAAAATTGCCCTGGCACAGTGGCTCTTGCCTATTAATCCCAGCAGTCTGGGAGGCCGAGGCAGGTGGATTACTGGAGGCCAGGAATTCCAAACCAGCCTGGCCAACATGGTGAAACCCCGTCTCTACTAAAAATACAAAATTAGCAGGGCGTGCACCTGTAATCCCAGCTACTCGGGAGGCTGAGGCAGGAGAATCACTTGAACCCGGGAGGCAGAGGTTGCAGTGAGCAGCAATAATGCCATTGCACTCCAGCCTGGGCAAAAAGAGCAAAACTCTGTCTCAAAAAAATAAATACAAAAAAAACTTATCCACATGTAGTGACATGTGCCTGTAGTCCAAGCTACTCAGGAGCCCAAAGTGGGAGGATTGCTTGAGCCCAGGAGTTCACTGAGCTATGATTATGCCACTGCACTCCAGTCTGGGTGACAGAGCGAGACCCAGTCTCTAGTTCTAAAAAACAAACAAACATATTTGATGACTCCCTAGTTATTCATTCCTTCCACCTTGCAGAGCAAGCTTGTCCATCCCGCAGCCCACAGGCTGCATGCCGCCCAGGATGACTTTGAATGCGTTCCCACACAAATTGGTAAACGTTCTTAAAACATTATGAGATTGTTTTGCGATTTTTTTTTTTTTTTAGCTCATCAGCTATCGTTAGTGTGAGTGTATTTTATGTGTGGCCCAAGATAATTCTTCTTCTTCCAGTGTGTCCCAGGGAGGCCAAATTATTGGACACCCCTGTTGTAGAAATGTCTATTAAGTTGTATCATGCACAATAAAATTAACTTTTTTAGGTCAAAAAATAGTCATACACTGGCAATTTTATGTGGCTGCATTTCAACAGTATTGTTATAACTACTTATATTTTCTTCTTCTAGATTAGGCTACTGTCCTGTTGAAAGACAACAGATTTAATAAGAAGGCAAATCTAGGACCAAACACAGCTCTACTCTCATAACTCAGTGATCTTAGGCAAGTTCCTTGACTTCCCCAAGATGTATAAAGTTCCTAGTCTATAAATTGAGGATGATAATAGTGTCTCCCGACAGAGTGCTGAAAGAATTAGAGGAAAATACCTGTGCAGGTCTCCTCACTAGTAAACAATAGCTGCTGTGGACTAAATGACTGTGTCCCCCCAAAATTCATACATTGAATCCCTAATCCCCGATGTGATGGTATCTGGAGGTGAGTCTTTGTGAGTAAGTCGGCCACAAGGGTAGAGACTTCACTACGGGATTAGGGCCCTTATAAGAAAAGACATATTTCTCTGCCATATGAGAATACAGTGAGAAGGTAGCAACCACCTGCAAGCTGGGAAGAGAGCCTTCACCCGAGGCCGACCACTGGGCACCCTGGCCTCAGACTTCCAGCCTCCAGAATTGTGAGAAATCAACAACTGTTGTGTAAGCCACCGAGTCCGTGGTGTTCTGACACAGCAGTCCAAGCTGACCAAGATAGGCATCTTCACATCAAGGGCAAAAATCAGCATTTATTCATCTTTGTACTCCCATCGCCCAGCTGAAGTGTTTATGGGGTTGTATTCAATTCCTTCTTATCATGACCTTGAATTCATCAGCCTCTCCTTTTCTCCACCCCTCCCACTCTCTCAGTCAACAGCCAGCACCAAGGGACAGCAAAGTAAATGAATGACTTTCAAAGCGGATGCCCCAGTTCCCACTTGAGCCTTCCAAGCTGGAGCACAGGGGAGCTGTCGCTTCTGAGCCCCACCCAAATTGTAGATTCAAGAACAAACCAGTAAGTATTACTGCCTTAAAGCACTAAATGTAGGGGAAGTTTATTACATGCCAGCAAATAATGGGATGCACAACATCAAACCCAAATCTACCCCACTCTCTAGCTTTTCTCTTAAGTCAGTAAGAGTCCCTTCTCTCTCCTGTATTTTTCTAGCTCCATCTGAAGAGTTTTTGCATGACATACTACAAAGTGTATTGTTAGTAATCATAAAATTGCACTGTTTTTCCCATAACTAGAGTATATATTTGGCCTCTTGCTCCTTTGGGATTCTTTTCAAATATTCTACTCTTTTTAAGCAGCTATCAAAAAACTTTTTGATTCTTTGCCAGTACCTTCTGGCAAATGGCTCTCGAACCCAGGAAACGACTTAGTGTTCTGTTACGATACACATGTGGATCAATTAGCAGGTCTTAATTCATTTCATCACACAGGTAAAGAAAGCTAATCTAGGCCAAGTGTGGTGGCTTATGCCTGTAATCCCAGCACTTTGGGAGGCTAAGGCAGGTGGGTCACTTGAGGTCGGGAGTTCAAGACCAGCCTGGCCAACATGGTGAAAGTACATCTCTACTAAAAATACAAAAATTATCCAGGCATGGTGGTGTGTGCCTGTAATCCCAGCTACTCAGAGGCTGAGGCAGGAGAATTGATTGAACCCAGGAGGCGGAGGTTGCAGTGAGCCAAGATGGCACCACTGCACTCCCACCTGAGTGACTCCATCTCAAAATAAATAAGTTAATTAAATTAAATTAAAATTTTAAAAAGTTAATCTAGTCTTCCCTTTGGCTGTGTTTGTCATGTTAATCATCCATGGCCATTGAGTAAGCCTCTACATTTGGGAATGGCTCTTGTGATTTCGTTCAGATAGACCAGTATAACCTGATAATCCCACTCACTTGATTTGTTTGAGTGTGGCTCCAGTTAAGTACACTAGAATGGAACATGTATTGTACCTATAACAGTTGGCTCCAAGTCCACGAAGAGTGCTCTAGGCACATGCTTCCCAGCTCTTGTCTCACAGAAGAAAGTATCGAAAGATGCATTTGTGTGCTCCATTTTTGCATTTTCCAGCTGATCCTGTTGACTGTCGAGAACAACGCCATTTGGCTGGATTCCATGTTCCAGGCAATAGAGTTCCCAGCAAGCGTCCCCAATCTGGATGCCAGCTTGACCAATGTGGATGGAAAGGCACTCCCTCTGAAATAAGTCATGGTGAGTTGGAACTGAGCAGGTATTTAGACAACAGGAGATCTGTTACTCAGCACTTCTGGTTACAAATGACAGAAACCTAGCTAGCTTACGGCCATGGAGGAACGTGTTATAAGGATAATCAAAAGTGTTTCATGGAAACCAAGACCCAGGGTACAGCTAAGCTTCAGGGACAATTAAACCAGGGATTTAAATTCCATTAAAAAGTTTATTTTAACAACATAAATTAAGCACCTACTCTGTACTGGGCTAAGAATTAAATTAAGACAAATACACACACACACAAAACGCAAATCAAAATACAACTCATTTCACTTTATTCTTTTAATATAGGTGAGATGTGTGTGTGTGTGTGTGTGTGTGTAATTATATACATATCAGGTGGACTTGTCTAGAAAGAAAATTAGCTAGTTATTGGAAAGAAATAAAACAAAAATCGATATATTGTCTTGTCAGGTACTAAAACTCATTGCAGATAAATTTAAAATGTTATCTTTACCATTCATATGCACTCTGAATAAGGATGGATACACTAAACTTAAAACTAGTGGGAAATTTTACAAGGCAAAATGCAATAGATTTAACAATTCCAAAATGTAAAAGTTTTCTAACAAACTTAGAGATAAAAATGGATTTTATATACATCAACTTTCTAAAAAAAAAAAACACTTAAGACATCCACTAGATAGGCAAATGATATAAACAAATAAATTACAAAAGAAAGACTCTAAAATGCAAAGATGTAGGGTGATGGCATTCACAAGCATCATAACTCATAAGCAGGAAAACCAAAAATGAATCTATTTAATCTAACCATTTATATATTGTTAGGCATTTAAAGGATGATACATCAACACAATGGCATGTTATGCAACCCTTAAATGTTTACCCCCCAAAAAAGATTAATGACATGGGAAATGCTTATAACATATTAAGTAAAAAGCACATAAGATCCATAATTGTATACGGAGTATGATGTCAAATCTGTTCAAAAATAGGCACAAAAATCTAAAAGAAAATGTATCAACATATTAACTCTAGTAATACCTGGGTAGTGATTTTGTTTTCTTGTCTAAACTTTACTATTTCTTCCACCTTCATCAGCCTTCATATTCCCCCATCCCACTTCAAATCATATATGTTTTTTTAAGGCAAACAACTGTTCTGTCAAACAGTAAATGACCTACTTTTTTTAAGAGAAGGAAAGAAAAAGCTAAATCCTAAGAAATCTAAGGTAATAGCAGTCACCGATCTTAATATTGACGTGGTTTAATTGACAGTGGTGCTGAAACAAATATATTTGGGGGGTCTTGGAGAGTGAGACCCCCATGTCTTCTGCATCATCAGGACCCTTTGAGCTGTTCAACTACATACGCTGAGGGGAAACCCTGCCCTTATTCATGACTACACTGCCCCAAAGCCTGAGATTCAACTACTGAAAAACCTCAGATCTCCTGTCAATCCCTCACCTGTGGTCTACACAGGGGTCCCCAACCCCCGGGCCACAGGCCAGTACCAGCCTGTGGCCTGTTAGGAACTGGACTTCACAGCAGGAGGTGAGCGGCAGGTGAGTGAGCATTACTGGCTGAGCTCTGCCTCCTGTCAGATGAGCGGCAGCATTAGACTCTCATAGGGGCACTAACCCTATTGTGAACTGTGTATGCAAGGGATCTAGGCTGCAGGCTCCTTATGAGAATCTAATGCCTGACAATCTGAGGTGGAACAGTTCCATCCAGAAACCATCCCCCACCACCGACTCCATGGAAAAATTGTGTTCCACAAAACTGGTTCCTAGTGCCAAAAAGGTTGAGGACCACTGGTCTACACAGACCACTAGTGAGAGGGAAGTAGGAAGAGGGCTCTGGTCGGCCACACCCCTGCAGTCTGACTTGGACTCTGCTCATGTTTAGTGGCATCAAACCTTTGTACTTTGTCTCTGTGATTCACAAGGCATAACACAGCCCTCTTTGCTTCACGACCAATTCAAGTTCACTACCTTAGTAGGGCTTCCTTCTCGTTTCTTTTCTGTGCAATTATCAGTCTCTCTAATTTAGAAAGCACTTCACTTAGGACAAACTAACATTCCACCTCTCAAAACAGCACATTCTGTTATAAACAGGCTTTGGATACCCCTTATCAGGCTTCAGATAACCTTAATCTTATTCTTCTCCCCTTCTGTCGGACTTAAAGTGCTGTGAATACATTAGCTGCTATAATCTGATCAAAACTTGGCTCCTTAAAGTTAAAATTTTTAAAGGAGAGGGTGCATGTTCATTGTTTCTACATCATTAAAACCTCTTACTTTATAAAGTTCACATGTAGATTTCTGTGTCTTCTCCACTGGCTACCACCCAGTCCTTTGTTATAGTGACAAGTAAAATTCAGGTGTACATGTAGTATTTGTTCATAATATTCACAGTAAAAATAATCACTAATATAAAAAAATATATATTGTTCCTCTTCATGTGGTCTGTTCAAGTGACTCAGAAAGCAGAGTGATGCTTTTCTTTCTGAGCTCAGCATGAATAGCCTGGCCTACCAAGCATCCTTGGTCTTTGAAGAAGCTTAGCTTATAACATAACTCTGTCCAAGGGTGTAGAAGACCATCTTCACCTTATTCTTCTCTTAGCCTCTCCCTTTTCTCCAAATTCTCTATGAAAATATTAGTCACACTATAAAAGAGAAGACTATAAAATGCCCACTGAACGTCAACACTGATAAGTCATAGCACATTATTAAATGCTGCTATAAGGATTATTTGAATTACTAGAAAAGCATAACTCTCAATTAAACTTTTAACTTTGATATCTTTGTAGATTGATATGCAGTCGTAAGAAATAACATAGGAAGATCCCTTGTATCCCTTACCCACTTCTCCAGTGGAAATATCTTGCAAGACTGTAATACAAAATCACACCCAGAATGTTGACAGTGATAGTCAGGATACAGAACATGCTATTATCACAAGTCTCTCTCATGTTGAAAGGCATAATTTTTAAAAGTAAAACAATTTAAAGTTTTTAAAATGTTGGACAGAGAGACCAATGGGGTGAGAAATCAAAGATGAAGAAGCAGTTCGAAATGTTGCTTCCATTGAAGAATTAAAAATTCAAAGATACTGAAAAACTGACACAGAAGAAAATAAAGGGAAAATGGATCTGAAAAGGTCATTCCAAAACAGAATTATTGTTAAGTTATTCTATTCATTGTGGTGCCCAAAGAACTAACCTCAAGTGAGGGCAAAGAAGATGTCTGCGCACTTTACCCTACCAGGCATTTATGAGGTCAGCCATAGTCTGAAGTCCTCAGAAACTCTTAACAGCATAACGAAAAGTGAAGCAATTAGTACCTACAGAAAAATCAGCACTCTGAGCCTAAAACAAAGGTGAAAACTAAAGGAAGGAGAGGTTTTTGCTTCAGTGCTTCAGTTAATGGCAGTGAGATACTACAAATCAACTGAGCTTTACCTTGAAAGAAGCAACATTACAGAGGAATAGATTACAGCCTGTCCACACCTGCCCCCAACTCATCTACAGGGATATTGAAAGAAACAAATGTTTCTTTACAAATGTCTTCTCTTGCATTACAATTTTATTAAGAATTGTTTGCTGTGGGAAAAGGGACAAATAAGATTAGTAAAATTTCCTACAACAACGCATAGGCGTGTAGTCACTTACCATGCTGATGAGAACGTGCCCCTCCTGCCCTGTAGTAATGATTGAGGAGCCTCCCAGCTGAGCTTTATCACAGGGCCCAGAAATGACTCCACCTGAGGGCTGGAGCTTTCTTCACTTAAAGCGGTACAGCTTCTTTTTAGTTTTCTAGTTATCTGGTCTCAGAGCAGCTGTGTTGGGCCTGAACAACCTGGGATAAAGTTTGTACACAACCACAGATGAACTACAGAGAGCTTATTCAAATCTGCGTCCAACTTATACCTATGTTGAAAAGAACATGTGTCTTTTAAAAATCACCCTTTGGGGTTAAGAATTTATTTAGCATTGGCAGAGAAAAGGAAAGAGTACGAGTAAAATTTGCTACCTTTTTCTATTGCATGAGTACTATATGAATATCTTCTTAAATAAATTTAAACAATCCCTGAATACATAGAGCAAACCAAGATAGTGTCCTTTTTACTTCTGTGTTCTATGCATGCCTCTCAACCACTACCACGTCCAAACATATGGGAATTTTCTGTTTTTATTATTATTGTCTTTTGAACTTTTATATTATTTTACATAATATATACCTATGTTATGATTTTTTATTAATTGCACTAAGATCAGGTAACACATCTTAACTGATTTCTCTCCTTATATATTTGCTAAAACTTCCTTTATATTCTACTATATGGTCAATTTTTGAAAATGTTCCGTGAGTGTTGAAAAGAATGTGCATTCTGCATTTGTTGGATGCAATATTCTAGATAGACATATCATTCAATCAATCAATCTATTACATCAAATGGATTTATTGTGTAGTCCAAATTTTCAGTAACAATTATTTCAAAAGATGTGTTAAAAATTTTCGTTATAATTGTGAATTTGCCCATTATTTCTTTTTCTGTCAATTTTTGAAATATTTTGAGGCTATGTTATGAAGAGCATATACATTTTAAACTATTATATGTTCAAAAACTTTAACAATTTTTTATTTTTAAATTACCTTCCTTATATACATTAATGATTTTTACCTTAAAGTTTTTTGTTTTTGTTTTTGTTTTTGAGATGGAGTCTTGCTCCGTCATCCAGGTTGGAGCGCAGTGGCGTGATCTCAGCTCACTGCAACCTCTACCTCCCAGGTTCAAGCAATTCTTCTGCCTCAGCCTCCCAAGTAGCTGGGATTACAGGTGTGTGCCACTATTCCCAGCTAATTTTTTTGTATTTTTGGTAGAGACAGGGTTTCACCATGTTGGCCAGGTTGATCTTGAACTCCTGACCTCGTGATCTGCCCACCTTGGCCTACGTTAAAGTTTTTATGATCAAATATTAATATTACTACTTTAATACAGTTTTACGGTTCGCATTTGAATTATGTATTTTCCCATCTTTTTACATTCTTAGAAACTTAAAACCTTTCCATATTCTCATATTTGGGATGTGTTCTTTGTACGCATGATATGACTGAGTTTTTTTCTATGTTTGTATTTGAATTGGAGAATTCAGCTCATTACATTTAATATAATAACTAATATAGTTGGGTTTAGATATAGAGTACTATTTTATTTTGTGCTTTCTGTTTGTCTCCATTTTCTAAGTTCTCTTTTCATCCTGATCTTCTTTTGAATTAATGGCATGTTTTGTTAGCATAGTAACAATTTTATTATTCAGTAATCAAAACAAAATTTCTGTTACTCAAGAATCTTGGTTTCTACCAATTCTTCCTTACAACTTTGAGAAAATGAAGAAACCATAGTGTTCTTCAGCAGTTTTCTCCTGAACTTATGATAAATTACACTTTCTCTCATTTTGATCTTCATAAAGTCAATCCTATCTATCTCTGTCAGTAACTCCCTGAATGTTTAGCATCCTGGTAATTTCATATAATAAACAGAAAAAATAAGCCAGTTCCATTTTATAAAATCGGAATGATATTTATTTTGTTGCTGTATCAAATTTTCTCCCATTGGTCCCAGATATTTTCAGTTTGAAACAAGATGAGGGAAAAATCAATAATGTTAGTGTCTCATTTCTAGTCCACTGATGTACTCAGTATCTTTCATTAACTTTTAAAAATTGTCAGTCTGACTTGGAGCTATGATTAACTTAGATTTACGAAGGAATTAGAAAGAAACTAGAAAAATCTCTTTTGTAGTGTAATTTAAGAAATGTATCTTATCTTTTAGTAATTCCTTATTTCTTTGAAAGACTAAGTCTTAAAGAAAAATATTTCCTCAAATGATAATAATTGGAATTTCAAGTCTGAAGAGGCCTTCTGGGGTGATAGTTTTTGTGTCAACTTGACTAGGCTGTGGCACCCAGTTATCCAATCTAACACTAGTCTGGGTATTGCTGTGCAGGCATTGTGGTGGTGTGGTGAACACCTCCAGTAAACTTTAAGTAAAGGACATCATCCTCAATAATGTGGGGCCTCATCCAATCAGTTGAAAGACCATAAGAGCAAAATGGAGATTTCTCTGAGGAAGAAATTTCTCCTAAGGATGGCACCTTTAGTTTCAGCTTTAGCTGTTACTCAGGAGTTTCCAGACTGCCAGCCTGCCAGCCTGCCCTGCTAATCCCAGACTTTATAGCCCCACAATCACACTAACTTATTCCTTAAAATAAATCACACACACACTACTGCCTCTGACATACTTGGTGGCCACCCTTAGGTTCTGAGAGTGAAAAAATGTCAGAGTGATAAAAGTGTGGTATTTATAGTCACAATTTCCTTGTTCAAAGTTCCTTTCTTGGCCAGGCACAGTGGCTCATGCCTGTAATCCCAGTACTTTGGGACGCTGAGATGGGCAGATCACCTGAGGTCAGGAGTTCAAGACCAGCCTGGCCAATGTGGTGAAACCCCATCTCTACTAAAAATACAAAAAATTAGCCAGGCGTGGTGGTGGGCGCCTGTAATCCCAGCTACTCTGGAGGCTGAGGCAGGACAATCACTTGAACCCTGGAGGCGGAGGTTGCAGTGAACCAAGGTCACGTGATTGCACTCCAGCCTGGACAACAAGAGTAAAACTCCATCTCAAAAACAACAACAACAACAAAACCTTCCTTTCTTAAGTATTTTTCATTGTGAGCCAGTCAATTCACTGGCCAAATAATAAGACAAAGAAAACCTTCTAAGCATAAAAATTTGTTTTAAAAAAACAAATTATTCAACTCTGAGCAATAATTCTGACTGACATTCTGACATTTCTGAAGTTCTCTTTGGTAATTCTCTGTTGGCAGCCTCATGACCACAGCCAGATCACTGTCCTCTGCCATTCTCTCTGCCCCCTACCACTGCACTGAAACGCCTTTCTCCTTCCTCCTCTATTCTCCTCCCCCACTACTGATATAAATCAATCTTTTAGACTTGCAACGTCCTTAGGAAGATAGTCTAAGCATTAAGAAAAATGAATTACAGTCTACTTTGGATTAATAGCACCTTCTCTGGCCATACATATTTCATCTCAAGTTTTATTCTCGTTCTCTAAGTTCAACAGCTAGATTTTGGAATTTTCCATTTTCCTCATTGGAATACCTAAGAGTAAACCAATATGGTAAACATGATTCATAGATGATTGATTGATTGATTGATTGATTGAGGCAAAAAAATGAAACAACCTCCCCCTACATCACACATACACACACAGTGATAGATTTTAAGGGATGACAAATCTGATTTCAAATATTCTACCCTATTGTGCCTGTAAGTACTCTTCTGCTTGTCAGAATGACAACACAGTCCACATACTTAACAGTGGACTACACTCCCTTTCATTTGGCAGGAACAATTAAGTTCGACCCAATTAAAAATTACAGTCTAATCAACAATTTTATAAATTAATCAGTAGTAGATATAGTAAATATATTTTTAAAAATTTCAGACAGTATTATAACATTCTATATATAAATTATAAGTATACGCACACACACATACATTCACTCTCCTGAAAGTAATTGCTGTTAGTTCATGAGAAGCTATGAGAAGATTCAGAACTAAAAGAAAAACACTGATGCAAAGGGAAATTCTCTAGTTATTAAGACTACTAGTTTTCTAATGGGAAGTCATTGTTTGCAAATTTGCTACATTTTTCTGTGGGAGCCTACAGACCAAAGGGGAATCATTTAGCTAGGGATAGCAATGGCAAACAAAAGATCACATAAAAATCAGCAAATAATTTGGAAATTAATAGAGTGTTTTGATGAACACTTTGTACTCCAATATATACACGTATATATATATATAAAACTTGGTAAGCAGTTTTGCAAAAATAGTTTGATATACTTAGATAATGAAAGAAAATAGATTTTTAAATTATTGATTTACATAATAATTTACATTCATTTATCGATTGTTGAATATATTCAATATCAATCTGCAAAATGATTGGGTGTCATTACACAGGGCTGAAGGTTTTGGAAATAATCTTTGAGGAAGTTCCCCAAAAGAATATTTGTTTTGCAAATCTGTGGTTGAAGAAGTTTGGGTAACACTTTGCTCCAGTCAAGTTAGTAGGAATATCTTCTCAGAGAGGGCATTCTAGAGTCTGATTTTATATGTATGAAAGCTGAAATCAAAACAATTGCCTCAAACCCTGTCCTGGTGACTATTTGAAGGGAGAAGGATGATTTGTGGGTAATTGAAAGAGAGAGGATTCAGAGAGCATTTGTTGTGGTTTGGGGACTGTTCTCTACAGTGTAAGACATAGAATCCTGGGACACTGGCCTTCACACACCAGAAAGTTGATCTCTTGTAAGATCAAGAGATGTCACCAGTCTTTCCCAGGTCTTGAATGACCAACCCTCAGAGCAGTCACTTTTCTTTGTTGTTCTTCTATGGTACCCAGCAATTTTCTCGTCAAAATTTGTCTTCTATTCCTTATTTCCCTAATGTCTAGCACAGATCCTGGCATGTCATAGCAGGAATTTAATACATCCTTTTGAATAATTGAGCAAAATCATAAATTCTCAAGTGAATGAAAATCGGAAACATTTGCTCTGCATAAAACAATAGTATTCAGATCACTGGAAAGAAGTACCCACCCCCACCACTAGAATCCCCACATTGACATCGTGCGGTATTTATTACTTTGTGAGCAGTTATTACATGTTACCAAAGGACCGACTACCTCTGATTACACAATCAAAACCAGTTTCAGAACCTGCAAAGCTGAGGACAGGCCCTGAATTCTGAGGATCTCACCGAAGTATGTTGAAACTATCAATATGAAACAAATGTTTCTGTGGGAAAAAAGACCAAATGTCAGTGATTCACATGGTCCTATCTTGCAAACTAAAAGTTCTCTGAAAAGAAATTTTGGAGAAACGAGACTTTTTTCTAGTGAACAGTTTGCAAACCAGGGAGACACAGCCTTTGGGGTAAAAGAAAGGCGATCCCGGAGAATAAAAGGGAGTGTTTGGCTTTTATAGAAAAAGTTCTTGTCCAAGTTTCCAATCAGATGTGTTTATGCAAATCACAGATTCAGACTTGCTCAGTTCGGATTGGGTAATACAGCTGAGCCCTGATTGGTTAAAGCAGATGAGTTCTGACTAGTTAGATCAGGTGAGCCCTGATTCGTCAATTCAGGTAAACTGTGGAAATCCCAAAGGGATGTGGGTTTTCTGCACACAGAGTAGATGTGACGTCTAGTCAAGCAGATAGCCCTTATCTCTGTTTAAAATTTGAGCCCAGTTAGCCACTTGGGATTTGACTTGAAGAATTGCTCTTACAGGTTTATTTTTGTTCATAATCTAAATATCTGCATCCTCTGAAGCTCTGTCTTGGTAGAGACCAAACTCCCCAAATATTAAGAACATTTCTTTATTCTTACACTCTAACGGCTACAAAGCAATGCTTTCTTCTTTGATTTTTGGGGAGAGATAGGGAAGGTAGAACAGAAGTGTTTCTTATCCAAGGTCAACTTGTGTCCAGAGTTGGTTCCTTCCAGTGGGTTCATGGTCTTGGTGACTTCAAGAATGAAACCATAGACCTTGGTGGTGAGTGTTACAGCTCTTAAAGGTGGCATGGACCCACAGAGTGAGCAGCAGCAAGATTTATTGTAAAGAGCAAAAGAACAAGGCTTACACAGCGTGGAAGGGGACCCCAGTGGGTTGCCACTTTAGGCTGGGGTGGACAGCTTTTATTCCCTTATTTGTCCCCTTCCATGTTCCCTTTATGTCCTATCAGAGTGCCCTTTTTTCAATCCTCCCTGCGATTGGCTACTTTGAGGGTCCTGCTGATTGGTGTTTTACAGAGTGCTGATTGGTGCATTTTACAATTCTCTTGCCAGCTACAGAGAGCTGAGCTGGTGCATTTTTGCAGAGTGCTGATTGGTGCATTTTACAATCCCCTTGCTAGCTACAGAGCACTGATTGGTGCGTTTTACAATCCTAGCTACAGAGTGCTGATTGGTGCATTTTACAGCCCTCTTCCTAGACAGAAAAGTTCTCCAAGTCCCCACTCAACCCAGGACGTTCAGCTGGCTTCGCCTCTCAATCTTACTCCCTAATTTCTTGCTCCTTTTAAAACTAAAACATTTTTCCCTCATGTTATAAAGGTTCTGCAAGTTCAATATGTCCTTATTTAAAAAAAAAAATTAAGTGCAAAAAATAAAAATTTTGAATACCTAAAGTCTAACTACCTAGAGACATTTTAATACATTGATTTTTTTAATACATTTAATACATTTTAACACATTGACATTATCTTTTTCCTTTGTATAATCTCTTGTAATTCATAACTGAATATACTGAATATATCTCTATACTTCATGTTTTTATTTCAAATTACCAGTATACTATTACACACTTCACACTTTATTTTTGTTGGCTGAAAATATTCTTCTCAGTGGATGAGCTGTAAATCATTGTTTATTTAGGTTGTCTTAAATGTTTCTATTATAAACAATATCATTAATAGCTTCGTTTATATAATTTTATTTTTTAGGATAAATTTCCAGAAGTTGAAATATAGTGCCAAAAGAGAAGTTTTTTTTTTTTTTTTTTTTTTTTGGAGACGGAGTCTCACTCTGTCGCTGAGCTGGAGTGCAGTGCCATGATCTTGGTTCACTACAACCTCCGACTCCTTGGTTCAAGGGATTCTCCTGCCTCAGCCTCCTGAGTAGCTGGGATTACAGGCATGTGCCACCATGCCCAGTTAATTTTTGTATTTTAGTAGCGACGGGGTTTCACCATGTTGGCCAGGATGGTCTTGATCTCCTGACCTCGTGATCCGCCTGCCTCGGCCTCCCAAAGTGCTGGGATTACAGGCGTGAGCCACCACTGCCGGTCAGGAGAAGCTATTTTAAAGACTTTGACACATATAAAGCAATATTTAAATTCAAAGAACGTGTAATTTAACAATTTTTTTTTTTTTTTTTTTAACTTGAGGCCGTCCTTTATTTTATATTATGTCTTTTGCTGACTTTTTACAAGCAAGGGATGAAGTTACTTCATTCCGTTTTGCTAAGGAGAGACTGTGTCATCCTTATTGGAAGACACCAGGGCTCAAAATTAGATTTTGCTGTTTTCCTAGAGACAGCCCCGGAAACACACTTGTATAATCTTTGGTAACTGAAAATATATCTCATATTGGCCACGTGCACAGTAATTTAGTGTGTATATGGCCAATAAACAAGCCTTGTTTACAGGTCATTACTTTGGACCTCTCTTCTCTCCAAACGCTAAGAAAGATCTGGTGACTTAAAATGCTTCCAGTCCATTTGCCTTGGCCTGCAGTGAAAGTCCTAATGAACAATGAAGGAGGTATCGGGCCTTGGAGACTCAGGGATGCGCTCAGCAGTTAAGGGCAAGTTTTCCTAGGCTCTTTCCTAGGCAAGTGGATCCCGGAGCGGCGAAGGGGCGGGACTCCACGTCTCCTAGGAACCACTGTGCGCTCACTGATTGGCTGATCGCTGCGCAGCCGCCATTTTCAAATCCCCGGATGACGGCGGTGGCGGCTGCAGTCCGCTGACAGGCGCTTTCTGCCTGGCAGAGGCTGGCGGGCATCGTGCCCGTCCCTGCCGGTCTTCTGGGCACCCGGCCACCGCCCCACCCCCTCCTCCGTGCCATGGAGCCCGAGCTGGCGGCTCAGAAACAGCCTCGGCCGCGGAGGCGAAGCCGCCGGGCCTCTGGGCTCAGCACGGAGGGAGTGGCGGGGCCTTCGGCAGACACCTCTGGGCCGGAGCTGGACGGGAGGTGAGTGTGGGGGAGGGGAGGGCCGAACGGGAGGTGAGTGTTGGGGAGCCAGGGGCCGGGGGGAGGGGAGGGCTGGCCGTGAGTTGGGTGTAGGGGGCAGCGAGAGCGGGAGATGGGGGGTTGGGGGGGTTGGTGAGGGCCAGGGGGAGGCGAGGGCCGCTGGGAGGTAAGTGGGGGGTGGGGGAGGTGACTGTGGGGGCTCGGGGGAGGACCGGGGCCGCTGGAGGTGAGGGTGACACAGGCCGGAGTGACAGTGTGTCTGGCCTTGGACTGAGGTCGGTCCTGAGACTCCAAACTTCGATTTTCCCTGCCTGTGGCAAAGGGGCGGGCTTGTTGAGTCTGGTCTCCTCCTGACTGTTTCTCAGGGGGGACTTAGGAAAAGCCACAATGGTTTTGTTCTCCACACCCAACTGGCTGTAGACTGGAGTTCCCAAATGACTTTACTCAGACCGAAACTGACATGGTGAGCACCACGAGAATGGGCTTCCATGTCCTGAAAATGAAAAGACTAGGGGATAAGTTGTGAGATGCCTATTTCCATCACAACCATTTTCGTGTTTTTTCTTTTTACTTTTTGTGGAAGTATACATTGAAATGAGAGTGTATGACTCGTGTTTGGCTCAGTGAAATTTCACAGAGCGAAGCTCAGGGGATAGCTGGTGAATTAGGAGGAAGGGAACCAAGTGAGAACAGTATCCAGGAGGCCAAATGAAGAAAGGATTTCAAGAAAGAGGACTTGACGAGCTGTGTCAGATGTTATTGATAGGTCAAATAAAAATGAGGATTAAGTAAAATATGAGGATTAAGCTAGATGAGGAATGAAAATTAAATTTGGTAATGAGAAGAGAGTATTGATCTTAGATGGTTTCCAAGAATGGTTACAATATCGAACTTAGAGTGTTTTGTAACAGGTTGAGAAGAGAATGTGCGATTTGTTCAGGAAATAATGTGAACGCCAACACTAGGAATATGGAAATGGAAAAATACTGTTCTTACTATTTAAGGTTTATAATCTAATAGGGAAGAAAGATAGTAGGTTAACAATTATAATGTGTGATAAAAGTTATTATAGAATATAGAATTAGAATTCTATGTATTGTAGAATATAGAATGCCGTAGATTAAAAGGAACACTTAATCCTGACTGGAGAGAACAGGAAATGATTTCCTATTGTAATCCTGAGTCTTTGAGGACCAGTTCAGAGAGCAGATGTAGATGGGTGATTTCAGGGAGAGAGGCATGTAGAAAGACCCTGAAGCAAATGGGTCTGATGAGTTCTGGGTGTATATTATATTTTATTACTATATTAACAATACTATTGTATAGAGGAGAGGAGACCAGTATAGGGAGAAGGAGGAGGTAGTCATGAGAGATTTATGCTAAAGAAGAGCCACATCACGAAGAGACCTTGTATGCCTTGACAGAGTTTGGGTTTTATCTTCATGGTAGTGGGGAAATACTGAAAGACTTTACATGAGCCAATGGCATGACATATTTGCATTTTAAAAGATCAGTTTGTCTTCCATGAGGAAATAGGCAACATTTTGGACTCATCTCACTCTTCATATTTTATGAAAACTATTCCCCAAAAACATGCTCATATACATAAACATTTCAGAAGATTTGTGGACTCAGCCGTGTATACCAAATTAAAATTTCCAAGTTGAGATGATGGATTGGTAGGAAATCAGTGTGCAGTAGTCTAAATGAAAAATGATGATTGTTCGAATCTGATAGCTGGCAATGGGATTGGTGAAGAGAAGTCTCACTGCAACAGGAAGACAAGAAAGAAGAATAGAGGGAAATAACACAAGTTGGTGGGATAGACTCTTAAAAAAGAATAAACTTGATGTGCTGAGGTCAGTTAACAAATAGAGGGAGAGGTTGAACAGACAGTAGAGGAGAAAAATGGTTGAACAAGGATCCAAGAAGGCAGAAAAGGATAGAATCCAAATTCAAGGTGGAGGATTTAGCCTAACAAGAAGCTATGGATGGTACATAATTTTGAAGAATGGGGTGTGTCGTAAGCAGGAATTTGAGGACTTTCCCACCAGGCCTCTATTTTTTATGTGAGGTAGGAAATGATAGATTCTGAGAAAAGCGTAGTAACACAGGCAGCATGAGGAGAGTGAGACATAGAAGAACCATGGGGGGAAAATGGAGAATTAAATAACTAACATTCCTTTTCCAGAAAAGATGTAAGATCATCTACAAGAATATGTAAAATATTACAAGATAGTATTAATTGTGAGGCAAGAAACAACTAAGCGCTGTATCAGATTCAGAAATCATAAGGAAAATTTATGTATATGATTGTGTGACTATTAAAAAATGTTCTGCAGGCAAACCTCACTATAAACTAATTTGTAAGACAAATACGTACAGTACAATTTACCCACTTAAATCGTACTACTTAGAACATTTTCATTGCCTCAAAAAGAGCATTTATAACCTTTAGCTATTGTTCCCCTCCTACCCCTTCTGCCCCAAAACCTAATCTGTCGGTCTGTAGGAATTTCTGTGTTCTGGACGTTGCATATGAATGGATTCATGTAATGTGTGTGGCCATTTTTGGTGGGCCATCCTTTGTTTTTGTTTTTGTTTTTGTTTTTTTGAGACGGAATCTCACTCTTCTCACCGGGGCTGGAGTGCAGTGGTGCGATCTCGGTTCGCTGCAACCTCTGCCTCCCAGGTTCAAGCAATTCTCTTGCCTCAGCCTCCCGAGTAGCTGGGACTACAGGCCTGTGTCACCACGCGTGGCTAATTTTTTGTATTTTTAGTAAGACGGGGTTTCACCATGTTGTCCAGGCTCGTCTTGAACTCCTGACCTTGTGATTTGCCTGCCTCAGCCTCCCAAAGTGCTGGGATTACAGGCGTGAGCCACTGCATCTGGCCCTGCTCATTTGTAAATTTCTTTTTTATTGAGTTAAGAGTTCCTTATTCTGGATACAAGTCCCTTATCAGATAGATTATTTGCAAATATTTTCTCTTATTCTGTGGGTTGTCTTTTCACTTTCATGATGTTCTTCGAAGCACAAAAATGTTTTAGTTTTTAGTCTTACTTGTCTATTTTTGCTTTTGTTGCCTGTGTTTTGATGTCATATCCAAGAAATCACTGCTAAATCCATTGTTATGAATCCTTTCCCCAGTGCTTGCTTCTGAGAATTGTATCGTTTTAGCTTTCACATTTAGGTCTTTAATCCATTTTGAGTTAGTTTTTGTATATAATGTGAGATGAGGGTCCAACCTAATTCTTTATCCAGGTACCCCAGCACCATTTTTTTAAGACTGTTCCTTCTCCCATTGAGTAGTCTTAGCACCCTTGTCAAAAATCAGTTGACCATAAACATGAGGGTTTATTTTTAGACTTTGACTTTTATTCCCTTGATCTATATGTAATAGCCCTATGCCATTTACATAGTGTACTGATTACCGTTGCTTTGTATAGTAAGTTTTGAAATTGGGAAATGTGAGTCCTCCTACCTTGTTCTTTTTTTTCCCAAGATTGCTGTGGCTATCCTGGGTCTCCTGCAATTCTGTGTGAATTTTAGAATCAGCTTATCGATTTTTACAAAGGAGTCCCCTGGGATTCTGATAGGAATTGCATTAAATCTTGTAGATCATTTTCAG
Source organism: Chlorocebus sabaeus (assembly GCF_047675955.1). Classification (NCBI taxonomy): domain Eukaryota; kingdom Metazoa; phylum Chordata; class Mammalia; order Primates; family Cercopithecidae; genus Chlorocebus; species Chlorocebus sabaeus. Next base: position 5,593,541 of record NC_132912.1, read on the forward strand.
GAGTATTGCCCTCTACACAGAGTTAAGTAGTCTGATCCATGGACAAGTGGTGTTTTTCCAATTATTTAGATCTTTAATTATTTTCAACAGCGTTTTGTAGTTTTCAGAGTATAGTTCTGCATGTTTTGCTAAATTTATTCCTAAGTATTTTGTTTTTTTTGATGCAGTTGTAAATGGGATTCATTTCTTTTGAAATGAGAAAAGTTCCCTTGCCCCCGACAGGGCATGCACTGGGGGTATGCTGGCTTCTTCAGTGCCCTGCTGTTCAAACCTCTAGGGGAACATACAGACAGGCAGGCTGTGGGGCTCCAACCCCACGGCTATGTCTGCGGGTGAATGTTTACAGCTGAAGCCTCAGTGGGCATGTGTTACAGGGTACTCTTTTAGTTTAGCCATCCGTAGGTGGCTTGTGTTCGTCAGCTTAATTAGACCCCTGCCTTATTGTAAGGACAGGGGGCGTTCTGTATCCCAGGGTTCTTGCCTTGATGAACTGGAACAGTCAGATCACACGTTGGCTTGGAGAATGATTGCAAGATTTTACTGAGTAGAAGCAGCTCTTAGCAGATTGGGGAGCCAGAAGGGAAATGGTTTTCCCCTGGAATCGAGTTGCCCGATTCTCCTCCAACCTCCCTGGCCAAGCTCTGCATCGTTCTACCAATCGATGGCCTGCCAGCGTGCCAGTGTACTCCCATGTCGGTGTGTTCCTCTTGACATCCAGCCGCCTGTGTGTCTGCCTGCTAGGGTCTTGGGGGTTTTTATAGGCATGGGATGGGGACGTGGCGGGCCAGAGTGGTCTTGGGAAATGCAACATTTGGGTAGGAGAACAGAAATGCCTATCCTCAATGAGGTCCGTGGGCCCAGGCTGGGGGATGGAGACCTAGCGAGGAACCATGCTGTCCTCTACTCAGCACTTCCCTGCCCTGCCTTGTATCACTTTATTTTTCGTTTAATAATTTCAGTTGTATAGGAACACATACAATTGATTTTTGTATATTGATCTTGGATCCTGCTACCTCGCTGAACTCATTAGTTCTAATAGTTTTTTAGTGGTTTCTTTAGGATTTACTATGTACAGGGTTATGTCATCAGCAAATAAAAATAGTTTTACTTCTTTTTCCAATCTGTGGATGCCCTTTATTTTTTTCTCTTTCCTAATTGCCCTGGGTAGGGCCTCCTATACAATGTTGAACAGAAGTGGAGAGACTGGAAATTCTTATCTTATTTCTGATCTTAAGGGGAAAACATACAGTCTTTCACCATTAAGTATGATGTTACTTGTAAGCTTTGTAGATGTCCTTTATCAGGTTGAGGAAGTTCCATTCTATTTCTAGTTTTTGAGTGATTTTTTCATGAAAGGTTTTAGGGTTTTTTTCTTTTGTCTATTGAAATGATCATGTGGTTGTTGTTATTATTGATGTGTTTCATTAATTGATTTTTTGGGATGTTAAATCAACTTTGCCTTCCTGGTATAAGTCCTGCTTGGTCATTGTGTATAGCTTTTTTTATATATTGTTGGATCCATTTTGTTAATATTTTGTTGAATATTTTTGTGTATATATTCATGAGTGATCTGTAGTTTTATTATCTTGTACTATGCTTGTCTGGTTTTGGTATTGGGATAATACAGGCCTCATAAAATCCATTGAGAAGTGTTACCTACTGTTTTGTTTTTTTTGAAAGTTTGTGAAGAATTGGTATTAACTCTTTCATTGTTTGGTAGAATTCAATGTAAAGCCACCTGGGCCTAGACTTTTCTCTGTGGATAGTTTATTAGTATTATTAATTCAATCTTATCTCTTGTTATAGGTGTCTTCTGATAGTTTGTTTCTTATTAAGTCAGTTTCAGTAGGTTGTATCTCTTTAGGAATTTGTTTCATCAAAGTTATCTAATTTGGTGGTGTACCCTTGTTCATAGTATTTCTTTATAATCCTTTTTGTGTAATGTCAATAGTAATGTCCCCTCTTTTATTTCAGATTCTTATCATTTGTCTTCTTTCTTTTTATAATGGTCAGTCTAGCTAAAGGCTTGTCAATCTTGATCTTTCCAAAGAATGTGATTTTGGCTTCATTACTTTTCTCTGTTCTTCTGTTCTTTATTTTATTTTCACTTTAATCCTTATTGTTTCCTTCTTCCTGCTCAGTAATCTGAGTAATCTCCTCAGATTAGTCTGCTTGCTTTAGGTTTAGTTGGCCCTTTTTGTTTCCAGTGTCATGATTATAGATTAAGTTACTGATTTGAGATCTTTTTCTTAATATAGGGATACAGCTATGAATTTCCCTCTCAGCATTGCTTTAGCTGCATCTCATAAATTTTGATATAGTGTGTCTTCACTATCATCAATCTCAAATTACATTCTGATTTCTCTTTGACTTCTTTGAGCCATTAATTATTTAGGAATGTGTTGTTTAATTTCCACATAATTGTGACTTTCACAAATTTTTTCTAATTTCATTACATTGTAGCTGGAGAATACACTTTGTGTTATGTATTATTTCTATCCTTTTACATTTATTGAGATTGTGCTGTTTTTATAGGCATGTATGTTTGTAATTATTATATCTTCCTGATGGATCAATCCTTTTATTGTAAAATATCCCTCTTTGGTAACATTTTTTTCTCTTAAAGGCTGTTTTGTTTGATGTTAATATAGCTTCTCTAGCTTTCTTGTGGCTTGCTATTTGCATGACATATTATTAATCCCTTTATTTTCAAGCTATTTATATCTATGAAACTAAAGTTTGTCTCCTGTGGACAGCACATAGTTGGATCCTGGTTGGTTGGTTGGTTTTGATCCTGTCTGGCTGTCTCTTTCTTTTGATTGGGTTGTTTACTCCAATCACATTTAATGTTTTTTATTGATATAGCTGGATTTATGTCTGCCATTTTGTTGTGTTATATATGTCTTTTGTTTCTCTATTTCTCCTTTATTGCTTTCTTTTGCATTAAGTGAGAATTTTCTAATTTGTAGCATTTTAATTTCTTTACTGATTTGTTTCATTGAAACTGCTTTTACTAGGGCTTTTTGGGTTTTGTGTGTGAACTCAGATTACTGTCTGGGGTCACTTGCTTTCAGCCTGAAATTCTTCTTATGGTATTTCTTGTAAGGCAAGTCTGCAAACAACAAATTCTCTGTTTGTTTGTTTGTTTTTATGAGAATGTCTTTGTTTCTCCTTCATTCTTGAAAGAGAATTTTGATAGTATAGGATTCTTTGATGAAATTTTCTTTTTCTTTGAGCACTTTGAATATGTTATCACACTGCTTCTGTCTTCCATTGTTTCTGTTAAGAAGTCAGAATCTTATTGGGGTTCCTTGTAAATAACAAGTCTTTTTTTTCTCTTGCTCTTTTTAAGATTTTCTTATCTTTAACTTTTACCATTTTTACTATGATGTGTCTGTCTGTGGATATATTTGTGTTTATCTTACTTGAAGTTTATTGAGCTTTTCCAAATGTGTAGGTGGTTGTTTTTCAATAAGTTTGGAGAAGCTTCAGCCATTGTTTCTTTGAAGTTGGTTTTTTTTTTTTTTTTTTTTTTTTTGGCTTTTTTCTCTTTCCTCTCTTTCTGGTATTCCCATTATGTGTATTTGAAGGGAAATATGGCAAATAAAACAAAATTTTAATGCAAATATTTAAACCAAGCAGTTCTACCGACAGAAATTTATCTTAACGTAATGGGCAAGCATACATGGATGTATGTACAAGAAAGTATATCCTAGCACATTTGTGTAGTAGAAAGATTAGAAAAAACAGGAGGAGGAAGTTAAATACATTATGGTATTCTGTACAGTGAGATATTATAATAATCTAAAATTTTTATAATTCAGGTGGAATTTATTTGGTATGTTGTATAAGATGTATTTGGGATTTTAGGTTGTTTGTTGGTACATCTCCTCTATATACCTGTGCAAGTTTCTCTGGGGCAGCAATTGTGTTTTCTGTGTAGATACTGCCTATGATATGACAGGCCTCTTAACTTCCTTCTCCCTACCTCCCAGTTCTGGGCAGTAGGCAAAGGTCTTTTTGTTTGTTTGTTTTTGAGACAGAGTCTTGCTCTGTCACCAGACTGGAGTGCAGTGGCACGATCTTGGCTCACTGCAACCTCCAACTCCCTAGTTCAAGTGATTCTCCCGCCTCAGCCTCCCGAGTAGCTGGGATTACAGGAACACACCACCATGCCCAGCTAATTTTTGTATTTTTAGTAGAGATGGGGTTTCACTATGTTGGCGGGATGGTTTTGATCTCCTGACTTTGTGACCGCCCACTTTTACCTCCCAAAGTGCTGGAATTACAGGTATGAGTCACTGTGCCCAGCTGCCAAGGGTCTTTCTAAAGAACGCTAGGTTATACTACATGGTTGAGAGCTCAGAATGAGGCCTGCTTTTCTGGCCTAGTTTTTTTGATACCAAGTCTGTTCTGGCCTCAGCTTTGATTTACCTAATTATTTTCTGTTTTCTCCTTTGAGAATGTATATTCTTTTAACATTCTTTTAGACTAGAACCCGTAGACAAAGAGTAATGTTTAAAGAGTTTAGGCTTTAAAAGCAGTCACACTTCCTGGGTTCAAATTCTGGCTCTTGAGGACCTTGAGCAAGTTACTTAGTCTCTAAATCTGACTTCATAGTACCTATGTCTAAGGTCCTGAAAATTGGACACAAATAACGTTTAAATAATTTTATTTCTGTCTTTCAGGGCCTTAGGGAAAGCCGTAGAACTTTACATATCACCCATATGGCAGAAATATAAATACATACTGATCCTTTTAAGGATTTTATATTTTCCTTTTTTGCAGATTTGAAATAATGCTGTCCATTGGTAGAAAAATAATAGTATGACCTATGATCTACCAATAGAGATAAGGCTTACTCTTTGAATTTTGTTTTTCCAGTAAAATTGATTGATGGATTTGTACACTGGATATCCAGAGTTAAAGGTATAGTCTTAAACCAATTCTTGACAACCCAGCATCTTTATTAGTAGTAGTAGTAGTAGTAGCCAAAAATGAAAAGCATACTCACAGAAGCTTGTAAGGCCATGTGCTCCCATATAAGTTGACTACGTTTTTAGTTTATTGAGGTATGATTTGTATATCATAACATTCTCCCTTTGTAGGTATACAATTCAGTGATTATCAGTAAATTTAAAGAGTTGTGCAGTCATCACCACAATCCACTGTTGGAACATTTCATCACCCTAAATATCCCTGCTCCCACCCCAGCCCTAGGCAGCCACTGATCTGCTTTCTAGCTTTATAAATTTCTATTTTCAGGACATACAAGTAGAATCATACAATGTGTAGTCTTTCTGCATCTGCCTTCTTTCACTTACATCAGTATTTCATTTTATTACCAAACCACATTCCATTACATGAATATACTACATTTTGTCAACTCCATTTACCAGCTGTTGTACATTTGATTTGTTTCCAGTTTGGTGCTTTTATGGATAATGCTGCTATGAACAGTTGCATGTAAGTCTTTGTGTAGGCTGGGCGCAGTGGCTCACCCCTGTAATCCCAGCACTTTGGGAGGCCAAGGCGGGTGGATCACCTGAGGTTAAGAGTTCGAGACCAGCCTGGTCAACATGGCCTGTCTCTACTAAAAATATAAAATTTAGCTGGGTGTGGTGGCATGCACCTATAATCCCAGCTACTTGGGAGATTGAGGCAGGAGAATCACTTGAACCCGCGAGGCAGAGGTTGCAGTGAGCCGAGATCATACCACTGGACTCCAGCCTGGGTGACAGAGCAAAACTCCATCTCAAAAAAAAAAAAAGTCTTTATGTAGACATACATTTTCACTCCTCTTGGGTAAATTCTTGGGGGTGGAATTATCAGGTCTGACAGTAAACTTATCACTAACATCTTAAGGAATTGCCACACTGTTTCCAAAGAGTACTGGATTTTTAATGATGGAAGCCTTCAGAATTTCTCTTTCCTTACTGTACTTGCTGTTGTCATTATCCCCTGTTCCCTCTTCCCTGAATTTGCTGCCCTGGGCAAGGCCTGAGAATTAATGCAGGACATTAGGATGTCTGGGGTGCTTTGGGGCCAGTGTTTGCTGGTTTCTAGATGCTCAACTGTGTTCTAGACAAGATATTCCAAGATGTATATATTAGTTGAGACTCTCATGCAGATGAGAAAACCCTAGTATGATGGGAGACATAGTCTACATGATTGTCAGAAGTGGAAGAGACAACTCCTTAATAGCAAAGATGCTGAACAATCAAAACAGTAGTGGATGTCTACTACAACTACATCAGATATTTGACCCAAATAAATGAATTGTTTCTATAATAATTTAGTTTGTTTTTGCGTTATTTGCAAAGAAATTGAGAACCTCGGTTGCTTAGCACACCCCAAATGTAAAAAATGTTAACTGCAGAGGATAAATCATACCATTCTAAAAATGTTAACTGCAGAGGATAAATTATACCATTCTTTTTACACGCATGGTATAATTCTTCTTATAAGTTTAACATTTACAGATTTTTTTATTTAATTGGAAAAAATGTTATTTTTAGGATGAGTATATGTACAGTGCTTGTCATATAGTAGGCACCCAATAAATGTTAACTATTGTCCTTTTTAAAATCTTTTTCTGAAACTTGTTTTCATTCTACATCCATTTTTTATGATGAATGCATCTTGAGGGTAAATTATGCATCTAAGAATGCTTTTTTTCTGTTGGTAATAGTAATGTTCAATACATTTTTTGAAAATATTTATAATTTCAGGTCAGGTCTTATCTGTCATGATGGAGGAGGTGGTGACACAAATCAGAATCTCTGAAAACATAATTTGGCTTAAGAATGAATTAACAAGATACTTTTCTTGTGAACAGCAGCTTTATCATTTTAATTATGATTCCTTTAGACTAAACCTAATTTAGTGTAAAAATAATGTACATTGTTCCAAAACATACCAAATGATATGAAAGGAAATACATTAAAGGCCAAGGAAAATCTATAGGAGTCAAATCAGGAACTTAATTTAATACACTAAGCTAATTCCTTAATGTATTAGTTTATTTTATTCCTTAAATATTTTAATTATTTGGATATATGGAAAAATACATTGGATATATGGACAAAAATTCTTGAAAAGGTGCACTGCCATTTTTTGCTCTACATTTCATCCTTTAAACCCTGCTTTTTAGGAGGAGGTTCTATGTTTCTTCTGGAAAAACAACTTGCAATCTTAATGTTTTATGAAATCATTTTTTTCCCCACAAGGATTTAAAATAGCTATTACATTTTGAGTCTGACCCTTGTGAAAAATGAGTATATATCTTTCCAAGATTTGTGAAAGTTGGCACTGTCTCACATACTTTCTGGGCACAGTTTGTTTTCTGGGTTCCTTTTTTCCATGGGTATTCAGAATAAATAGGAAGTTGTTATTGAAGTGGGAAAAAATAGCATTACTGTAAAGCTGGTTACAGATACTGCTGGAAGGAATTTTATCATATGATTGGAAATATTTTTCCAGTTAACCTTTAAAAAATTCTTAAGAGCCATTTTTCTTTCCAGCTTTCAGATGGCAAATGTATTCTGAGGTTAGTGTGGTCATTTCTAGGGAATAAAGAAATTAGTAACTTTGGTTTTGTAATACTCCCTAATGCTTATACCGGAAAGGAAGTATTTACTGAATATTTTAAGTGCCACGGTTAATGCCACTTTGTAATGTAGATTTGTACTGGATTTAAAACAACCTGAGAAATCATAATTGCTTTTTCTTAAGCCAGTGCCCACTGATGGCTCCTGCTAACCATGTAGCATACAGTAGCATTTGCATTTAATACACTAAGAGTATTAATTCCTAGAATAGTCTTTTTAAGTGTGATCTGTGGACTCATGATAGAGAGGTCCTGTCTTTCCCATAATCTTTTACCATTTGTTTATAGTAATCATCCTATATATTTCTTGATATGAATTATAGTTTATTTTAGATGACTTTTTTTGTTTAAATACCTTGTTCCAGGGTTTTTCTCAAGAAAAAAACACCATTTTATTTGTTGTTGCCTGACTTTTCTGCAGTAGCAAGAAAAGAGGGAATAATCAACTTCTTAGGTCGTTTTGCACCAGTAAAGAGGCCCTCAAAAAAAGTTTGAGCTCCATAAGTAGTCTTACTGTGTTTTGATTTTCTCCAAATAATTATTTAGGAAATGTTTGTTTTAAATATCTTAAGATCTTTGCATCTAATTTCTGTTAGTGGCATCATATTTTCCCCAGGTCAAGAACCTTAGTAGTAACTGAACAGATTTAGGGAGGAAAAGGGAAAAGTCTGTCCTGGCTATTTTGACATTGAACTCTCTCTCAAATCAGCTTCTCCTCTGTAATCTTGTTACTGCTGCCAGAGCCCCAATCATCTTTTGTTAGCAATATTGGAGCTGCCTCCTAACTGAGCAGTCTTGCCTTCTTACAATCCATTGTTCATGTTACTTAAGATTCAATGGCTGCCACACATACTCAAGATCAAGTCCATTCTCTCTGAGTGCAGTAAGTGAGGCCTTTCATGATACTTTAGCCCTTCCTTATTTCTTTACTCAAATGTGAGGAACTACTTGCAGTTTCCAGAATGTAACTCATTTCACTCCACCTTAATGCTTTGTTAATTGCTATTTTTCTTTCAGATTCAGTAATACTTTGTATTAAGTATTCATCTGTGAAGCTTTGCAGACCTCTTTACCTTACAGCCAGTTTCCTTTGTGTTCCTTGTCAAACAACGACAACAACAACAAAATTTCTCCTTTATATTTAGCTTAGAAAATTCCAGAAGCCCTTGTATTTGATTTAAGCTTGTATATTTTTGCAGGAAAGACACTGAGCAGTGGTGTTTCTATAACTTTCGATGAACAAAGACTATGAGGCTTAAGGATCACATGTATAAACAATGACTTGACAATCCAAGAAGCCAAATAATAACTACTATAGTAATTGACCTAAAATGTCCAGGACTTCATTAATAACTGCCAGCTTCCTAATTTTTGTCCCGCTTCCAATTCATAACCAACCTGTGAAAGCCAGTTATATGCTCTAACCAATCACAATAGGCTGCCCCCACTTCTAGTTAGCCTGCCTACAGCTCCCCAGGCCAACAGCCTCCAATCAGAACATACCTGATTTTCCATTATGAAACTTCACACTCGTCTACCTGTCTTTTAGTCTCTGTCAAGATGCAAATGACAATAGATGACTCCCTTGTTGTAGCAAGCACTGAATAAATAGCCTTTGCTTTTCTCTTTTGGTTGATCATCATTTATTTCCACAAGGGGAAAAAAAATCTGTGGTTCGTTCTACATTTGTTTACATCTGAAGTGATTAATAATAAATCTACTTTATAAACTGCCTTTATCTCTTGTGCTATGTTTTTGTGATTTCTACATATTTTATAAACACAGGTTTATACTTTATAAACATATAGTGGCATATTTTAGAAAGGTAAAGACAGGTTTTGTCATAGGACTTTCTTGCTTTATGTCTTTACATTGAATGGAAAAAAATCACAGAAAAATCTTTCACTTAATAGTAAAGAGCAAAATTCTAATCACATTTTAATGTTGAGATCTTTGTCTCAAATGTAGTTATTCATAGCTTTGTATTTTGTTTGTTAAATTGCAGTTTTAAAAAGTTAGGGATTTACATGAAATGCAGATAATGTGAAGTTAGGTTTTGTTAAGAGTATCCTTTAATTTTTGTTTTTTAAAATACCATACATGAATGTGTTTCTTAATTTTTTGCACTTAGGAAGTTTATTTGCTGTTTTTTATTTAACCTATTAATATATTTCATGTGTTTTAACTCTGTGTATGTTCCTAAGGTAAACTCTGCTGGGTTCGGTGAATTGTTTTTTAAAATAATCTGTTCACTAATTTTATGTAGGCCCTTTCACTGTAAAGATTACGAGAATGACAAAACTTATACCCTGTTTGTTTTTTTTTATATATATATACCATCTCTCATATTACTAAGATTGAATGACAAATCAGGCTACTTTAAACAGTTTTGAAAGTATGGAAAGTATAGCTTTTTATCTGTTTGATGCTCTATTATGCTAAAGTCACTCCTTTATTTATTGTTTGAATTTTCTGTTAATAGATACTCCCTTCGGAGAGGCAGCTCCTTCACATTCTTAACACCTGGCCCCAACTGGGACTTCACTTTGGTGAGTAGATACCTGGGTTTTTATTTCAGGACATTAGATAGAACTAATTCCCCAGTTGTCTTTCAGTCTGTTACACAGCTCAGTGGTCTGTACTTCTCTGAGTGTCTGGAGGAACAGAATTCCTATAACCATCTTTGGCAGCCTAATTTAGTCCTTTTCTACTAACAAGCTGTAATAACTTTTTGTTTCAAGTAAATATAAAACATATTTTGCAAAGTACTCACGTGTATTAATCTTTAACTCTATGCCGTCCTTTCTCTTATTCCTTTCAATGTTAAATCTGATGATATATTATGAAACATGAAATTATTTGTATACATCCTCTATTGCCTTTTTTTCTTGGTTGAAAAATATAAAAATGCTTGATTGCACATTATGTATATATATTTAATACATATAATGAATGGTTTTCTGCTATTAATCATCTCAGCATAGAGGGACTCATTTTTATAGCAGGACTTTACAGAGGCATTTAATTTTGTGTGAAGTGACAACAGAAAATTGGTTCTTTTTGTACTTAAAACTTGTTAGCTCATAATACATATATAAATAAAGTATGTACAACTAGATCATGATTCTTATGCTTATTTGGGAAAAATAGCAAAAATGATTCAAAATACAATTTCATATAAATGCGTAAGTATGATCATATATGTGCTTTCTTCCCCTCAGTACAGTCTTATTTTGCTAGGCAGTTTCCTCCCCCTCTCTTCTCCTTCTTCTCCATATTAGTCCATTCCCAGGCTCTGCTCTAACCATGTCAGCAGTACCATATGTATCCTTCTGTATTTTGCTCATATCATTAATATACACAAACAGGTTCACAGATAAATACACAAGCAGGATTTTTGGTTAGTTGGCTTTTCAAACCTGGGATCATATTATTCATAATTTCTGTATCTTCTGGGTATGACCTAGGGATCAATAAAATATTTCTTGAGTTCCATCACCTCAAGTCTGATATATATTATTCTTTCATGTCTTAGATCATTTTCCTAACGTCTTTTAGCTCAATTCAAAACAGTGTGTTATAATTTTGCTCTGCTGCTTTGAGCATTTCTTCCTGGTGTGCAGTCATTTCCTAGGGGATAGATTCTGTTCCTTGTTTTCTTTTTCATAGAGTGATATTGTGTAGAATTTGACTTTGAGAATTTACTGTTCCATTTTAGTGTGAATTTCGTTTTCAACTTGTACACAGAATCTTGGTTCAGATAGCTTTTCTGACTTCACAGCCCTCCTTCGTGTTGTTTTTATGGTAGTGTGCTTTCTGAGACCGCCTGGCTCTATTACTTTCTCCACGTCTATCTGGACTTTGCCTTTCCTTTTTTTTTTTTTTTTCTTCTTCTCTATTGGCCCTATCTTGCTCAATTTTGATTCAATTCCCAGCAGTTTCTCCTTACTGTGGGGCCAGGCAGTTGAAGGGAACCCTAACTAGTCACTTAAGAGTTCCCAAGAGCTAAGCAGTGTAGATAACCTGAAAAGTTATTTTGAGATATGGGAGAATAAAGTGTTACTCATGGGTGCTTATTCAGTATGGATTAAGTACCAGAAATGGTAGATATGTACACAGTTTGGCCACTGCTGGCACCAGCAGGGCTGAATGAAAGTGATAAATGATAAGTGGAAAGTACTGCAGGGACATGGCTGTTCACCTTCCAGTTAATCAATCCTGCCTCAGGTAACAAATCTTAATTACTTTGGGCCATGAGAAAAGGATTTTCTTTTTCTAGTGAAGACCTTGCCCCCACGATAAATAATGTGTTCCTTTAAAAAAAAAAAAAAAAAAAAAAAAAAAAAAAAAAAAAATTTTTATATTTTAAAAATTTTTACTTTTTTTCTAACAAGTACCGACAGCCCTTGATTTACTAAGATTCTGTTCTGAAAAACTTAAGTAGTGTTTTAATAGGGTAGCCACTTCACAGCAGTGATGACTCTGTCAGGGAAGACTGTTTAGACAGTATCTATTCCAAAGGCAATTCATGAACGTCCCTCCTCAAAATAATTTTCTTCCTAGGGCAGTGGCGCAGTCTCATGTACTGCAACCTCTGCCTTCCAGGTTCAAACGATTCTCCTGCCTCAGCCTCTCAAGTAGCTCGGACTATAGGCATCTGTCACCATGTGCGGCTAATTTTTTTTTTTTTTTTTTTTTTTTTTTTGTATTTTTAGTACAGTCAGGGTTTTACCACATTGGCCAGGCTGGTCTTGAACTCCTGACCTCAGACTATCCCCCCGCCTCAGCCTCCTAAAGTGCTGAAATTGCAGATGTGAGCCACAAAGTAATTTTCTTTTGACTATAGCCAAAGGCTTAACTTTTTAAAATTGATTTTTCTAGTTTTCTAGAGTCTTTGTTTTGTGATGTAATATGCATTCTTTTTATATGAGAATGAAATATCTTTTTTTCTTTTAGAAAAGAAAACGCAGAGAGAAAGATGATGATGTTGTAAGCCTTAGCAGCCTTGATCTGAAGGTAAGCCTTGCTGCCCTGTTAAAGAAAAGCATTTAAAAATACGCAGATAGCATTTTATTTCTGTGCTACAAGAATAATGAATGCTGGTTTGGGTTTTTTTGTTTTTTGGGGTTTTTTTTTCATTTTGTAAGTGCAAAAGTGAATAATATTAGCTCACAGACACCGTCTTTTTGGCTATTCTACTTCTTTGTTAAGAATGAGGGAGAAACTACTCTCAAAATATTAGGCTATAACTACTGATCACAAACACAAATGCCTAAGGAGCAGGCTGTAATCTGTGCGAAGGAAGGAGGGACAAGAGAGCCAGTAGTGAAAAGAGAGCCCCAGGTTCTAGCCCATTGTCACATGTAGGACTGTCAAAACTTGAATTTTTATGTGAAATCTCCTGAATTTTAAATGTTGAGTCCATTTTTCTTAAAAAATACGTGCAAGCAAAATAGCTTGTCTGTAAGTCATATATGGCCCATGGGCTTCAAGTATGTGACATAGCATAAACTAACACTCAGCACAAACTTTAAAATACTTGAAGTTTTCTTATATGAAATTGTACTTAAGTCCAAAAACCTAGTATCTTTGGAATTACTAACATCATTTTTGCCAGTTGGCAAATTTTATTGTAGCATCTTGGTTTTGGAGAGTCTTTTTCTAAGGTTATAAAAGAGTTGTACATTTTTAAATGCGATTTTTAAAAATGTTTCATATTATGTTTAACAGCAGCAGCTGCTGTTTCTTTTTAAGGACGAGATATTTTCCGAAAGTTAAATTTTTATAATCTGCTCATCAACATTTTAGCAAATCCAGCAAGTCAGTTTTTTTCTTATTTTTAGTATACAGTGTCTTCATAGAAGAATTATGTGTTTTAAGTTTTAGGCATTTTGCAAAACAGTTTTAGTTGCATTTAAAATATCTTGTATTCAAAAAAAGAAAAAAGTATGAAGTGACAACCTTGATTATTTTTAGGTATGTTTCGAATCAAATCAAATACAGAAATAGTATTTATAGTTTGCCACAGTAAAATACATGGTCTTCAAGTAAGCTTTAGCAATTATCAATATATGGATTATTTTGATGCAAATCCTAGATGTCATGTCCTTTCATCTGTAAATATTCCATTCTATTTATTATCTTTATTGTCTGAGATAAGAACTTTTTTTTTTTTTTTTTTTTTTTGAGATGGAGACTCGCTCTGTCTCCCAGGCTGGAGTACAGTGGTGCAGTCTAGGCCCCCTGCAACCTCAGCCTCCTGGGTTCAAGCGATTCTCTTGCCTCAGCCTCCTGAGTAGCTAAGACTATAGGTATGTGCCACCATGCCTGGATAATTTTTGTATTTTTAGTAGAGATGGGGTTTTGCCATGTTGGCCAGACTGGTCTCAAACTCACAGGTGTGAGTCACCATGCTGGGTCTTAGATAAGAACTTTTTAAAAACAATAAAATACACTTTCTACAAAACAGTACAAATAACAATAATTCCTTAATATCAGATTCAGTTCAGAATTCATGCATTTTGTTGAACCTGTTTGTGTGTTTTTGTGGGGTGTTTTGTTTGTTTAGTTTTCTGTTTTTTGGTTTTTTTGGTTTTGGGTTCATTTTGTCTGTTTGTAGTCCAAATAAGACACATACATTGTGATTAACTATATCTCTTCAGTTTCTTTTAGTTCATTGGTTTCCCCTCTAACTATTTCCTTGGAATTTTTTGTTGTTGAAGAAACATGTCATGCAGGATTTTCCTATATATCTTTTTATAGCCTGAATATTTATGATTGCATCCCCATGATATCATTGACTGTGTTCCTCTTTTCCCTGTATTTCTGATAAGTTGGTAATTAGATCTAGAGACCTGATCCAGTGTGGTTGTTTTGGGCCATGTAATTACCTCAAAAAGTATATAATGCCTTTCTGTGATGCTCTCAAAATGGATGCTCATTGCCTACATGCATTTTTCTCTTGGAGGTTGCAAGGTGATGACATGTCTTTATCAGACCTCTGTTTATTAACTGGAATACTTCTGTAAAGAGAAAATTCCCCTTATTAGTCATTTGATTACTCTGAAGTTCTGATTTATAGTCAGAGCAGAACAAGTGCTTGATTCTTTTCCTTTATCAGTTTTCAAAAATAATGAGTTCTATTCATTATCTTTCTCCGAAAGTAATGATTTTTTTTTCTTCTTAATATTATGAACTAATGCATATAAATACTTGTTTTACATGGATTCAGTTTTTTTTGTTTGTTTGTTTTGTAGAAAATACAGGGTCTCACTATGTTGGCCAGGATGGCCTCAAATTCCTAGCCTCAAGCAGTGCTCCTACCTTGGCCTCCCAAAGTGCTGGGATTACAGGCATGAGCCACTGCACCTAGCCTCATTTCAGTTATTCTTACTGATGCCTCACATATCAGTCTTTGGCTGCTGGTTGCTATTTCAGGATGGTTCCTGTGTCTTTTGACATGACCTTTATCTCACATCTAGTGGCTTAATAGCCTCCTTGCCTTTTAGGATGACAAATCATTGCAGATCCTATTTTTATGCTCTATGCCTGGAATCAGCCATTTCTAAAAGGAGTCTGGCTGCTTTGGGAAATGGTAGAGGCTAAAATCTGGGCATTAGTAATACTCCCTTCTACTGGATTGGCCATTGTTGGTAGGCCTTTTTAATGAACAGGGCTAGGAGATAAATCTAATTTAAAAAAACAAAATAGGAATTTATATTGAAATTTCAAATTTAAAGATAAAGGGATTTAACTTAATCTTATCAGTCTTACTATGTAGAGTTCCTTCAACTTCACCAAAAGTCCAGAGACACTGATTTAATTACACGTTTGATTTATACTACAGTTCAAAGACAACAGCTTGCATAACTATTAATGATTACTGAAAACGTTTTATGTTTTCTTGCATTTTTCAGCTTTTTTTAAACCTTTCAGTTGTAACATAGTAGGGATGAACAGTCAAATTACTGTGTTTTTAAATTATTACACTAACTTCTGTGTGTAATTACACCAACAGCTCATTTGGTTTTTTAAAAATTTTTATCGTTTAAGAATTACTGCTTTTTAAATTTATCTTATAATTGTGTGACAAAATTATGTAGAATTTTGAAGTCATTCTACAGAGGATTCTTGTTCCTATTCCTGACTCTTCTACCTTACTCCCTCTTTCAGATGAAATCTTTTTTTTAAAATTTTATGGTTTATTCTTCCACTTTTAAAATACATAAGCAACTATATATATACACACACATATATATATAGTATTCCACTTTATTGGATGAACTGTATGTAGCCTACTGTCTTTCATTATGTTTTGTTTGTATGTTTGCTCTTTACTTTGGTATATCTTTTGATATTTAGGTAGGTTTGTGTTTTTGTTCTAACGGTTGTCTTTTTACTGATACCTTATGTAATGCCTTTTGGGCTACTGTAAATGGGTTAATCCCTATGAGCAGTATTTTAGTTAACTAGTACTTCTCTCTACCCTCTTTCTCTTCTGATTTGAAGTACTATTGCTTGACTTGTAGTTATAACTATGCATTTAAGGCAGGAAGTGAGTTTATTTTACTTTTCATGTACATTCACCACTTTCCTCCCATTTTTAAAAATAGTTTGTCAGAGCTTTTAGCCATTACAAGTTATATTGTAGACCCTGCTAACCATCAGGTAGTCTTAGTTCTATGGGTAAATATATATTTAATTCTCAGCACCAGTCCTCATGTTGAATCTTTCCTAGTTTTTTTGTTGTTTGTTTTTTGTTTTTTGTTTGTTTGTTTTTGTTTCTGAAGCTCATTCTCTAGTACAGGGATCAGCAACCATGACCACAAGCCATATGTGACTGGTCTGTCAATGGTTTGTTTATAGCTGCCTTCGTAAACACTGCAGCATCTGGGCTGAGCAGTTGTGACAAGAACCATAGGACCTGTAAAGCCAAAAGTATTGACTCTCTGGCCCTTCGCAGAAGTTTGCTGACCCCTGTCCTGGAGTTGAGTAGATTCTCAGGCAGTGTTCGTGGTGTTCCCCAAGTGCTTGCACATTGCATGTTCTTTTCAGTTTGTTTGCAACCTTTATACTTGAAGGTTCATTTGGATGCATATGAAACTCCTGGCTCACCTTTTCTTTCATTGAGTATATTTACTCCATTGTGTTCTGGCATAAAATATGTCTGTTCAAAGTCATAATAAATATGTAGTTTCAGGTCATCTTTTGTTTTAGGAACTTTTTTTTTCTTGAATTATACTTTTTGGTATTTATTCTATTTTGTTTCCCCTCTGAAACCTTTATGTTATAATGTTGGATCTTCATCTTTTAAAATATTTTCTATATTTATTACTTTTTCTCAAAACTTTTTATCTTTTTATTTTTAAAGCCATCCTCCTTTTTTCCCTAATGCATTAAGCATTGTACTTTTCATTCTGAAATAATTTTTTTATTTTTAATTCTTAGTTCTATTACCTCTCATTTCAATTCCTTCTCCAGCCACCTAATTTCTGAGTCTTACGTTTTTTCATAGCTTCTGTAATTTTCTTAATTTACTTCACACTGTAGAGACATGATTCTACTCCAGTCTCTGTTTCTTTATAATAGTTTTAAGTGGAATTCTTAATATTTCTGTTGCTCATTTTTCAGTGCAGTAAGTTTCCTGTATGGTGAGAGGAATAGGCCAGAATAGCCTTTTCAGCTTCATAACTCTAGAGCTCCCTCTTGTGTTATGTTCACAAGGTGATTTTTTTCAAAGTATGGTTTCATCCTTTCTGGGATCTTTTCTGCTCCCTTTCTCTTTTATCTGGAACTTTTCTTGTCTTTGCTTCTGTTGCCCTGTTGTTCTCGGTCTGGAGTCTACTCCTAGGAGTTTTTCTCAGAGAAGTATCAGTTTCGAGAGTTTACATGGGCCAGACTGCTCCAGCACCTATTTGCATGGCATTGTTCTTGCTCTCAGCCTGAGAACAGGATCCTTCAGAGCCTTTCCCAGATTAGGCTGCTATTCTGAGACTAGTATGCCATTGAGGCTTCAGGGGAGGTTGAAGGGATTCTCCTGTTCTCGGGGCCATCAGAAAAGCCCCATGCCGTCCCTCTGCCTCATCATGCACAAATGCGAATACTTTGTGGACCGCATAACTGTCTGGTTTGTCACTCTGCTCATATTTTGAGGTTTAAGGGTAATCTTTCTCTGTGTTGTGGATTTTATTTGTGGGTTTTCCTTTTTTTTTTTTTTTTTTTTTTTTTGGTTATGCTAGTTGCTCTGTTTTGTTTTTTTTTTCCTTTAAAAGTAAAGACCTGTCAAAGAATTAACTTATTAATGAGTTACCCAATATTATAGAAAAGCTGATCAAAGGACTAGCAAACACTGACATACACTAATCACTGAAGGAAAAAATGGTGGACTGAGATTACCAAATTATATATAAAATATTAATATCCTCATCTGCATCTCTACCTACAAAATTTATTTGCATTGCCATGAGTTTTCTACAGAGTTAACTTTTACCTTTTCAGAGCTATAGAAAACCCTGCTCAGTAACAAATAGTGAATCAAACAAAAGGCTTGAAGTCCTGATGATCCCAGTAGCATTAAACTGTATTTATACTTTGAAAATAATGATTGGCTGAAACAGAGATACTCAACCCTGGCTGCAGGTCAGAGTCACCTGAGGGCGGCTTGTGTAGCAGGAGAAGTGTGCTATGGGACCCTATTCCAGACCAATTCCATATATGAATGGAGGAATAGGGGAGGAAATGAGGATAGGTGACATTGGGACCTAGGAACATTTGATTTTTCTTTTTATTTTTTAAAGATACCAGGTGATTCTCCTGTATAGCCAGAGTTAAAAACTAGAATAAGACATTCTTAAAGTTATTACTCCCTCCCCCTGATTTTTGCTTGGACTTACATCTAAATACAACAGTTTTTATGTAATAAGCTAAACAGAATCTGTTAGTACGATTATTTGATGCCTGTTGCTAGGAGCCATTCTACTTTATTTGCTTCCGTGCCTGAGAGAGATATATATATATAAAATAGATACTCAGTAAATATTGAATGAATGAATGAAGTATTAATAATACAGGTCAAATGAATGACATAAGACCTTGGACTTACATAAGCATGTAACATGATCATTGTATTATGTATTTGGACTTTGGATATCTTATATGAAGAATTTAACTCTGATGCCAATTGAGTTTTCATGTTATGGATCATTAGCTATTTTGTCTTGAAGCTGTGATTGTTTATCAGATTTTTCTCTAGGTAAAATTTCAGCCTTGTCTTATTGGGCTGACTTGCTTCTGTGTTATATATACAATTATTCATTTTTAAAAGAACATAGTATTAGTTTTCCAGATGTGTTTCTCAGCTATGTATGTTAGCAACTACAACCTTTCCTTTTTATTTTGATAGGAAAGAGTCAAAAGTGATTGTTGACTTTGTTAATGTGAAATAACACTGGCACGAGTAATACTGAGCATATTTTTGTGACTTTTAAGTTCTTTAACTCTGATAGTTAATGATCATAACACAAACCAGAACACTTCTAAAAAAAGGTTTTAAAGTATGTTCTTTTTCTGAAGCTTCAAATTTAGGATCTCAGTTTCCCTAGAAGTTAAAAGGCTATGTGTACATATATACACACATACACATATATACACACACACACACACATATATATATATATATATTTTTTTTTTTTTTGACACAGAGTTTTGCTCTTGTTGCCCAGGCTGGAGTGCAATGGCTCCATCTCAGCTCACTGCAACCTCCGCCTGCCAGGTTTGAGTGATTCTCCTGCCTCAGCCTCCCAAGTAGCCGGGCTAATTTTGTGTTTTTAGTAGAAACAGGGTTTCACCATGTTGATCAGCCTGGTATCGAACTCCTGACCTCACGTGATCCACCTGCCTCGGCCTCCCAAAGTGCTGAGATTACAGGCACGAGCCACTGCGCGCAGCCTGGGGGTTATATTTTGAGTATTGGTATACTCTGCCATTTTTAGATTAAACATAATAAGTGTTTTAGTCCTAATAAAATAACATATAAATGATAAATAATTTTAAAAGCATTGTGATTGCTTATAATTATAATAATGTCTTGGCAGTTTCTGACTTAACATTCCAAACACCACTTTGGAGAAACAACCTCTTTAGAACCATGACAGGTAATTTGATAATGTTGCAAGGCACAGATTTGAATAGTGTGAAGCTAGCTGGCATGTGAAACCTGGTGACTTACTACCTAGCTTACTGTTGCCCTCCACCTGCACTTTGACTTAGCTATGATTTCTACTGGTTGCCTTATAAGATAACAAAACATTGTTTTGCTGTGACAGAAGTCCAAAAAAGAAGCCAACTGCTGGTTCAGGTGTTGATATAAGAAAATGGTGCTCTTGGCCAAAAATATAAAAGTTAAATACAAAACAATTATTCCCGATTAGTGCTCTGAGAAACCATTGAACAATACAGAGCTATTTATCTTTAAGCTTAATCATTCCTAGCCTGCAATGCATTTAAATACTTATGTCTCCTTTTTAGTATATGAATACATTGTTCTGGCAAAAAATTGAAACTGTTTTTTTAAAGACCTCTTTTACTGCCTTCAACCTCTGAAGTATCCAGTTATTATTTGATGTTTGTCCAGGTCGTTTTTATTTATCTATTTTCACACAGTATGTGTAATGACTACAGATATGTGATTATCGTGTATATATGCTATAGCTTGCTTTTTTAAATTTATGTTTTATTGGTACATATAAAGCAGGCTCCCTAATTCTTCTTGGTTGCTATATTGTATTCCATAGTGTGTTAAGGTACCATAATCTATTTAACCAGTCTTTTAAGACTGGCTATTTTTGGTGTATTTCTTATTTTTTTCATATTCAAAACAGTGCTGCAGTTTACCTTCTTGTGCACAAGGAGGGACCATGTTTGTGTCTCTATTGTAGATGTTTAGAAGTGGGTTGCAAGTTTTAGTTTTGTTAATATTGTCTATTTGCCTTCCAAAATGTTTGACAAATGGATACTTTTCTATCAGTTTATGATAATATTCATACCTGAGTACCCTTTTCAACTCTATATTTTCCCTAGTATTTTAATTTTTATCAACTATTGGGATAGACAACCTGACAGAAAATCAATAAGGAAGTAGAAGACTTAAAACAACACTCAGACCAAATGGACCTAACAGACATACAGAGCACTTCACCCAACAACAGTAGATTAATACATTTTTCTCAAGTGCATATAGAACATTCCAGGATAGACCATATGTCAGGCTGCAAAACAAGTCTTAATACATTTATAAAGATTGAAATCATACAGACCATTTTTTTGAACACACAGAGTGAAACTAAAAAGCAGTAACAACAGGAAATTAACAAATCTATAAGTATGTGGAAATTAAACAACTCATTATAAACAACCAATGAGTCAAAACAAATCACAAGGGAAATTAGAAAATACCTTCAAATGGAAATGAAAACACAACATGCTAAAACTTACGGAATGCAACAGAAGCATTGCTGAGAGAGACACTTACAGGTATAAACACTTTACATTAAAAAGTAAGAAATATCTCAAATCAGTACCCTAACTTTATTCCTTAAGGAGGTAATAAAAAGAAAAGCAGTCTTAACCCAAAGCTGGCAGATGGAAGGAAATTAATTAAAAACAGTGGAATAAATATAGAATCAAAAAAACAATAGAGTAAAACCGCAATGTGGTTCTCTGGAAAGATTAACAAAATAAACAAACCTTTAGGTAGACTGACTAAGAAAAAAAGAGAGAAGACTCAATTAGTAAAATGAGAGTGGGGATATTACTACCATATTGTATGGAAATAAAAAGCACAATATTAATAAAAGTACTGTGAATAATTGTATGCAAAAAAGTGGATAATTAGATGAAATGGACAAATTCCTAAAAACACACAATCTACCAAGACTGAATGATGGAGAGAAAATCTGACTAAACCTATAACTAGTAAAAAGATTGACTCTGTAATCAAAAACCTCTCAACAAAGAAAAACTCTGAATGAGATGGCTTTACTGGTAAATTCTACCAAACATTTAGAAAAGAATTAACATTAATCCTTCTCATACTCTTTCAGAAAATCAAAGAAAATGGAATACTTTCTAAGCCATTCTAACAGATCAGTATTATCCTGATAACCAAAGCCAACACTATAAGAAAAGAAAACTATAGATCAACGTCATTTGTCAGCTGCTGGCAGGTTAGGCCTTCACCAGTGGCGGTGACTAAAGCAGCCTTGGTAAAAGAGTGCCCCTGCTGATGGAGTACACTGAACCTTCATGCCTGCCATCGTGGCTCCTGTGCTCACGGGTCTATTGCACCAGCACTGGAATCCACAACATAAATCACTGGCACCTTAGAGTCTTCAATAAGCATTAACATGAGAGACAAGGGTCCTTCCACTCTGTGGCTGTTCTCATAGGCCCATCCATATGCCTCTTCTCCAAAACTCATTTCTACCTTTTCATTCTTGGTTCCTTCCAAGCTCCTGACCAATCAGTGAGCCACCCCATTTGCCACTGCCCAGGAGCCTGTGTCTATCTGTATGTCACGCCATTTCTCCCTTCACACGGTAAACAACCAAGTGCACTGCTGACACTGGAAGTGTTCTCCTTTGCCACTCTCTTTAGGATTACCCCTGAATGGGATGCAGTGCAGTAGTGGTCCATTGTCTGCTCATAGCAACATATGAAGCTAATTCATGTGTGAATGAGGGCCCGATTTTTCTCTCAATGGTTTTAGAGACCTACTCCACCCCTAAATGAGGAGTTGAAGGAGAAGTACCAGTGTAATGTACTAGGTTACATGGCAGTCTGGGCCATCTGTTCATGTTATTTACTGATGCCCTTTGGTCTTCCTTAAGCCAATCACAAATGGACCATTTCCTTTGTATAACAGATTGCTGCTGTACTTCCCAGCCTTCTGACTCAGTTGATTTGACCCTGTTTGTTTTGGGCACCTCTGCTAGCACAGTTAAATGATGTCCGTAGCCAGGGCCTCACTCTAACTAGGTCCGCCCCACACCTGGGGCTTCTTTGAAACCGGAGTCATTTTCTGCCGTGGAAGGCATAGCTTTGCTCTGGAGCCCTAAGGCTCTGCATTGCAGTTCTCTTCCTGGCCTTGCCAGAGCATCACACAGCATCTTTGTCTACCATAAATACCCCAACCTTGATGTGATATACCAGGTCGTATGGCCTGAACAGCAGGGCAGTTTGCACCAGAGCCTGGAGGTCCTGCTACAGAGACCTCTGTTGCTCTGGGACCTACTCAAAACGATCACAACAACATTCCCAAATATAGCAGATACTCCCTGCAGAAGATGAAGAGTCCTGCTAGTACTGTGCCTAGGAGATGCAAGGTGCAACACCTGTCCTTTCCTGCACAGGGGAGATCCCAGAAAGCCTCAGGTCGTTGGATCTATTAAAACTTTTCCAACATGGCAACCCCTGAATTTTTGTGGCATGCATTTGATTTACTGGGATATCCAAAATACTTTCCACTTCCTATTCACCAGGTCTTTTTGGTATAATGTTATTAATATAGTGGACCTGTATGATGTTCTGTGGAATATTCAGGTCCTTGCTGACTTCGTGACAGAAAACAGAAAGTGAACAGCTTCAGGACATGAGCAAACACAGGCTGCTGTCCTGCCCACCTAAAAGCTAACTACTTTTGACCCTTCTTACTAATGGGGATTGAAAAGAGCACATAGGCCCGATGAGTAACGATAACCATGTAACAAATGCGAGATGATTTGTTGGTCTGCTCCAGTAGACTCGACATGTTACACAAATCAGCTAAAGCTAGAACTACCACTTAAGCTGACAGTGGTCCACTGTGATTTACCACAGTCCACCTCATTACTGTAAGAGGCACTCAAATAAATAGAATGAGAATCTAGTGAGACTATCACTTGTGCAGTCTGTAACTCTGATGGCTAATCTCTGCATTTTCTCCTGGTGTGCAGTACTGCTTCTGACTTACCATCCTGGCCCAGGTGTAAGGGGTGAAATTTCAGGGACTCCTGCTTAGCTATTCCCACCATGGTGCTGAGAAGATTATGAAAGTTCTCTCAGCTGCTTTTTCAAATCTTCTAAAGCAATTAACCAAAGCCAGCCAACACTACAATCATTACAATTACCACTGCCCCTCTCTTGTTCATTTGCCACCACTACTATGTAAGGCATTGCCTCACTACTCGGTGTCTCATCCCTATTCATACCTGTAGTCCTTGTCAGCATTTTACTAGTGAGTGAGTCTGTTTCAGAGTCCCATCCTGTGTTTCTGATCTCTAGGACCAATCTCAGTGTCCATATTTTAGCCTAGGTTCTCCCTCCAGAAATCAGAGCCTAAAACAAGGACTCATTGACAGGTGGTCTTTCTTGAGGTATGATCCCAGGAAACAAGCTGGGGAAGTGAAAGAGAGGAGGCCCATGCAGTGTCTAATTAAGTTGTCACTACCGTGGGCAGTGGGGTAGATCTCACTGGAACCCTCTGAAGAGCTGTGTAAAACACACCACAGACTTCTCCTCTCAAGGGACTGAAGAAGGGAGCTTTTATCCTGCAGCTCCTGTGCTCCATTAGTCAACAAGTGGCCTTTCGGGTGTCCATCCTACACACTCATGGCTACACGTGTGCACATGCCACACAGCAGCATCCAAGAAGCCCAGGGTGGAAGGCAAGAGATACACAGTGCAGCTGAGGCAAGGGACTGTGGGGTCACTCCTGTGGGGAGCCAGTTGCTATGGCAATGTCAAATTGGGCTGAGAAAACAGGAGGCTGGGCACAAGACACGATATCGTTTTGTCTTTAGTTTGGGGCCTTAACTGAAGTTCAGGGAAAAATGGGAGGAATCCCATTCAACAGCCTGTTACAGAAGAATAAGTGGTCTTATGTTTTACCAGAAGTTATTTGTTACCTGAGATAGAAGTCACCACTAACAGTGCTGATATCCCATTGGATTGGCTATTTTTGTTGTCATCGCACAAAAGAACCATTGTTTTGACAATACCAAACTTACTAGCGTATGAGACTATTTTGTTTAAAATGTGTCTAATAATACTTAATTGGTCTGAACTGATTTTTTTCCCCCAAAATCAAATTCTTAGTACTAAGCTTGGAGACTCAAATCCACATATAACTTCATTACTAATTTCTTTCATACTCATCCAGTTCAAATGTAACTTTTTGTTTTTAAGTTATTACTAGATATTTTGGAACTCTGGTTTCTTAAAAGTTCCACTTTTCAATTAATACTTCCTTTTTAGTAAGATTTAAAATTTTTTTTAACTAACCTATTTTTAGTGAGATACAGAGTATATGCTTGTAATCTTGAACTCTAGAGTTTTAAAATGGAATGTAGTTTTCTTATATTTAGAAAAAGTTCTTAAAACATTTCTTGTGAATTATGGAATCTTTTTCATATACTTGTATCATTTTAAAATATATGTTTAATTTAGTAATATAAGGCATGAAGGCTGTACAAAGACTGACAATACAGATTTTACTGGTCATATTTTTCCACAAATTAAGAACTTGTTTATGTAGTCATTTATATAATGTCCTTAAAAATACAAAGTTAAAAAACAGGTTGACAATTGCATTTCACCGTATCTCATGCAGAGGGCAGCAGAGAACTTAGATTTTGTTTTCTCTTTGCCTATAGTATGGCTTCCCTAGTCTAATTTCCAATTGCTTGTTATTGTTCCAGGTAAAAGTAAATAATAATGCCTAGACCAAAAAAATTAATGATTATTCCTAAGCTCTAATTTATTTCTAAATTCCAAACAGTTATTCACTTGAAAGGGGGAGAACAGGTAAATAATCTAATACTCCTTTTCTATACATAAGAGAAACATTATCTTTCTCTTTACTTTTACATAACTCAGTTAAGTTTATAAATTCTAGATGTTCTGCACAAAAGACGCTAACCAATCTGTGCCTCAGTTATGCCATTTGTAGAAAGTTATACCATTTGTAGAAAGTTATACAAATAGTTGCTGTTGGCCAGGCAGGGTGGCTCATGCCTGTAATTTCAGCACTTTGGGAGGCTGAGGCAGGTTGGATCACCTGTGACCAGGAGTTCGAGACCAGCCTGGCCAACATGGTGAAACCCTATCTCTACTAACATTACAAAAATTAGCCAGGCATGGTGACACACTCCAGAGGCTGAGGCATGAGAATCACTTGAACCCAGGAGGCAGAGGTTACAGTGAGCTGGGATTGTGCCACAGCACTCCAGCCTGGACAACAGAGCAAGACTCTGTCTTTTAAAAAAAAAAAAAAAAAAGGAAAGAAAAAAAACTCTTCTGGGCCAGACATGGTGGCTCACGCCTATAATCCCAGCACTTTGGGAGGCCAAGGCAGGTGGATCACCTGAGGTCAGGAGTTCAAGACCAGCCTGACCAACATGGTGAAACTCCATCTCTACTAAAAATACAGAAATTAGCCAGGCATGGTGGCACATGCCTGTAATCCCAGCTATTTGAAGGCTGAGGCAGGAGAATCGCTTGAAACCGGGAGGTGGAGGTTGTGGTAAGCTGAGATCATGCCATTGCACTCCAGCCAGGGCAACAAGAGCAAAACTCCATCTCAAAAAAAAAAAAAAAAAAAAAAAAAAAAAAAAAAACTCTTCTGAGCTTAAACAACTGGAACTATTTTATTATCTTTTTACCTACCTCATGTCTTGTTATAAAAAGGCTATAAAGCAGCTAATCTCTCAAACGTTTTTATGGTTTCCTCCTCTATAAAAGTATTGGCAATTTAGTGAACGCCACTAGCCTAGGACTCAGGAGACTTTGGTTTTAAACTTAGTCTACTGTTAACTTAAGTCAGCTAACATATACTGAGCACTCAGTGTGTCTCAGAACATGTGCTGAAGGTTTTACATGGGTTATCTTAATCTGGACAGTGTCACAACAGCTGAGCAGACCAGAGTCAGGTCTGTTAAGCCACTGATTAACGAGGTACCTTTGGACAAGTTTCTTAAACTTGGTCAGTCCTAGTTTCCTCCATCTCTAAAACTGAGATAGTAAGTACTTCATAGAGTTGATTAAATAAGATAACGTGTATAGAACTCTAGCACAAAGTAGACCTTAAATTTTTCTTCTATTTTTCACCACCACCCGTTAAGTTTCCTTGTGAGAAAACTAAAGAGGATGGGTGAATGATCTCAGAGGACCTGTTTAGCCCTCCAATTTTATGTAGCATTGTGACAAGGCTCAAGATTCTTGAGTCTAGTTGAACTTCCACATGTTCATCATCCTTTTTTTAGATGCTGTCTACATTTAGATCCCAAACCTGCACATTCAAAATGAAACTAAGATTTTAGTGTTGGTGAGCTGGGGCTTTTGTGAGCATGGCTGTCATCAGTATACCCTTTCTGTTTTCCATTTCTGTTTTTACATATAAAGACTTCTAGCTTTGCCTCTTGGGTCCCCAGCTGAGGGAGAAAATGAAAGATACCCCTTCTCCTCATTATCTTGGCTCATTTCTGTCGGAACTAAGTGGAAAAACAATTTCAAGAAAGACATTGGGCAAGAATCCCAGGAGAACTCCCAGCTGCTTCTTTCCTAACTCCCACTGCACGTAATCCTTTATTCCCTTAGAAACTATGTGGCCGTAAAGTGTGGCCTTACTTACGCCGTATTTTAACTGATGAAGCTAACTGAACTGGACTGCTGGGGTCTAGCCTAGGCTGTTCATATTAGCTCTGAGAATGTATGCAGATCACTGTTTGTAAAATTAGGAGTCCACAATTGCTCAGTTGCTTCTACTTTCATGCTATATGGAAATATCTTCTACAGTCATCCACTCTTAAGGCCAACCACATCACACATACTGCCCAGGGCAGACTGGACAATAGAGAGTAGATGATGAAACAGAGCCAATCTCCATTACTTTAAAAAATAAGACAGAAAGATGAATTATTACCATCATCTCATGTATAAAACACATGTAGCTACAGAAGGGCAATGGTGGTCCTTCCTGCAAGAAGTAGCAACTCTCCTGCAAACCTTAGGCAATTACTTTTTATAGATTATTCGTCTTTATAAATAGTCTGCGCCCACTATTCTTCTGTATTCACTCTTCAACCCCTATAATTTGCCTCTATCTTTACTCCACTGAAATAGCACACTTGAGATTCTCATTAAACTTGTAATCACTAAATCTGTGGCTTTTTTCTTACCCTCCTTAACCTCTTTGCTGTAATTAACATTTTTTTCTTCCCTTGGCTTTTGCTTTGTTTCTTTCCTTCTAACTACTCCTTTTGCAAAATTCTTTTTCCCTTGGCTTTCCTCCAAAGTTAGATCCTTGGACCATGTTCTTTTTGTCCAAGTTTTCTCTCCTAGGCATCTCATTCACTCCCATAGCTTCGATTTTGATCTCTGTATCTGACTCTCCAGTCTAAATCTAGCCTCCAGCCTCTTTTTCAGGTTTTTGTCCAACATTTCCACCTACCAGCAGAATATTTTCATTTGCATGTTCTTCCACTGCCTCAGACTCAGTATATCTAAAATGTAACTTAGAATTTTCTTTCAAAGCTTGTTCCTTGTTATTTCTTGATTTGCACTAACAGTTACCCCTCCTATTTAAAAAATTTTGGGCATCTGTGACTTCTTGCATATATCATTTTCCTTTTTCCCCACTACTCCTACTTTAGGCAAAGTTCTTATTGCCCGATTGTGATTTTTGCATTATGTTTTCAGTCATCTTTCAACCATCTTAAACACCAGTCATGTATATCTTATTACAACATGGCTCTCATTATCTCTCTCACCTGTTGAGTACAGCCATCTGCTCCATCTTTACCCACAGCCCGTGACCTCACAGTGGGCTCACTCCCTCATCCTCCTCGAAATTTTCTCTTGTTCAAATCTATGAAAAGGATTACATTCAAGGCCCCACAGACATATAACATCTTAAACCTCTTCCTGGCATTGTTCCCAGCCATGTCTTAGCTTAGAAAACTACCTGAAGTGGTTTCTCCTCCGGAATTCCTGTAGCACTTAATAGCTACACACCTTAGTTTTGAATTTGCAAAAGCTATCTTCTGTTATCTCTTCAAGTGGCCCACCTTTATACAATGGTCTCTTTGGCAGATATGAAGCCTATTTTTTTATTCCCCAAGTATTTAGAATACTGACTTTTATATAATAGATTTCTCTGATTCTAATAAATCCTAAGAATAGAAATATTTTTCCAACATACTAGCATCATATTATAGTTTATAGTATACAATTTTACCATTCCAAATAGAATAACAAATTTTGTGTTTAAAAGGAAATCTGCTTCACAGCAGGCCTGCCAAGCCAACAAAAGTAGTGTTGTTCCATAGAGGAAAAGATTTAGGCTAGAAATTTGGAAACTATCACTGGTCACTGTCATTATTGTCACTTCACCTCTGTAAGCCTCATTTCTTCACCTGTAAAATGCAAGACGTTTTAAGCAGTCTTTTGACCCTGTTAGGACTATATCAAGATCAGTTAATTCAGTTTAGAGAAGGACCCTGTTATACGCTTATATATAATATATACATAATTATATGCTACGTATGCTATATATATAGAACAAATCACCTTTGTTATAAAATATCTAGTACACAGATCAAGTTTTTAAAAAATACAGAAAAAATATCTACCTCTAAGTCCAAGAAATACTGAATTTTGAAATCTGAAGTAGCCCCATTTACCTGTAACCTCATGGGAGATTTTTCTTCTGGAAGAGACGTAACAGAAGTGCACCTGCTGTATTTACCCTGCCAGTCTTAGGAAAAAGTGGTGGGAACTATTTAAAGACTTAGATAATTTTATAATTGTGAATGTGCTTGCACTTCTGTAAGATAAAAGCAGGTTTCCTGGATAATTAGGCTTGTCTTCATTATATACATTGAGTTAGCCCTATTGAACAAGAATTTCTATTTCCTTATTTGAGTTGTCAAGTTGTCCACACTAAACTTAATCCCAGGCGCAATAGGGTTTTATAGGAAAAGTCTCCCTGTGACTAAGCACTAGAGTAGATAATGTAACAATTTGTTTTCCTTCTGGAATGCATTTTAAACCAGGAAGAGACGTTTCTGTCCTACTTGAACCCAGCTTCACTCTCTGCCCGGGCGAAAGCTGAGAGGCCTAGGTGTGCCCTGCTTTCAGTTAACTAGTCACGTGGTGGTGGGCCCCGCCCCCCCCCGGGCCCGCTTGGCTGTGGCCCCGCCCCGGAGCCCTGGGGTCGGTGCCTGCTGCCTGAGTCTCTCAGAAGCGTCTGCTACACCGCGGCGAGAGGCATGGGCACGTGGCTGCCGAGGGTGGCCGAGCTCTGGGAAGAAAAGCCCGTGTGCCTCTGCCTAGCGTCGCTACAGCGCTGACTCGGTGTGGATTGATTGGAAAGGTTTGAGGGAGTACTTGGGAAGCATGGTGGCACATGATGAGAGTGGAGGTCTCCTACCTATTAAAAGGACTATCCGAGTCCTAGATGTCAATAACCAGTCCTTCAGAGAACAAGAGGTAAGACTTTTAAGAGAAACATTAGGCAAAAGGAATGTTTTCTAACTCCACAGAGCTTTTAAGATTTTTAACAAGGTATTAACAGTATAATTTTAAACTTTTGATCTTGTTTTTAAAATGTGTGTTCTTGATTTATGTGCAAGCTTGAAGTGTGTTTAGGGACTGTAGTCTAAGTTTAAATAGTTTATACATAGCATAGCTCGAGTGTACACAGCTTTTGTACAAAAAGAAAGAGATTTTAGATGTGTGTTACTCTGGTTACATTTGTCACGTTTCCGAAGCTTAATATAGTTGTCGTTTTTTTTAACTTGAATTTATATCATCGAGTCTTAGAAACTACCTTAATGTAGCAAGAGGAAAAGAATCCTGTTCTTGTAAATCAATGCTAGTGAACAAATTGCACCTAAAGTGCAGTCTGACCTGGTGTGCGTTTTTCTTCCATCTGATGAGTTCACTGTATGCCACTTTTTTCTTCAGAAAGAGACATGTTAGAATATTTAAACCAATGACTCATTATTTTTACCCTCCTTGCTTTGTCTGAAGTCGTTTTTTTTTTTTAGTCTTTATGAACGTTTATCAATATAAATCAAATTACTTTATGCCATTTTATGTAATCTTGATTTACTGTTGTGTGATATTCTGTTTATACTATATATTTTAATATATACTACATTGTCACTTATATGCTAGGAATAGTGTTCCTGCATTCAGTTAACTGTGTATCTCTTGATTGTGGTAGTGGTTTCCGTCTCTGTACACATGTCAAAACTTACCTGACTGTGCATTTTAAATATGTAAAGCTTATTGTATACCCCAACAAAGTTGCTTGTCATGTGTACACATAAACATATCTTTTGGTAGTTAAAATAGCTGCTGTCTTCAGGAGGTACACTTTTATTTGGTGTGGTTTGGCTTTCGTTTTTGTTTCTTGGTTTTGGTCTTTGCCTGTGTGTCTCGGTTTTCTCAAAATGTGTAAGCATTTGCTTTGAGTAGAGCAGTAACCCACAGTCACTAGTGTGAATCCTGCAGCTTATCATCTGTTGGGCCCATAGAAACTGACCTTTGTTTAGCATCAGGCGTGAGCTGTGTTTCTGCCTTACCTTTATTGCTAAGTTAAGAAAACTAGGAATGTTGTCAGGGTTTTAGATCTAGTGACACAACTCTAAATAATTTGAGTATTTCTAGAAAAGGAATACATCCCATGTGATCATAACTTATTTTTATCTTCTTAAAAATAACTTTTATTTTCTTTTGATTTTAAAGGTTTTGCTAAGTAGGAGAGATTATTTATCTATTATAACTCAGAGGAATAGACCCAGGCGCATACTGGTTTTTTTATTCAGTGTCTTGATATGATTGGTTATGGAAGAGACCCTCCTAAAATATGTTCTGTAACTGGCATCATTAGACGAAAAAGCCTTTCTACAAAACACTGAATTCTCAACAGGATTTTTCCATGTTATTGCGGTTAGGTATAAGGGATAACCTGAAAAATACTTTAAATTATTCTCAACAATTTTGTTTATAGATGTCCAGAAATTTTTAAGGCATAAAATCTAACTACGAGTGGATTACTAACATTAGTTAATACCCTGATCTGTGGGCAGATTGCTTATAATAATGCATGTGACTGCCTAGCTAACCTAGTCTAATTAAAAATTAACCTACATTAACAACATAAACTTATGTTAGAGGGTGTTGGACTTTTTTTTTCCCTCCAAGTGAACTTTAGCCCTGGTGAAAGGTTCCCTGCAACAGAAAAATCATTGAGCATGTAAAGCTTGTTGGCATTCTTTGTTTATTCTTATGGATTTTTGGATTTTTTTTTTAATTTTATGTATTTATTTATTTATTTTTGAGGAAAGTATGGTTCCAGTATCCATATCTGTTCTTTAAGCTTCTTGAATTTGCCATAACATGTTTCCAGGACTCCAAGGTAAAAATAAACAATACTAGCAGCGGAACTATGGGTGCCTTCCATTTGGTGGTGGTGAGACAGTATGCGCCTATTCCACTCACCCTTCATCGCCTCCAAATGCTGCATCTGACCTATCTAAATATTGTATTAGGAATCTGTTTTGTGACTGCAAATATTTAGGTTCTTAATAGTCAAACCAAGATTATTAAGATAGTTCATGTGGACCTCTAAAGAAAACTGCTTTTGGTTTCAGCTCACATGGGCCAGTTCCTAACCTGTATTCTCAGAGACACAGATTTTTGTCCCAATCTTGTAGGTGGCCTATGAATGCCTAATCCATGTCACTTTTCCACAGAAGTTACATGTATGAGTCTGTTTTCAAATAGTATATGTATCCTGAAATTAGTAGCAGCATTACACCTTTACATTTCATAATCACACTTTTTGTTATTTTAGTCATTAAAATTGCTCATACTTTTAAAATATGTATACTAAAAGTTTGTTTTGTATTTACCAAGCATTCTTCACGTATGTCCTTTGAGTGAGGCAGGAAAGTTACCACCATTCAGTCCCCAAAAGTATTTGCAAAGTGCCCTCCTCCTTTCTCTCCCTCTCCCAACCTGTATTTCCTGAGTAAGCATCATACTTCCCAAGACATCTTAGATTTGATAAACTCTGAAGAGTAGCATTTCCTTTGTGGAGAACTGAGATTATAGTTGGATTTTTAAAGGACTGTGGAACATATTTAACCACCAAATACCACTTGGCATAATATGCTGCCACCCTAAAGAGACCACATCAGCAAAACCCATGTTCATTTCAGAAGTGAGGTTTAGATATATTTACATTCACTTATCTAAATCTAAATTCTGTAGTTTAAAAATATCACATAATTTTGAGTTACCAGGAAGTTAGTAGTTGTACAGTAACTGGTCCTATAAAGATAAGAAATTTTTATCGCTAATTTGATTTTATGTGATAAAATAGATATCAAAAATGTATTTCCTGCTAACTAAATTTTCCATTCATATTCGTTGGGAAAAGCACCTTTGCAAAGACTTTTAAGTTGAAATTAAATATTGTATTTTCTGGGAAGTCAAATTTGTTATGCATGAAACAAGGAAGAAGAGTTAACCTCTGTTCCCAAAAAGCAGAACAGAACTTTCTGACACCTGCTTTGTTCCAGTGAAATGTCGGCATTTCTGACTCTGTGAGGTAATTCTATCTTCAGTCCAACAGGAGACTCTTTGTGCTGTCTTTACTAAATGGAAAGGAATGCCTGTGCTGGCCCCTGCACACGCGTGTGTCAGTCAGTCAGCACAGATGTACGTGGGGGAGGCGTCCACACATGTCCTCAGAAGCACGGCGTGTGCCATCTTATTACATATCGCGAAGGTTTCTTTTGCAGTTCATTTATATTCAAAGTTTTACTTTGGAGTTGATTATTTGGTATGAGGGGTTGATCTACAACTCTGCCTCTTAAAGTCTTCAAAATTCTAAATTCTCTTTGATTGTCTACCAAGTTTCCTTGATAGTTCGCATTCGTTTCTGATACATTTAGGAGCTTTAATGAATCTAATTGTTTCTTTGGATATTCAAATTTTTTACATTTCTTTCCAAATAATGTTAACTTTTCCTGTCAGTTTATTCTTTAATTATTAATTTAAAAAAAAAATTTTTTTTACCCAAACCAAAAATGGTCAATATAGTCTTCAGTTGTTTAAAGGCATTATTTTTACTCATTTTCTATACCCCTTCCTTTTTATAGTACTTTAGTCATGTCAAAGAATTTTTAGAAAAAGTTGCTTCTTCTGTTATTTTTAAATGTCTTATTTTTCAGTGATAATTTTAATATAATTTTAAATTATATATCCTCCTGGATTCTCATCAAAATTATTTTGTCAAGTATGCCACAATTGTCAGAGGCACAAAATACAAATAGTTGTGCTCCATAGACATTATAAAGAATAGACCTGCTAGTTTTATGATCTGGCATTCTTCATTTCAGTAACCGTGTGAGTTACCTACTGGTATGCCTCCATTTTTCTAGCGATAAAATCAGAATAATGCAATTTTTATTAAGTTTCAAAATCTTTGAATAAGTGATGTGTTTGCTATATTATTATTTAAAAGCAATAACATGTAGAATCATAACTATTTCTTCTCAATTTGTGTATACCTTTCCTTTAAGTTAATAAATTACTGAGAGAGGATCTAATTATTTATGAATCTCAGTGTTTATGTAGTAAGTGGATCTAATTATTTACGAATCTCAGTGTTTATGTAGTAAATGGAAATATTCCTAAAATATGTTAGTAATAGCTCAAACTTAATATGTGCCGCACTGTTTCAAGCCCTATTATTCATTTAATCTTCACAACAACTTCATAAGAGAAGTGCTGGTATTAGCCACATTTTACAGATGAGAAAACTGATGCCGAGGGTGTGCCCTAGCAAGTGGTGGAGCCAGGATTTGTGCCCAGTCAGATTTCAGAGCCTGGGTGCTCTTTTAACTCCTCCCTGCCTTGGCTTCACTATTTTTCAGCCCATTCCAGTGTCAGACATGTTTATTGAAAGATCGTATTTTCTAACGGAAGTGGTTAAGAATGAAATGGTATAATGTCTGAGATTTGCCTTAAAATATTTAAGTAGGGACAAAAATGGAACAAATTGTTATACCAGACACTGTGGAGGGCGCTTGATAGACACATGGGATCCATTATGCCATTCTCCACTTCATGTATGTTCGAAAATTTTCATAACAATAAGACTTTTTTTTAAAAAAAAAGTTATTCTCCACATTAAACTAAAAAGTTCTATTGGATTTTAGGATGTAATTTCCTTGTTTGAATTTTAATTTTTCCCCTAATGGAAATATTTGGCCTTTCTTATGCACTTACCATTTTTTGAAAAGTTACTGCTACTCAATAGAGTTCTTATCGTTTTGACAGTGAAGAACAACTCTTATTTTCATGTTTCTGTATTTTATAATGTATAAAAATTGTTTTGTGAGAGGGCTTTACTTTGTCCAAGTTTGTGTGAAATCATTGCACCTAAACATACATTTAGTGTCATCTGGTTTGTTTTTGTAGGAGCCAAGCAATAAAAGAGTCCGACCTCTGGCTCGTGTCACATCCTTGGCAAATTTAATCTCTCCTGTAAGAAATGGAGCTGTCAGACGTTTCGGTCAAACAATACAGGTAAAAAGAGAGAAGGAAGAGTGATGTAGTCAGGGGACTTTATAGAAGCCTGGAATTTGTAGTTTTCCTTGAGCTGTACAAACAGGTTTGCATTATTATACTTAAGCATAGTTTTCTTTTTGGAATATGCTACTAAGGAATATTGTTGCAGAACAATGTGTAACCTCGTTATGTTAATTTGCATCTTATATCAATGCATAGTCTTGGCTAGTTTTTATTCCCAAAAACATAATTTTAGCTGATAAATATTTAAGATTGGTAGGTGGAAACTTGGATAAATTAACTGTTTTCTGCATTGAGAAATTCTCAGAACTTTGTCTTTCTTCACTTTAAAAAAAAATAAAATGGGAATAATTCTTTTCTTCCTAATCTTATTTTCTCTTTTGTTCACCTTTTCTTTTTTAAGTCATTTACCCTTCGTGGTGACCACAGATCCCCAGCCTCTGCCCAGAAGTTTTCTAGCAGGTCAACAGTCCCAACCCCCGCCAAGAGAAGGAGCAGTGCACTGTGGTCAGAGATGCTAGACATCACCATGAAGGAGTCTCTCACCACCAGAGAAATCAAACGGCAGGAGGTATGCTGGCACTCAGCACCAACGCTGTATTTCTTGGCCTGCACTTTAAAAAGACCCGTTTTTTAAATACGTGTTTTCCCAAAAGAACAGCAAATTGATACCGATGGCAAAATTAACTTGGATTTTTGTGTTTGAGCAACAATTCCTAATACATAGCGAACGAAACCTAATGATGGATGATGGTCAAATTCAACAACTCTAATAGGGTAAAATTACCAAACATATGGCAACCTTTTATTTGAGATTCCATTCTGAATTACAATTTTCAGACTGAGTTTGGTTTTTAAATGCCATTCAGAACATCAAATAATGTGATTATCAGTTGTATATAATTTTCCTTTCTCGAAGGAATGACCTCTGATGTTTGCTGGATGTTTTTAGGCAATATATGAAATGTCCCGAGGTGAACAGGATTTAATTGAGGATCTCAAACTTGCAAGAAAGGTCAGTAAATAACTTTTTATCAGATGCCCTAGTTTTTAAAAATTACATTTCACAAAATCTAAAGGATAGTTTTCTTAACCTTTAGAAGTAGAAAAATAGAAAATAAAATATCTGCTGGTGAATACATTTTTTTAGATGGGGTCTAGACATAGCCTCAAATACAAGTATTAGTAAGAGAGTTTATTTGGGGATTAATACATACTAATTTGTTTTATGTGTAGCAAACAGAATCCACGCTAGCTTTTATATAATTAAGTCTCTTTGTTTCCAAGTATAGATCCCTCATGTTTTCCTCACATGACCTCTCTGTGACACATTTCTCCCCTCTGACAGGCCTATCATGACCCCATGTTAAAGTTGTCCATCATGTCAGAAGAGGAACTCACGCATATATTTGGTGATCTGGACTCTTACATACCTCTGCATGAAGGTCAGATGTGCAACTTAATTGTCATTAAATCTAAAGAGCAATAACGCACGTAATTTTCAGTCTAAACTTCTAATGTAGTGCTGACATATTTTTTAAATAAACCTGTTAATGGTGTTTATGCTTTTTTATCACTTCAGATTTGTTGACAAGAATAGGAGAAGCAACCAAGCCTGATGGAACAGTGGAGCAGATTGGTCACATTCTCGTGAACTGGGTATGTAGTGAGTTGTTGACCCCAGATACAGTTTCTTACAGATGTGCCATGTTGCAGTTTCTGATAAATATGAGATTGATTTGATCCCATAACTCTGTTCTACAAACATATAAGACATTAAAACTAAACAAGTTTACAGTGACATAAGAAATTACAGTCTGTCTAAAAAAAAAAAAAAAAAAACTTCATTAATGCTATAGGTTGATTTGTGTTGCAAATATGTTCCTGCTTGGATACAATTGCCACATTATGTGTGATTATCCGTTGCATTCTTTCATGTATGTTTCAGTGCGTGCCAGATGCTGGGCACTGTTCGAGGAGGAGTCGCTGGGAGTCAATGATGAAAGGCCGTCTCTGCCTTTATAGCCTAGTGAAGGAATAGCCAAGCACATAAACAGTCTCAGGGCTGGTGGCAAATGGACATTCAAGTGTCCTGGGAGCACAGACTGCCGGCGTCTGAGGTTGGAGGGGAGTAGAAGTCATGAGTCTTCACTTGGATTTAGCCAAATTACAAAAATTTGAAGAGCATTTTGATGATTGCTAAAATAGTATTCAGCTTCCATTATTATCTGCCAGAAAATGTCCACAGCTTGTTAAAACTCTCAAGAATAGCTGTACATTTTGTGTTTCATGTTTGCAGGCTTGTTAATGCGCTCAGTTGTAACAGGAACACATCATACCTTTTCTTTTATTACTCTTCAGTTGCCGCGCTTGAATGCCTACAGAGGCTACTGTAGTAACCAGCTGGCAGCCAAAGCTCTTCTTGATCAAAAGAAACAGGATCCAAGAGTCCAAGATTTCCTCCAGCGATGTCTTGAGTCTCCCTTCAGTCGAAAACTAGATCTTTGGAGTTTCCTAGATATCCCTCGAAGTCGCCTAGTCAAATATCCTTTACTGTTAAAAGAAATTCTTAAACACACTCCAAAAGAGCACCCTGATGTTCAGCTTCTGGAGGATGCTGTAAGTAGTCCCTGAAGTGATTGTTTTGCTTTTTAAGTTTACACATTAGGCTGCTGTAGAACGTTATCTTCTGAAGATGCTGCTTCACATCAGCACAGTGAATTGTTTTGTTGTTCTAAGTACCCAGTGCATTAGTACACTGTGCACTAAGCAATAAGGAGATGTGTGTGCTGGACTTTGCACATTTTATATCTTAAGGGACAGGATTCTCATCTGATCTCACCTTTTCACCTTTGAACAAATCACTCAATTTGGCTAGGACTGTTTCTTGATCTATAAAATGAACAGACTGACAGAATTAACTGATTTCCGGAGTCCCTTCAAGCTTTAAAGTTCTTCCATTCCATATGACATTTTTGCCCTGCGGGAAGCAGGATGAGTTAATAAACTGAAGCTGCTCTGTCAATTTTATTTATCATTTTCAGATATCGATAATACAGGGAGTCCTCTCTGATATCAACTTGAAGAAAGGTGAATCCGAGTGCCAATATTACATTGACAAGCTGGAGTACCTGGATGAAAAGCAGAGGGACCCCAGAATCGAAGCGAGCAAAGTGCTGCTGTGCCACGGGGAGCTGCGGAGCAAGAGTGGACATGTAGGTGACTTCACCGCCGCGGCAGAGCGGCCTTCCCTCCGCCCCTTTAACTTTCACACGTTCATTATGAAGCAAGCTGGTAAGGGTAAAGTCATGACATGGTAAAAGAAGGTTGCCGATTTTAATTTTATATTACCAGCTTGAAAAGCCAACATTTGGTTTCTTTGACTACAGAATAAATAAGATGCCTTAAATGTCTCAGTGGAGAATCAGTAATACTTTATTTTTTAGTTTTGAAGCATAAATCAACTTGCTTGGCCAGGGGTTTCTTTCTAAATACGGTATTAGTTCCAAAATGTTTAATTAAAAAAATCCTTCAAAAAACTTTTAAGAGTTTATCTTATGCTTATGGAAGTGGTTTTTAGCATTACATAACAAATTTCTGAAGCAGATTGAATGAATGCAAATTTATTTTTAAAATGCTAATTATAAAAGTACCTGCTAGAACTAAGTACAGTCATGGAATGGTATTTTTGTTTCATCATGCATTTTCAAAAACCCAATTTGTAAGTTGGAGTTTTGTTTAAAAAATTTGAAATCTGACATCTCTGATTTTTCCCTCATGAGGGGAAAATTTATAAAGTTATAAATTTGTGTGGGACAAAATAGAACCATTAATATTTTGCCAGCTTGCATTTGTAATCCCTACTTTGTGTTAGAAAACTGTGGTGTACAACACTAGTGTTTCAAGCCAGTGTTACTACTAATAGGTCTTTGTGATGCAGAGCATTCACTTAGCTGCTGCTTAATCTGATATTACATACCAATAAGAAACATTTTATTTATTCTGAGATTGGAACAACTTTCCAAATAGAACATGCATAGCCTTGAAATTATCATCTTTATGATTACTAGATTTGTCACTTAGTAAGAGAGATCTTCGAAAAATAAATCTGATGAAATTAATAATGTCAAGTTATTTTAGCAATATATTTCAGTCACTTAAAAACACAAGTTTCATATTTAGAAAGAGTTTGTTTCCCATTTCTCCAGAAACTTTACATTTTCCTGTTTCAAGACATCTTGGTTCTGACCCGGCCCGTCACACGGAACGAACGGCACTCTTACCAGGTTTACCGGCAGCCAATCCCAGTCCAGGAGCTGGTCCTAGAAGACCTGCAGGATGGAGATGTGAGAATGGGAGGCTCTTTTCGAGGGGCTTTCAGCAACTCAGAGAAAGGTAAAATGCAGGCCTTAATGTAAAGAAATAGAAACTCAGAACTGAAGTGAATTTAGTTTTTGCCTTTAAGAATTCTAGAGATGAAATGGCTCCATTGTCCTATACTTGTCACACCCATTGAGTCGTCCAGGCCTTCCCAGCTCGAACACCTGCAGGTGTATCTAAGAAATAATGCATAGGCTTATGTATTCACATTGACATACATAAATTGTCATAAATTGACAGTCATGTTAAGATTGTATGACCACTTTGTCTAGAATAAACCTTTTTTTAGCCTGATTTCTTTTTTTTTTTTCAGCTAAAAATATCTTTAGAATTCGCTTCCACGACCCATCTCCAGGCCAGTCTCACACTCTGCAGGCCAATGACGTATTCCACAAGCAGCAGTGGTTCAACTGTATTCGGGCGGCCATTGCCCCCTTCCAGTTGGCAGGCAGTCCGCCTGAGCTGCAGGGCCTGCCAGAGCTACACGAAGAGTGTGAGGGGAACCACCCCTCTGCGAGGAAACTCCCAGCCCAGAGGAGGGCATCTACAGTTTCCAGTGTTACTCAGGTAGAAGTTGACGAAAACGCTTACAAATGTGGCTCTGGCATGGAGATGGCAGAGGACAGCAAGAGCTTAAAGACACACCAGACACAGCCTGGCATCCGAAGAGTGAGGGACAAAGCCCGGTCTGGTGGCAAACGGAAAGAGACTTTGGTGTAGAGAAGGCTCTGTGTGTTAACTGGTGGAGAGACTGTTTGTTTATAAATGTGTACAGTTTTGTTTTCTTGTAAGGGGAGCATTATAGGATTACCTTATACCAGTTGTAATATTTTCATTGTTTTTGGTTGTTCCTTTTTCTTTTTTTAATGGCAGCTAAAGATATACAGATTACTGTTAAATTGCCTTTTTTTAAAAAAAAAGATATTTTCTTGAATTATTTAGAACATGTAAGCCTGATATTTTTAATCAAACAAAATATTTATGAAATGGGTTTTCTCTTAATTCTGGATTCATCATGGCTTTCTGATACCAATTGTAATATTTACAATATTCACCAAAACTTAGAATTTTGCAAATACTGGAATTCTGCCAGTGATTCTTTGATAAGCCTTGCATGCAAAATTTGAAATTTTAACATTGGCACCCAAAACCTACATGGAATGTATGTCTGGAGTATTTCAAACTTTGCATTGAAACATAATTTCCTTGGAAAACAAACCATAAGCCTGAGGAGGTTTTTAATTTTATCAACTGGAATGCTTTATAGTAGTTTGTTTTTCACTGTACATTCCTCATTTTACATTCATTTAACCTGCCGATTATTTAATTTTTTTTATTGTAAAGTAGTTTTTAGCATTTGCTTTTATTTTTTTACTTTGATGCCTTTTCAAATTGGCATGTCTTTGAAGTATTTTTCTTCCTGATTAAAAATGTGTGTGTATGTGTGTGTGTGTGTATATGTATATATTTTTTAATCACATTAACTTTACCAAGTGAAACCAAGCCATACTGTGTTTGAGCCAATTAAGAAAATTGCCATTTTTAAAGTGTAGCATTTCAGGGTGAAGATCCATGAAATGACTTGATGTATTCTAGACTACTGAAAGAAAACCACTTCAAAGATTTTGTTGAAAGTTTTAGTGTTGTCTGAAAAGCAAGAGGGAAGGTGATTGGTAGTGAGCTAAAAGAAAAAGAGAGAAAAAGAGAGTAGTTTTGTCTTCAGGTAAAATGTCTGGTTGTGCCAGACATTTCACAAGTGTGAAAGGAAATAGGAGAAGCTCAACTTGAGGGCGTGTAGTAAGTTGTAGAAGGCTCGAGGGGACGTGGACTTATTTGCCTTGGTTTGCAATACCTGCAAATAATGAGTTTGAAAAGAAACAATGAAATGTGTTAAAAATTTGACCATATTAGATAAATTTTGGTGGATTTATTCATAAGATGGAAAAAGACTGGTGAATCTTTTATTACAAAATGTTTCTGTTAAAATGGGATATCATCTTTGAAAGGGGGGAGGAGGAGTAAAAACCCGATTATAATGGTGATCAATTCAAGTCAGTGTTGACTATTCTGTGAAATATATTTGGCCAGTGGAAATGATAATCAGAAAAGACTGTAAATAGATCCATCCAAATGATTTCTCTGTACAAATGAATGATACTATTAAAAAAAAAAAAAAAAGCACACACATAATCACCCTGAAGGTTTCTTGCCTGGTGGCTATATTGGGGGCATTTGGCAAAATATGCCGGTGTGGCAAAGGAGGTAATGGTAAGCCTCACGAAAGTTAGTAGAAATTGTAGTTACACCTTTGAAATTCATTGATGAATCAGTGAAAGGTAGATAAGTCTTGTGTTAGGAAATCTTTTAAGAACATAGTGTAATCAGACACAGCAATTGAATTGAAGATAACTGAACACCTGTTACTTTCTGGATAGGATAGTAAGGGTAGTGGCAAAGCATCCTGATTAATTTCAGATTTTAATTTAAGTACCTCAGGTTCTTGTCTTTGGAAGTTCACATTAAAAAGTGTATATTACACCAATGATTGTGATCTACAACACCAGAAAGCAAGATTTCTAATCATTTCTAGAGGTGTTGTGTAGAATAGTTACTCCAGAGTTAACCTTGATCAGCTTCGGGCATTTAAGAAGCAAGTAGTAGTTCAAGTGTTGTTAATGGAATGATGTTTTATTTAAAACTGTATCTTCCTTTGGTTCCCTCAAGGGTCAAAATAAGATCCAGTATCTAAGTCAATATATTAAATGAATATTCTTCAGAAATAGCACCTGCGTTTGAGAGTAGTCAGTGATTTAGCCCATTAGTTCTCAAACCTCTTCGGGCATCACAATCCCCAGAAGTGCTTAAAGAAAAAAAAAAAAAGTAACTGGGCCTCACCCCTAACATCCCCCCTGCAGCCCCATCCCAACATCCCCCCCTGCAGCCCCACACACGACCATGTTACTGAGTCCAGATTGTGGGGCATCGGGTAGAGGGCTGACTGGCTGTGTGCAAGCATCCCTCCTAGCAATTCCGCTGCTGTGAATTCTGCCCTGCAAATCTTCTTAAACTTCATGGTCCTTCTCAGGATGTGTGCACGCACAGTGGTAAGGGAAACCGGGTCATCTTGTTAGCCATCCGTGGATCACAGGTAAATCACCCTGGGATCTGTCAGGACACAACTGACCCATCAGATGTGTTCAGCGATTTGTGGTAGCTGGGTCTACTTTGTATTGAATGCTTCTCTCAGTATGCAGACAGCACGATGTTTGTTTCAAATATATATGGCTATAATGCTAGTAAGTAAGTGTACAAGCATCAGAAAATGCCTAGTTAAGGCCCCATCTGTAAATGTTGATGACGGAGGCAGAA
Organism: Chlorocebus sabaeus; assembly: GCF_047675955.1. NCBI lineage: Eukaryota > Metazoa > Chordata > Mammalia > Primates > Cercopithecidae > Chlorocebus > Chlorocebus sabaeus. Next base: position 5,636,541 of record NC_132912.1, read on the forward strand.
AGACCTAAGGTGGCAGTGTTACAGTTTGTCTTCATCATACTCCCCACTTTAAATTCCTGCCTATCCCTAGAGCTGAAACTGGCTAAGAAGTAGAAGTACACACTTAGGAGTCCTGGGGGTTCAAAGTAGATGCTATCTCAGCCTTCAAACGGACTTTAATTTAATTTAATTTTATTTTTTGGAGACAGAGTTTTGCTCTTGTTTCCCAAGCTGGAGTGCAATGGCGCAAACTCAGCTCACTGCAACCTCCACCTCCTGGGTTCAAGTGATGCTCCTGCCTCAGCCTCCCAAGTAGCTGAAATTACTGGTGTGTGCCACCACAGCGGGCTAATTTTGTATTTTCAATAGAGACAGGGTTTCACCATGTTGACCAGTCTGGTCTTGAACTCCTGACCTTAGGTGATAAGCCCACCTTGGTCTCCTAAAGTGCTGGGATTACAGGCGGGAGTCATTGTGGCCGGCCCAAATGGGCTTTTTAAAATTGGCATGAGACAACACTGATGAAAGAGTAATACCCCTTTGTCCATGCAGTCTAACTCGGGTGGGAGGAATGTCCTCAAAAATAGATCTCCCTAGACCCAGAGAAGTTTTCATTTTTTCTGCACTCGGCAAACCCCAGGACCAACAGCAAGACTGAAAACTTCTCCCAGATGGACGGTTACTCGAGTCCAGTTGTACTTACACTTAGAGCATGCGTATTTGAGATTCTAATAAAAGCTCTGGACCCTCTCCCCAGGAAAATGTGTGTACATCCCCCACATGACTTCGGAGCTTCGGGGGTATTCCCCAGACCTCCCTGTGGATGCAAAGTTGAGATCCTCTTGTCTGTCCTGACCAGGACTCCAGGGAACCTGCTGGGGAGGACAGATTCACTTTGTTCCTATGGGTTCTCCATGCACTGACATCACATTTGTTATATAAAGAGTCAAAAGCATTAATCTTTCACATTTCTCACTGGTCTGCTAAGTCACACGTGTGACACGTTCAACCATGCTGAATATGTTTCTTTGGGATAATATAAAAATATCAAGTATGCTTTTGTAAAGTACTTTCAATTTGATACCACATAGCCTTAGCTTCAGAATACTTCCCTCTTCTAAGACCTGTTCACTCAAGAAATGTGCCTGTTTTCTTAGAAGTTGGGCTGCTCGTGAGACGGATGAATGCAGACCTGAGTGAAACCAGGTGCCTTTCCGAAGCCTGGAATGACACCGTCCTGCACGGAGACGCACAGGTGTCTCATGATGGAGTGGGGCGTTAATTTAAAAGTGCTTGAGACAATTAGAGCTCATTAGGATAATGACTACCATGGATTGAAACATCAGACACATTTAAGCCTGTAGCTACATAATGTTTCTTTACAAAATAAAAATTTTGATTTCCTTTGGAGTATCTCAGGGAACCAATGTAGGGCTTTGAAAACTGGTTAATAAAGGAAAATCAGGCATTTATCCTACCGTTTCATCTATGCGTTATCCCTCAGAGCAAGCAACCAAATAGCTAACATAGGGGAGATCCTCTGCATAGCAGTATCCCAGCTAATAAACGAAGGAATGGCAGAGTATCACCATCTCATAACGCTGACGCATTGAAGGGTCATCAGTAAGGGCACAGAACACACAGACCACTACCTCCCAAGGGACCTGCATCTCAGCTAAGTCCTGCCAAGGTCACACCTGAATCTGATCTCCAGGAAACTAAAACAAGCAGAATTTCTTCAATGAAATAGAAACTGGAAAAAAAAGTCATAGATTGCCCTCTATCTCTCTAAGAGACCAATGCGTGGCCCTCATTTAGAGCTAAATCAAACTTTTTAAATAAGAAAATATCCAGCACTGAGTGTATGTTTAAAGTCAAGTAGTTACTGTTAGATTTTTGTGTTTAACAATGGCACTGTGATTAGAGTCATAGAGGCATTTACTGAAATGTTTGTGGGTAAAATTGAATGACAATTGGGATTTTCTTTGAAATTATGAGGGAGGAGAATGGTTGGGACAGAAATGAAACAAGATTGGCCATAAGTTGGGAATCACTGAAACTGGATCAGACACACAGAATTCATTATACTCTTTACACACATTTGTGTGTATATTGGAAATTCTTTACTAAAAAGCGGAAGTAAAAACTGTGGTGGCACACACCTGTAGCCTCAGCTACTCAGGAGACTCAGGTGGGGCGATCGCTTGAGCCCCGGAGTTGGAGCCATGACCCTGCCTGTGAATAGCACTACACAAAGCCTGGGCAACACGCCGAGAAACCACCACTTTAAAAAATGAAAAGGAAAGAAAGAACTTGTGGAATTCCAGGTATCTAAAATGCTTCCAGTCCCTCAGCCTCCCCGCAGAACCCTCAGCCTTTGCTTTTCAAAATACTGCATTTGCTATCTACCATCTCACAGAAACTCAGACCTTCTGCCTGAATTTCATACTTGCTGTCCTCTCCATTACAACTTCGCAGTTGTATTAGGCTAATATGGATTCTGACTTAATTAATACAGCCCCCTTCCTCCCTCTCCTCTCCTTTGCCCTGTATCTCTACCATGATTTGTTTCCTTTGCCAGCACCTTTTTCTCTGCCACACAAACGTGGCTGCCACACTCCGTGTGAGCTGAGGCAATAAGAAGACACCGAGGAAACTCCTCAGTCCCCCAAGGAAGCAATCCACCCAGCCTGGCCCTGAGAATTTCACCAAGCGTCAGTGCGCTAGCTGCATTACTGTCTTCTAAGAAAGGAGATAGCGTTGCAATACCTGGAAATGTTTGCTGTTGAGTAGATCAGAAAGTAAGGCAAAATTAGCTAGATTCAGAGAAATCTGATAATCTCCCATAGAATCCAGATTCCTCAACAGCTGCTGCTGGGGACGGGTAGATGGGCTTTTGTTTTCCTCTTTCACTGGGCAGGACAAGCAGGGACAGATCTATCAAGTTAGACCTGGAAACCCACGTGGATCACTTAGTCTGATCCCCTTTGCCAGCTGAGGAACCTGAAATCTACAGACATCAAGTGAATTGCTCAAGATCAGGCAGCTGGCTTGTGGCAAAGCTGAGATTAAATGCATCTGAGTGCCCCTGTATTTGTTCTTCCTTCCCTCTTCCACCTTGTGCTACCAGGCACTGGCTTTTCCGCTCCCGTCCAACCTGCCCTCCCTCCAGCCTGAGATGTGTCCCCCATGCCCCACTCTACCCTACCCCAAACTCCCAGGCCATGCTCTAAATGCTTGGCTCAGTGACCCCGTCCCAGGGCAAATCAGCTCTTCAGCATGCATGCTCCCCACCCCCGATTCTCCCCCAAGTACCACTATCCAGGGTCGGCCTCCTAAACCTGCACCCCCTTCCCCCTCCATCATCAGCTCACACGACTGCACTCCTGCCCAGATGTCCCTGCTGCCTTTGCACGCTGACTCCCCAGCTTCCTCTAGGCCACCCCCACCCCCACCTTCCTCTAAGTCACCCCCAACCCCAGCTCCCATTTTCAGCAGACTGCAGCTTGATGAATTGCCAGGGGTAATTTATGACCAAGGATAAGTCATCAGATGCAACCTCGGAAGCACCTAGAACACCTTCCCCTCCACTCTTGGGCACCAGCACACTCTCATCTCCTACCGCCCTCGCCTCTTCTCCCTTTGGACCTCTGCTCTTCCAGACCTCTAAATGTTGGAAAGCCATGGCTCAGTTCCCAGACATCTTGCTTTATCTACTGGGGAGTTTGATCCATCCCGTGGCTTTAACACTACCAACACCTGACAACTTCCAAATTGACATCTCCCTTGTTCTGATCACTCCTCTGAGCTCCTGACTTGCTACCCAGATCCCACTTGACATGTCCTCTTGCAAGTCTAATGTGCTTCATGTTTAACAGGACCTGAGAGGACTCTAGCTTTTCCATCCTAAATCCTCTCCACCCCTGGTCTTTTACATCTTAGTAAACGGTGCCACTCTCCACCCACTCTTGATTCCACTACTTTACTCATGCTTCCTGACCACTCCATCAATAGGCTGTGTCACCTCTGTGATGCATTCTGAATTCTACCACTTCCCACCGCCTTCGTTGTTCCAAACAGTATTAGCTGCAGGAAGCTCTGCCTGAAGAATAGCGACAGCCTTTAACTGGCCCCCAAACTCTCACCATTCTTTAATCCATCCTCCATATAGCAGCCAAATGATCTTTCTAAAGCAAAAATTAGATAATGATAAAATATCAATTTAGTAAAATATTAGAGCTTTAAAAATATTTTTTCTGATGCTAAAAGTTACATATTTTTATCATGGAAAATTAGGAAAATCAGGAAAGTATAAAAAAGAAGTTACCTCAATAGAATGAGAACCCAAGCCACGGATTATGAGAAAATATTTGCAAAAGACAGACCTGACAAAGGGCTGTTATCCACAATATACAAAGAACTCTTAAAACTCAACAATAAGAAAACGACCTAAGTAAAAAATGAACAAAAGACCTGAACAGACATCTCACTAAAGAAGATATACAGGCGTGGTACAATGGCTCACGCCTGTAATCCCAATACTTTAGGAGGCCAAGGCAGTGGATCACTTGAGGCCAGGAGTTTGAAATCAGCCTGGCCAACATGATGAAACCTTGTCCTTACTAAAAATACAAAAATTAGCCAGGTATGGTGGCACAGGCCTCTAATCCCAGCTACTTGGGAGCTTGAGGCACAAGAATTGCTCCAGCCCAGGAGGTAGAGGTTGCAGTGAGCTGAGATTGCACTACTGCACTCTAGCCTGGGTGACAAAGTGAAACTCTGTCTCAAAACAAAAAAAAAAAGAAGAAGAAGAAAGATGGATGGCAAATAGGCAAATGAAAAGATGTTCTACATCATATGTCATTAGGGAATTGCAAATTAAAACAACAACAAGATAGCACTACACACCAATTAGAATGTCAAGTTCCAAAACACTGACAACATCAAATGCTGGCAAGGATGTGGAGCAACAGGAATGCTCATTCACTGCTGGTAGGAATGCAAAATGGAAGCCAGTTTGGCAGCTTCTTTAAAAAACTAAACATGCTCTTACCCTACAATCCAGCAATCTTGCTCCTCGGAATTTGCCCAAATTTATTGAAAACTTATATCCACACAAAAACCTGCACACAGACGTTTATAGCAGCTCTATTCATAATTGCCAAAACTTGGAAGGAACCAAGATGTTCTTCAGTAGGTGCTTTGTATGGTCTGAATGGGTCCATGAAAATTTATATATTGAAACTTAATGGTCAATGTGATAGTAGTAACAAGTGGGGCCTTTAGGAGGTGATTAAGTGATGAGGGCAGAGCCCTCACGGATGGGATTAGAGCCCTTATGAAAGGGCTGGAGAGAGAGAGAAGATTCTTTCCCTTTCATTTCTTCTGCCATGTGAGGACAAAGTGTCCACCTCCTCCAAAGGATACAGCAAAAAGGCACCATCTTGGAAGGAAAGAGAGCAGCCCTCCCAGACACCAAATCTGCCAACGACTTCATTTTGGACTTTCCTGACCCAGAACTATGATACATGAATTTTTTTTCTCTATAAATTACCCAGTCTCCAATATTTTGTTATAGCAGCACGAACAGACTAAGACAGTAGTGAATGGATGAATGAACTGTGGAACATGTAGACAATGGAATACAATTCAGCACTGAAAAGAAATGAGCTATCAAGCTGTGCGAAGACACAGAACACTGAATGCACATTGCTAAGCGAAAGAAGCCCACCTGAAAAGCCCACTTCCTATAAGATTCCAACTATGGGACATTCTGATAAAGGCAAAACTATGGGGACAGCGCAAAGATCAGTGGTCGCCAGGGGTTGGGGAAAGAAAGGGATGAGTAGGCAGAGCACAGAGGATTTTTAGGGCAGTGAAACAATTCAGTATGATCAGTATAATGCTCTCATGGTGGATCCACGTCATTACACATGTGTCCAAACCCACATGATGTACAATACCAAGAACAAGCCTTCAGGTAAACTGTGGGCTCTGGGTGACAGTGATGTGTCCATGTTGGTTCATCAATTACAACAAATGCACCATCTGGTGGGGATGTTGATGGTGGAGGAGGCTTGAGAACTCCGTACTTGGCACTCAATTTAACTATGAACATAAAACTTCTTTAAAACATAAAGTCGATTAAAAAAATATCCAGATCCAGAAAAATAGATGGCATTAGTACACTTCCTTCAAGTCATATCTATGGAGATCAAAACTGGAATGATACCATACAAATTCTACAAATGCTGAATGTAAATGCTTAGCAAAGCGGCCCAGGCTGTTTCATCTGGAGGTCTGGGCTGCAACCTCTCACTCTCAGATAACAACTACTTAAGAAAATTCTACATCCAAAGGCCCAGGAGCCTCAGGGCCCAACCCCAAGCCACCCTAACCTGTGCAGGTGAACCTTTCACTGGGGTGGGCGGGGAGCGGAGTTGCAAAAGAACTAGGTAAAAGGCAAGGACTGGTGTTTTCTTTTTCTTTTTTTTTTTTTTTTTTTTTTTTTGAGAGGGAGTCTCGCTCTGTCAGGCTGGAGTGCAGTGGCCGGATCTCAGCTCACTGCAAGCTCCGCCTCCCGGGTTCACGCCATTCTCCTGCCTCAGCCTCTGGAGTAGCTGGGACTACAGGGCCCGCCACCTCGCCCGGCTAGTTTTTTGTATTTTTTAGTAGAGACAGGGTTTCACCGGGTTTTCTTAAATCACAGCCTCAGCAGCAGCACCCTGATCTCGGCGACGAGGGAACTTAACAGCCTCTCCATCTTCCCCCAGGCAAGTCTGTGGGTATCCCTGGGATCTGCTCCAGGTAACCTGGAGTTGACCAACCTGGGGACAGATTCCCAGGTTGTCTTTGTATCTCCTCTTCCCGGCCTCATGGCCGAGAGGAAGCAGGTCGCCTGCTGCAGTCAGAAACACAGCCCTCTCCTCTCTCCAGCTACTATGAAGTTGCCCAGAGCTGCAGCCCCAGACTCCTCCCCAGCACGGCTGAGCGATGAGATCAGGAGGGCCGGGCTGCAGCCTTTGGCTGGTGCATTTCTCTCTCCCCTGCAGGCCCCACTCCCCACAGTTCAAACCACAACTGTTCATTGAACGTGACTTGAGACGTTGGCGCCAGGCCTCCCTCCACGCCTGGAGACTGCTGCAGCGCTGGAGAAACGTCTACTGCCTGACATCACTTACCTTTGCCAACGACCATCATGGGCCTCGCTGTCCCCACCCCTTAGGCAGACTCTTAGGCAGGTTCTCTTTGTCTTGGGCGATTTCCAGGTGTGAGCTCAGCCCTCTGCTCCCTACCCACGGTGGGGGAAGGGAAGGGAAGGAAAGAAGCCAGGAGGGACTGTCAAGGAGGGGAGAGGGAGGTCAGGAGGGCCAGGGCCCCCCAGGGCAACTCGGATAAAGGGGAGCAAGACATCAATGGGGCTGACGTAGGCTGCACGCCTCTCCTGTTTTCTATCACGTTGCAAAACCTCACACGTGCCTCTCTGTACACTGGGCAGGAGGGGTAGGATTAGCAGAATGTCTCTGATCACTAGGACTATATAATCCAAGACAGGCAGCTCTGAAACAGACAGACCACAGAGAGTGGCCTCAGCAGCTCACACACCATGCGTACAAATGAATAGATGGCGTGTTATTTTCCATCCCATCAAATGCACATAAATGTGGTGGCAGATGGAGCCGAAAGCTCAAAGCAGTCTTTAAACTTTCCAGCTCCGGCAGGCCCGTGAGTCCCTCGGGTCCTTTGCAGCCTCCGCCGATCCCGGCGGGTAGTACACTCTTCCAAAACAAAGGAAAATGACACATGGGAATATAAATACACATGCGTGCACACCCTAGCTGAGAGCAAGTGGGGAGGGGCCCGAAAGCCACGAAGCTCTGTTCGCCTGCAGCGAAGGAGCATGAGACCATCTTTTCCATGATGGAAACTATTGCTTTCATTCTAGCTGGCCCAACATGACACCCGGGTCCTCTAGGGCTGAGTCTCTCCAGAACTTTGTAATGAACTTCTTGGCTGCAGTAACAAACAAGTTAACCATTGACTTAACAGGATTTTTACAAAGCAGGAGAAATTTTTTGTTGTTTTGGAAGGTCCTGGAATGTGGGCATACTGGAGAAATGACACCCTAACTCCGGCAGTGCCCAGCACCTTGAGTCTTCTGACCAGCCAGGCCAAGCTATGCCTTTGCTCACTGTGGTCCCCCTGCCTGGAGGGCTGTGCCTCCCCACCCCAACACCCTCTGCCAGGATCCCCTGCACCCTTCCACAGGCAACTGAGCCTTCCCTTTCCCAGGCAGCCTTCCCTTTCCCAGGCAGCCTTCCCTTTCCCAGGCAACCTTCCCTGAGTCCCTGGGAAGCCCATTGTCTACTGGCTGGGCCCCACCCCATGCTCTGGTCTTGGTTCCTGCCCCCCAACATCGAACACTTCCCAGGTTGGTTGTCGCCCTCTCTACAAGTCTCCAAGTCTGTTGGTCTATGTGTCCCCCTAAACTACCACTTTGTGTGACACAGAATGTGTTTAAACTTGTTTGCTGAGTGAGCTGTAAAGACTGACTGATTTCAGCTTTGCATGAGCCAGAGTCCATGGCTCAGTGAACAAGCTGCTCAGGGACTCAGAGCCTCTCAGACCCAGCATTCCAGGAGCCAGCCTTCCAGGAGGCCTCAGAGGACCTCACTTCCCAGGATTCACACACTTCCCACAAGGTGTCAGGGCTGGTACCTTAGAGCAAGGCCAACAGAGTAAGAAAAAAAGTGACAGAATGTGACTTTGGAGGTTACGCCATAAGAGACATTTCTGCCTCTGCTTACCCTGTCTAGGACCTCCTGCTCTGGAGGAAGCCAGTGTTCACAAGGATCCTTGGGCTGCCTTGCAGAGAGGTCCAAGACAAGAGAAACTGAGGCCTCCCACAGACAGCCAGTACCCACTGCCTGCTACAGGAGGGATCCCCGGTTGAGCCTTCGGATGGTGCAGCCCCACCTGCTGCTCTCTGGCGGCAGCCTCATAGGAGATGTTGAGACAGCCATCTGGTTGAGCACCCCCAGAGAAATGGGGAGGAATGTCTGTTTATTGTGCTTTGAAGCCTCGATTTTCATGTAGTCTGTTGTGCAGCAATGGGTAAGGACTCCAAGTCCTGAAAGTTGGCTGGGTTGTCACTGTGGTGTGCACCACTGGGAAAACCAGTCCAGAAGGAGCTCATCAGACCTCTCGAATTTGGCCCAAACCAGAGACAATAAAGAAGAAGCAAATCTCAAGAAGAGGCACCAAGACCTCATTCCCTGAGGCCCAAAACAAAGGAGCAGGCCAAGCAGGCCACATAAACACTCATCAGTCATTGCTTGCAGTCTGAGGCCTGAGGCCGACTGCCCTCTGTTCTTGGATCCCATGTCCCAGGGGACACCAGCAAATAAGCTGACCTTGAATGTCCCCATCTTACTCAACCTCGCTTCATTTCACAGGAGGGGAAACAGACCCGGGAGGGAATCAGTGCATGTCTAGCAACAGCTCCTGGGCGGCCGCGGACGTAGGGACAAGCACAGTTCCTGCCTCCAGCTCAGTGTGGGCCACACTGCTGCCCTGGCCACACAACGGGCACTGTGGAACTCAGTCACTTTTCCTCCTTTCTCCCTCCCACTCCCTCCCGCCTCCTTCCTCTGTCTCTTCTTCCTTCCCCCTCATCTCTCTTACACCAGAATGCTTCTGATCGTCCTAATCCCCATGCATAACAACAGTGTAGGCTTTGCCAGATGCGTGAGGGTCATGGTTCAATAGAAACACAGTGAGAGCCACCGCCAATTCACACCCACTGTCTCACCCAGCCCTTCTGCTCTCCGCAAGGTGCAGGAAAAGAACCGTAAGTGGAGGCCAGCAGCCCACAGCCTGTCCCTTCCTCCCAGCCCGGCTCTGTCCTGCACAGAGAGGCCTCGCATGTGCCCTGCCCTCAACCCCATGTCTGTCCACGTGCCCTACACCCCACACAGCCAGTCCCACAGTCAGAAGCAAACACAGGAAGGGAATTCCAGCCCCCCTTAACCCCCGCCAGAAACACATTCTAAAAGTGGGGTGGATGCTCTGGCCGACATGACCTCGTGCCCCAGCGGGCCCTGGCCTCAGGAGATGTGGGAGGGCTGGAAAGGCCCCTATGGCCTCCACAGTGAGGGCCACTGGGAGCGGAGGTCCAATGTCCAGGTCTCAGGAGAGGACTTTTCCAGGTACTTTAAACACGAACCACTATTTTATTTAATCCTCATGATGATTGAAGGTTTGAGGCTTCAGGGATGTGCTCAAGGTTGCCCGGTGGACGGCAGAGCCAGGGGCCACACACAGCTCCACCTGGTCCCACAGGCAGTCCGGATGCTGAGCCTTCCAGGTGCTGAGGCCAATGGAGTAGGGCAGGCGGCCCAGCCCATGCCCACAGGGGAGGAGAGGAGGAGAAGAAAGAGGCTTAGGGTGGAGTCACTGCCGGGCCCTACCGGCAGTGCTGGGCCACTCAAACCCAGAGTCCCGGGACGGATCAGGACAGAGGGGCCAGAGACAGGGCTCTCAGCCAGGAATGCAGGCAGCCACGGGACTGCGGGGATAGCCCAGGCCTGGCACCCCTGGCCCATCCTGCTGCTGATCCATTCTGCTTCAGATCCCAGCATGTGTGGGCAGCCATGGGGCCGCGGGCAGATAGGCAGGGTCCCCCTCACGGAGGCCCTCCTGGGCTCTTTCCCGCCATTGATCTGCAAGGCCCCAGATCGCCAGCCTCCGGGGAGAAACTCCTCCATGGTTCAGCTGTGTGTTTGCTCTAGAAGGGAGAAGCAAGCTTCCTGGATGTGACAGAGCAGCAGCATGTCTGGCCCTTCCACGGCCCCGTTTGGTGCTGTCTTACTTGGAAGACCCAGAGTTGAGTCAGTGGCTGCAGTGACAAAGCCCAGGGGAACAGTCCAGAGGACACCCTCCTCTGCCTGTGCCTAAGGCGGCTGGGAGCCAGGGCACGTGTGAGTGGACAGAGGTGAGTGGGTCCCACCAAGCCTGTGCCAGGGAGGACAGTGTTTGGTGCAAACGTTGGCAACACGGTGGCTGGAAGGAGCCTGTGATCATTACCCATTTTTCCCAGTTTTAATTCCATGCAATCCCCATGGTGCTCTATTGCTTCCATTTACTAACGTTATTTTCATTAATACAAGTAAGCTCTTGTTGTCTGTTTCTGCATCACAAGAAAATGGCCAGAGAGATGTTTTCCCCGAGTTTCAGGGTCGGGCTGGAATGGCTGACCTAAACTCACTGGCTGGGTAGTTTTGAAATCTACTCTGGGAAGCTTGGAGGGCATTAGCAGACATCTCAAAGAGACGGGCACTGGCCCTCCGCAGCTGAGTACCCCAGTCTCTTGCCAAGTGACTGGGATGGGGCATGAGGATTACATGTCAAGGTGCCGTGGACAGAGATAGCAATTGGGGGCTTCAAATATTGGCCCCCAGTCAGAAGCTGCAACCCCAATGCTCTGCTCAGAGTGGCTGTGATCCAGCTCTGACTCCCATGGGGCGAAGTCCTGGGGATTAACTGACTTAACTGCGCTGAGCAATTCTCCCAGGAAAGGCCGGGAGGCTGCTCATCTTAAGTCCATGTTCCAGATCTGAATTTAGGAATAAATTTACACCAACCTATAACCACTTCTCTCTGGGTCCTTCTCATATGACCTGATTTTTTTTTTAAGTGTTTCACTGCTGAAATGTTTGAAGTCCATGGAAATGGCAAATAGTACAACCAAAATGAAAGGAATTCACACGGATTTAAGAAAAGTTTCTCAGCTGCTCAGCTAACACCGTGAGAGAAGGTATCAGCCGCTGGGACTGAAATATTTAAGCCAAGATGCCCTCTCGCCTGCATGGCTGCCTGTGGGCTCTCCCTCTCCCACACACATATCTCAGGTAGCCCCCTCACCCACATGCCCCCTTGACAAGGAGACGCCCCGTCCTTAGATGTGTTGATTTACTCAGCTAAGCACAGGCCTGGGAAACTGTCCAGTGAGTGAGTCCTGCCATCTAAGGATCCTTAGTCTCTAAGGACAGTCATTGCTCCCTCATCCATCTGTCCTTTGGTCCCCTCTAGGGAGCTGGTGCACCTCAGCGAAGTCCCAGGTTCAAGTCCCAACCTGTAAGTCTCCGTGATCTTCTGCAGGTGTCACCTGGTGGTCCCCAGGGGACCTCTAAACTCAGCTACCCACTGCCCTGGGTCTGACCAGGACCCCAACCACCCCGCCCTAGGGGCCAGTCCTTGCTCCCGCTGCAGTCTCTGCAGAAAGGGCTCCACCAGAGCCAGTCGCCTCCCAGCCACTGAGCTCCCCGCCTCTATGCAGGAGGCATACCCGGGCAGTAAGATGCAGAGAGAAAGGACCAGTCTTGGGAAAAGCCCTCACCCTCCTGCACCCCTGCATGAGACTTCTGTCTAGAGAGACCTCTAGGGCATAAAGGGGCTTCCAGAAGTGACTTAGCCCAAGCTCCTGCAGAGCCCACGCATGTTTACCAGATGACCTTCCTGGGCATCTACCCTGAATTCCTCCTGGACTTACGTTTATCTCAGTTCTCCAGCTGTCCTAGACCGCAAGGCCACTGAATGTTCTCTCTTCTTTCCTTACCTCGGGACAGATGGCACCCACCTCTTCTAGTCTCCCTGCTTCCTTGCCTCCCTTTGGGTAGGGTGAAAATCTATGGGTCACGGACAAAAAATGGCCCCCCCGTGCTTTTCTTGATGAGCGAAAGCAGAAGTGTTGAGGCCTCAAAGAATTTTTGAAAATCTCTAGCAAAATGAATCAGAAGATTTGGAAGCTGTATCTTCAGAAAGTCCCTTTTGTGGCTGGGGCCAGGTTTTTGCCTCTGGCAAGGGTTGGGGGCTGTCTCAACTCTTGGGCTTGATCAAGGGGTGGGAGGTAAGCGGTGCTGTGTCCTCTCCCAAGGGAGCCTCCTCACTGGGAGGTGTTGAGGAGCCAGGGCAGGGCGGCTGCCTGGCCTGTGGGACCAGGGCTGGGCCACCGAGGGCTTCTCTCCCTCCACCTGCGTCTGTCTGTGGCCTCGGCTCCTCTGGAGCTGGGCAAGAGCCATCCATGAGAGCATCTGGGTCAGTTAAGGTCCCTTTCTGTGCCCTTGCGATTCTCGTCTCAGGCGCGTGTCTCTGTCTCTCTCCTCCAATCCCCTCACGCCGTGGCTGCACCACATCCTTCTCTCCTGAGGCCCCTGGCTGAGCCCCCGGCCTTGGCCTCGGCCTCTTCCTCGGGAACATGAGAGGCTGGGATTACATCACGTTTCCACAGGCCCACTCATGTTGTGCCACTGCCACCGTTTTGCACTTTTTCATTCACTATCTACTCAATAGTTTCAAATCTACAGTTTCTGTCTTTAGTGAACGTAATTTAAATGAACACTCTATGCGATTATTCTAAATGGAAAAGCAGCTTCTTTTGCTTTATAGAGGAGGAAATGATAACAATAAGTATATACGGAAAACAAAATAATGTCAGTAAGTGCTGCCTGGGCCTCTCTGGCTCTGAGAGAGGTCTGCTGTCCCCTTTTCTGTTTGCCATTGCAAGCCCTGAAATCCCTCAGACACCATCAGAGCACACAGCAAAAATTCTGGCAAACCCTTGGAGACCTGAGTGCTCCATTTCAAGGCTACTATTTTCACTATTCTTCTGTTTCTTTCTCCCGTCTTCTCCCCAGACGCCTTAGCTACTTCCCCGCGATAATTACAACACACCCGCAAACACAATCCTCTGGTAGTCTAAAAGTACCTGCTTAAAAAGACTTTTTATTTTCCAGAGCCCGCCACAGCAAGGCACCAGGGTTGTGTTTTGGGTGAGATAAGGGGCTCTGTTTCCAACAACCCTCCCCACAGGCCCTGACAGACACCACGGTGGTTCCTGATAGGAAATCCCCTCTGCCTCATGGAAAACCCAGAGAAGGAAGCCGAGTGGCCTGGGTGGACTGGGCAGCCTCCACCTGAAGCCACAGAAATAAAAAGAGTCCGTCTTCTCGGGGCCCCAGGCCCAGAAGCCCGGGGCTCTGATGGGCGGGAGGTAAGTGCCCCACTCACAGAGACCTGTCCCGCGAAGACACAGGTGCCGCCACGGCTGTCCCCTGCCACTGCGTCTACACCACACTCCATCAACCACAGTCCCCTGCCACGGCATGTGCACGGCGCTCCCCCAACCGCAGCTGTCTCCTGCCACGGTGTCTGCACCGCACTCCGCCAGGCCCAGAGTGGCCCCGACTCATGACCGTGTGATAAAGTAGAGGAAAAAGTGTCCCTGTCTCCGTTTGGCAAATGATAAAACCATGTCCAAGAGGCTCTGCCCAACATGGAGCCCAGGCCCGCATTTCCAATTCAAACCCACACAAAACACTTGGACCCTCTTTCGTACCTGTCATTCCTTCTTTCCCTTCAGCTTCTTCAAAGATGGTGCCAAGTTCAAGGTCACGACAACTCCCCTGACAGAGCCTCTGCTTCTTTCCCCACCGTGGGTCCACGTGAGGCTCTGCCACACCAATGCCTGGTGCCTTCTAGAACTCAATGGCTCAGCCGTGCACCGCCACTCATGAAGCTGATCTGAGCCCCTCAGTGGGAAGGGCAGAGTCAGTCTGGCGAAGGCCCTCCCGCCTCACAGGGTGGTCCCCAGGCTTCCCCTCCTGGCAGTGCGTAGGCGGCCCCCTCCTGCCTTCCCCTCCCTGCAGGGCCCCGAGGTCATCCCCTCCCATCTCCAACAGCCCCCAAGAACCACCGAGTCCCAGTCACAATGTTCGTGTCCATGCCAAGTGCCACCCCAAGCCATGCCTGCCACCCACCCTAACCAACCCTGGGGTGGCAGGTCGCGAGTGACAGCCCCAAGGACACCAAGGGATGAAGCTTGTCCTGTGCTGAGATCCTTCTCGGACCTTCTCAGAGGCCACACAGAACAGGAGGCCCCACCTCCCGTTCTTACTCAGAAGCCGTCAGCAGGGCTGGGCTCAAGATGAACCCATGGCCGGCCCACTCCCTGGTTCTTACTTCAGGGCCTCATGCTCCGCCCCCTGAAGCCTGGGGGCTCCATCCTCATGGCTGGAGAGGCTTTCAGAACACCTGGTGCCACAGCTCCCAACTCTTCTGGCCAAGGATCCCATATTCCTCAAATGTCTTTCTATCAAACACAGTTGCTGTGGAACTGCTCATTTCATTTTCCTAATTTGTGTTGATCCAGGACACGGGAGGAGACCTGGGCACCCGGGCGGACTCACTGTGTGTCACTGTGTGGTGAGGACAACACAGGCACCAGGGTGCTTCTCCTCTCAACTTGTGCTTGTAACGACTGGTTTGGCCCTTTTTTACCCCCTCGTGTTGGTTTCCTAGAACTATGTAGCGAGGTACCAAAGACTGGGTGGCCTAAAACAGCAGAAACGTATCGTTTCTCAGTTCTGGGGTCAGAAGTCTGAGATGGAGGTGCGGGCACATTAGGGGCGGCAAATATCTGAATTACCTGCAGGTCGGCAGAAACCTCAATTCTTGCCTCCTCAGAAGAAAGAATTCAACAGAGGAGCGTAAGGCAGAAAAAGAGACCGAGGCAAATTTCAGAGCAGGAGTGGAAGTTTATTAAAAAGCTTTAGAGCAGGAAAGAAAGGGAAGAACAACCAGAAGAGACCCAAGCAGACGCCTCGAAGGATGAGGGCAGCCTTTGACCTTTGGATTTGGGGTTGGAAACATGGACGTACTTCCAGGGTCTTGTCCCTCTTCGTGCTTCTCCCCCGAGGGTGGGCCACCTGCATGCGCGGTGCCCTCCTCAGCTCCAGGAGGCGAACACCGGGCCCTGAGTTCAGGAAGTGCTGGGCGTCCTCCCTGAGACTTTCTTCCCTTTGCCAGCGGAGTGCCCCCAAAGGCCGTACTCCTCCGTTTTGCCTCTTAATGCCCATCCCCGAGCCTACTTGAGATTTTGTTGGAAGCTGATTACCCATTTCGAGTCTTTTTATCTGTTTGGGGAGTCACCCCTCCCTGGTGCCTGTGATCAGTGATCATTTTTAGAGAGGCGGTGGGATAACTGCCGAACTGTCACCCGATGATCGCCTGACGGTCTTGATGGGTGGCCGGGGAGCCCTCTGCTGCCCGGCTGGTGCCTGACTAGCCACCTGCAACAGGCAGGGCCCCGAGGGAGAATCCCTCCACCCCTCCCCAAGCGTCCAGGGCAGCCAGGACCCCCTCTGTGCAGTCTCTGCCTCCGTCTTCACATGGCCACGGTCTCTGGGTCCCTGTGTTTGTGTCCCCTTCTCTTCGGACAATGATCAATGGATTTCCAGCCCACCCTAAATCCAGGTGATCTCCCATCAAGATCCTTAATTACATCTGCAAAGACCCTATTTCTAAATAAGGGCCCATTCACATGACTGCGCGTTAGAGCTTGGACACATCCTTTTGGAGGCCCCCCTTCAACCCACGGCCCCCTCACCGGTGAACAGTAAGTTCTGCACGGACAGAGACTATTTCTGTCCTGTTCATATCACATCATCAGAGCCTTCGCAACACTTATTCAAACACATTTACTGAATGGATGTGTACATTTAACTCAAAACACTGAAGTCTGACCTATGGTAGGTTAAGAGAAATTTCCACTCTACTTTCTAAAATACAGTAGATGATTATTTCTCAGGGAATCTAAGTGTCAGAAGCATAAAAATAACAAAATGGCTTTTAAAGGGACTCAAAATGAGACCCACCGTGGCATTCATGCCAACATCATAAATGACAGCAACATATCCTCAACTTTTGCTTATTTCTTCCCAATCATTTTATACTAAATTGTGTATCGTACCAATTTTTCCAAATACATTGTTTGTTTGTTTTTCAGTCACTGGGATTGTTTGCATTTGGACATCGAATTTGGGTCTGGCAGGGTGGCTTATGTCCATAATCCCAGCACTTTGGGAGGCCAAGGCAGGAGGATCCCTTGAGCCTAGAAGTTTAAAACCAGCATAGGAAACATAGCAAGACTCTATCTCTACAAAAAAAAAATGAAACAAGGCTGGGTGCAGTGGCTCACACCTGTAATCCCAGCACTTTGGGAGACTGAGGCGGGTGGATCACCTGAGGTCAGGAGTTCAAGACCAGCCTGGCCAATATGACGAAATCCCATCTCTCCTAAAAATACAAAAATTAGATGACCTGTAATCCCAGCTGCACAGGAGGCTGAAGTACAAGAATCACTTGAAACCAGGAGGAGGAGGTTGCAGTGAGCCAAGACTGCGCCACTGCACTCCAACCTAAGTGATAGAATGAGACTCCATCTCAAAACAAAACAAAACAAAACAAAAAAACAACTAGCTGGGCTTGGCGGTGTGCACCTGTAGTCCCAGGTACTCAGGAGCCCTAGGTGGAAGGATTGCTTGAGCCCAGGAGTTTGAGGCTGCAGTGAGCTAGGAATGTGCCACGGCACTCCGGCATGGGCAAGAGAGAGAGACCCTATCTCATAAAACAAAAACAAAAGCAAAAGCCTATTGTTTATCTGGAATGCATCAGGCCCTGAATGCTCCAGGCAAAAAGTACCTGTGTGGAAATCTGCTGGTGAACGCTCTTCACATTCCAACCCTCCATCCGACAGTCTCGTGGCTTCGTGGCTTGAGGGGAGTCCAGGGCTTTTCTTCTCTCCAAATTCTGGAGACGGGCAGGCCCCGGGGTTAGAAGCAGCACCTTCTACCCTGTTCTGATCACAGCCTGAGTCTGAGACAAGTGCTCCTCGGGCTCTCAGTGGCTCCAGGATTCTGAGAACTCTGACTTGCTTCCACCATCTGACAGGCAAGAGGCCAGAGGGGCCTGATTGGCCCACCCTCCCGATGGTACCAGCAGTAACCCTGACCCAGCAGGGCATGGATGCAGCTCAGCCCTGCGGGGCTGGGGTCCCTCCCATCCCCTGCTCACTCCTCTCCCACCTCATCCAGAACTGCTCAAGGCCCCGGGGTTACTAAGTCAGGCCCTGTCCCTCCAACACCTTCCTCTCCACTTCCCCTCCCCACGTCTCTTCCTTTCTCTGCCGACTGCCTCCACTGTCCTAATCAGTTCAGGCTTAGGTGACCGAATCTGCCTCTTACAGGGCCCATGTCCCTGCCCTCCTTCATACAAACAGCACTGCCAGCACAATCTTCCTGAAGCACAAATTGGGCCGCACGCCTCCACAGGCTAAAAACCTTCCGTGAGTCTCCATCTGATCTTCTGGAGAAGAAATAGCACTAATCTTGGTGACATTATGCGAAACACCTCTGCTGCTCCACAGACGCTGTTCTTAGCACTTTCTCCACATCCCCTCCACCCTCCTCACAACCACGTTGAGGCAGATCTCACTCTTACCCCCAGTTACAGTTGAAGAGACTGAGGCAGAGAGAGCCGCTGACTTGCCCAAGGCCACACCACCAGGCTTCACTGGGACTTGAAAAGGATCCAGACTCCTTCAGCAAACCATCAAGGTCGTCTGTGATGGCATTCGAACCTTTCCCTTACCTCCCAGGCAGTGCGGGCTCCCCAAAAGACACTGGCGCTCCCACTTCCAAACCGTCACTCACGCAGTTTCCTCACCAAGAACACGCTCTCCCTGTTGAAGTCTTCCCCCGCCTCAGTGCCACCTCCGGGAATTCTGCCCCCTTCTCCGAGCACCTCCTGGAATGGGAATCCACTGACGAGGGACCTGACCCGCTATCTTTGCACGGCCATTTATGTTACATCTCCTGGGGGCCGGAGGCCGGTGCAGTGACTCCTTCCAAGGCCCCGCAGACCCACCGTAAGGAGGAGCACCCAAGGAAGCACTTGTAGAATAGTGAATGAGTGAATGAATGAAAGTCACTAACACCTCCTCCATGAAGCCACGACCACACGGCTCCCGGTGCGGGAAAATACTGTTCCTCAAAAGCACTGAAGTTTGTTTTTTTTGTTTTGTTTTTGTTTGAGACTGAGTCTCGCTCTGTCACCCAGGCTGGAGTGTATTGGTGCGATGGCTCACTGCAAGCTCCACCTCCCAGGTTTAAGCAATTCAACTGCCTCAGCCTCCTGAGTAGTTTGGATTATAGGTGCCTGCCACCACGCCTTAATTTTTGTATTTTTAATAGAGACAGGGTTTCACCATGTTGGCCAGGTTGGTCTCGAACTCCTGGCCTCAAGTGATCCACCTGCCTCTGCCTCCAAACTGCTGGGATTACAGTTGTGAGTAACCATGCCTGGTCCAAAGCACTGAGATTTGACTTATTTCTAGGCCAAAGGTCATCTGGGCAGCAAGGTGGGAGCTCCCGGATCAGGAAAGTGCAGGCACACCATGACTCTGAGTGGTGGGGTGGGGACAGAGACTGGCAGGCCACCAACAGGGCAGCATCTGTTCCCAAGCAAGGTGACTCAGACCTCACCTTGTCCAACCTGCAGGCCTCCCACCAGTGGGGCTCTATAAGGCTGGCGCTCATCTCCAAGGTTCTCTCCCACCACACTGGGCGCCAACCTGCCCAGGGGCAGAAGGGAGGTTGGGCGTGGGGAGTGCCGGGTACAGTCAAAGTTTCCAGGACAGTTTGGAGTGGTGCCTCTTAATCTTGGCCGCACAGCACCTGGGAGCTTAAAAAAGACCCCCACGCCTGGGCACCCCCACCGCTGACCCACGGGGGCTCCGTGCAGAGCGATGACTCACAGGGCACGTTTTCCAAAAGCTCCCGGGGTATCTTCCAGGTACAGCCAGGCTTGGAAATTGCTGGCTTATGCAACCCAGCAGAGAGGCGGGAAAGGCAGAGCGGAGATCGGAGATAGGGTGGGGCCGCTGCGGTGGGGAAAGAGATGAGCTCATACCTGGAGACGGTAAACAGTGCAAAAGCAAGAAGGAACTTGCAGAAGGAAGCATTGGACCTTTGCCCCGGCTGCCGCCACGTGAGAGGGAAGCCAGGGGAGGAACAAGGTGCAGGCATCTGCGGACTGGGCAGGGCCTGACTTCACTGGGCCCAGGCTGGGAAGGCTTCACCGGCTTCTCCAGCGGGAAACGGAGGGCGACCCTGCGCAGCCTAGGCACTGCGGCCATGGTTCACACGCAAAAACCAAAACCTGGACTCATTTTCAGAGAAACTGAGATAGAATATTCTACCTAGATTGTTTCTGGAACACATGATCACTGTACCTGTTGGGAATCTGTTCTTTATGCGTTTTGTTATTGTTGTTGTTGTTTTTATAAAAGGGGGACTCACTGTGGAGAGAGAAACAATGGCTTGAAATCTTAAAAGCTGGTCTTAGAGGTCTGAAGTCCACATCTTTGACTATCTGGCAGGGTGACATGCTTTCGACTCTCCCTATTTTTGGACCAAGAGGGGATGAGTTGGGATTTTGTGATCATACAAGGACTATTTTCATGGTTCTTGGACAACAGAAAGAAAGAACAAGAGGAGTCCTCTCTCTGCAGTTGTTTCTGATTCTCCCCCTTGTTGCGGAGTACGACGCTGTGAAGATTTCCTTTAACCCCATCAGCACTACGGAAGCCATCTCCCCCATGCTGGAGATGAGGCCTCCCGGGCAAAGGAGCCTGCCAGGTTGTGCCATCGCAGTGCATGCGGAGGGTTTCATGCAGAATCCAACACACTAGAGGAGCCTGTCATCTAGTTTTAAGCATTGATGGGCTTTATTTCACTCTTCAGGGTTCTGAGGATGGAGAATAGGCCTTGTCCACTGGGAATGATGTAAGAGGTGCACTCTGAAAAGATTTGTACGAATAGGGAGAGATCACCTTCAGCCATCTGCTTGGAAAAGAGGTGCAGAGGACCCCCTCTGCACCAGGCCCCACTGTGGAAAGCTTCCAAAAGCAGGAGGCATTTGATACGGATCTTAACAGAAGGATTGGGTCACCAGGCCTACCAGCATGGATATAAATTAGCATTTAAAAGATCCAGGGGGCAATCCAATGAAGAAAATGTATTGTTTCGTATATGAAATTTGAAACATCTGTTTGAATCAGAAGTAGAGTAAGTCAATCTACGGATGAATCAATCTACCGATGAACCTCTTGGAAGATTTGGGGGAAGTTTTGCTTTACTTGAAATTAGTTTTGGTTTCCCCAATGCTGTCCCACCCAAGTCAGCTCCAGTAGCTTCATGAGTTCAGTTCTCCCCTGCTGAATGTCAGTTTCATGTGTGATTCATATTTCAGACACTAAGCACTTACCAAATACTTAAACCCCTTGCAAAATATCCATTTGATTGAGCCAGTGAATAAATCAGTGAATTGAAAAAAGTCCTAAAGCAATAGATTTAAGTTGAAATTCTATTTGGGGAAAGAAACCTGCCAATCTATAAAATCCTGGACATTGAAGACGTGTCCAATGGCTGAATCTTGAAATGAACCAGAAGCTCTCTTTCTCCAAAACCATTGACCCAAAATACTAAAAATGAAACAACAAAACAAAAACAGAGAACTTTAAACACTGTCAGGTTGTGGTACAATGGTTGGGTGAACTGACTGCCGCTAAAATAATTTACTAAAAGTAAACTGAACAAAACTAAAAATTTAAACTCGGTAAATAAAACCTCAAAGAAATAGTCAACAACTGTTAGAATAGCTCATCCAATATGAATTTCTGTGACCTTAATTAAGTATCCTTTTAAAAAAACTTTTTAATAAATTGGGAAATACCAGCACATTTACCATTTGCAGAACTAAGCTTCTGGCAAGTCAGTTTTCAGAGAAGCGGCTTTCAAAGAACTGGGTTTTCCTAAGTGACCTGAAGCTGCGCCAGCTGCACAGACGCTTCCTGGGGTCTGTCTACTCTCCTCGGTGTTTTGAACCGAGACGGGGCACCCTTGTGGACCCAGACATGGAGCACAGCCTGCTCTCTGCCCTCGAGGGTCTTCAAGGCCATTCAGAGTCAGCAATGAGGCCATGTCTGTGCATCTCTTGTAACTCACTGTCACCAGCTTCCGGAAGACATTCCACCATGTGGGTCCTGACAAACCCCACCACCAGACCCCCACCTCAAACCCAGTCCCTGGGCAGGGTCTGCCCAGGAAACACCCCTTGAAGGCAGCCCCCTGACCCCCTTCTGAGCCCTTGAATTCCACTCCAGGTCCTTCTCAGCACCTCACTCTAAGACCTGAAGTGAGCCACTTCCTCTCCAGTCCCTCCGGTTACCTTCTTCGTCTCTTGGGTCAGTAGATTCAGAGAAGTTTCTGCTGCTTCTTATTGCTTTGTGGCCCCATCACAGGCCTTCTTAAAAATGGGCTCCAACAATGAACTTACAGCTTACAGCACCCTGTGTCTGATACTCTGTCTGCCCCAGACAGTCTTCTGCTTCCCTAGGCTGTCTGGGTGGCTTCATTTCTCTCCTTCCTTAATGCTTCTCTCTGATTGCCCATTCCCCAGACCTCCAAATCAGCACAGAGCTTCCTGCCACACCCTCTTTGCAGGGGGCTCACCCCTGCCCCCCTGCCGGGCTCTGACTGCTAAGGCCACAGCCCTGGCGTGGGCACCCAGACTCCCTGATGCCAAGTGGGCCACAAGTGTGGAGCAGGCCTTGGCTCTGGGATTCCAGACTGTATTCCCACAACATGATGGATGTTCTGAGAGGGACAGAATTGCGGAACTCAGGCCCAGGATCTTGTCTCTCCTTCACCACTCTTCACTTAGAC
Organism: Chlorocebus sabaeus; assembly: GCF_047675955.1. Taxonomy (NCBI): domain Eukaryota; kingdom Metazoa; phylum Chordata; class Mammalia; order Primates; family Cercopithecidae; genus Chlorocebus; species Chlorocebus sabaeus. The sequence goes on from NC_132912.1 coordinate 5,659,142, forward strand.
CCTCGTACCCGGGGCAGTGTGTGTGGCTAGGGACTCATGAGTCACATCTGCTGTGAGCACTAAGCACCTGCTACATGGCAGGGGCTGCACTGGGCCACGTATGGACTCCACGGGCAAAGGCCACTTTGAGACACGCTCACAGCAACGCTCCAGAAGCCTGGGCTCTGCAGTGGGCTCTGAGTGCTTTCTAGTACCTTCTGCAGGCAGTGTGCCCGGTGCTAACCTCACAGCACCCAGTAGCCCAGGTATTATTACTCATCTCATTTTCCAGGTAAGAAAACCAAGACTCAGAGAAGTCAAGGTATTTGCTCAAGGCCACATGGACAGCAAGTGGCGGATCTGGGATTTAATTCCTTCTCCGTCTCATTCTGAAGGCTCCAGGGGTGACACAACCATTGAATGGAATATGATCAGCCACTAAAAGCTGGCGTGGGTCTCCTTTCTTTTCACAAGGAAAGGTGTCCACAATATAGCATTAAATAGAGAGCGGTGACAGAGTCATCTGCATGGTGCCATATCTGGGAAGGAAAAGTACATACAAATAGAAGTATGTGGGTGGATAGAAAAGGAAAAAAAAAGGCAGAGTATGTTCCAAACTATTTACACATGGTCTTTGCTTAGAAAATTATTTCCATTTTATCCTTCTGTCTATGCTTTTGTAGGTGAGCATTGGACTGACAATTCTGAAGTCCCTTCCTGATAACCAGCATGACCTTTTCCTTCCCAAGAACTACGTTTCTCTTGCTCCTCTGCCTCCCCACCTTACACAAGGCACAGTTGAGCCCAGACAGGGGTGGCAGCTGACCTAAAACCACACAGCAGAGCACACCCCAAGCTTCAGTCCTGGAGCCTGGGAGTCCTGACTCCACACTCACAGGGGCCTGGGGCCTGGCCAGACCAGTGAGGCCCCGACCCTTCACTCCCTGCGTAAATGTGCCCCAGTCTGTGCAGTAGCTGCCCCCCGGCCCTCCTTCAATACCAGTGCTAGGTAGAAAGGCTGATGGTGGCCCAGGAGGAGGGTCAGGCTTGGCCTGGCCGCTGCAGGAGACTCCAGGGTTCACCTTTCCCCTTTGCTCCCACCACCTGGACTCCCTGCTGCCTAAAGCACCCCCACTATGGCATCCCGCTAAGCAAGACCAGAGTTCATTGTTCATCAGCAGCTGTTCTGGTGGGCTCGACCAAGAAGTCAAGGACCCCCTGACAAGAAAGCTTCAGTGCAAGCCAGAGGCTCTCGGTGTGTGTGTGTGGAGTGGGTGTGAGTGTCTCTTCCTCAGTGCACATGCCTGACTCCCGTCCACTCCATACCCTCCTGACATGGCCTGGGGAGGGACTGGCAGAGAGACACTCCCCAGGCCTGACCTTGTCTCCCTGTGCCTGCCCAAACTGTGCACTGACATTGGTGCTGCCTCCATGCAGAGCCAGGAAGAATCAGACCCATGGCTAAGCCAGGATCCCACCCAAGAAGAGGGAGAGGTGGGGGTTGGCTGATTTGCAGGATTAGTTCCATGGAGAGCTAGAGAAACGGATTCCAGGAAGCCAGGAAGGCAGGGAGAGCAGCTACCCAAAGTGGGAGAGGGGGGCCTGGGAAGCCAGAGCCCAGGGCGGGGGTGTGGAATTTCGGCACGTCCCTGGAAGCTAAGCAGGAATGTGGTGGGAGATGTGCACCCATGGGTGCTTCCAAGAGGCACAACTAATTCCTGCTATCAGGCGGGATTCCCAGGAACAGCAGGTAAGCAGTCCCTACTCACCTTAGAAATGCTCCCTCTCGAACTTTCTCCCAGCTCCGCGACCTCCCACCTGCCCCCCCTTCTCATCTTCAGGCTTCTTGCCTTTGCTCAGACTCCAGGGGAGTCCAGGGAGACCGAGGGGGTGCCTCCTCCAGCAAACATTCACTGAGGGAGGTGTGGCCCTGTTTATTTAACACGTTCTGTGTGCAGCAGGCTACACCCTGGAGGTATAGGAATTAGGAACTGCCCTGCAGGCCCTGAGGGGCTCCAGGCTAGGTCTGAGGGAGAAAACTTGAGAAACTGCTGCTTACCTAGAGACAGGTAAATATTGTCAGTGAGGAATGTGCAAATGGTCTAGGGTTAGAGGAAGACCTTCCCTGCAGAAAAGGCCCCAGGGATTACACAGGATACCAGGCTGATCCTTCTTTAGTCCCCTGGGCCTTCCTTCAATACTAGGCTGATCCTTCTTCAGTTCTCCGGGCCCTCCTTTAATACCAGACTGATCCTTCTTCAGTTCTCCGGGCCCTCCTTTAATACCAGACTGAAGAAGTTCAGTCTGGCATCCTGTGCAATTCCTGGGACTTTTCTGCAGGGAAGGTCGCCCTTTCCTCTACAACCCTCCTTCTTGCCCCGTTAAAATATCCCGCAATAAAAGTCAACCAAGTGGCTCGCCCTGCCTGTAATCCCAGTACTTTAGGAGGTGGATCACCTGAGGTCAGGAGTTCAAGACCAGCCTGGCCAACATGGAGAAACCCAGTCTTTACTAAAATGCAAAAATAAGCCAGCATGGTGCACGCCTGTAGTCCCAGCTACTTGGGAGGCTGAGGCAGGAGAATCGCTTGAACCCGGGAGGCCAAGGTTGAAGTGAGCCAAGATCACACAGCTGCACTCCAGCCTTGGGTGACAGAGCCAGACTCCATCTCAAAAAAAAAAAAAAAAAAAAAAAAGAAGTCAATCAGACCAAGGCTTTTGGGGCCCTGACTCCCATTTCCCTCAAAGTGTATGGGTTTCTGGCCAGGTTTTTAGCCCCCAGCTACCATTCCCTCATCCCCATCTGGGTTGATCAGCTCAGCCCTGGTTCCCTCCACTGTTCTGGTTCTAACATTGCAAGCCCAGCATTCCAAGACCCTTACATCCCAGTCAGTCAGGATGGAGCCCACCCCATTGTCTGAGCTCTTAGCCCACAGAGGAGCTCCCCTATTCCTTCCAGAAAAAGGAACTGAAATGTGGTCCACACCGCAGCTCTCCAGGCCTGGTCTCCTGGCTGCTCCCCTAGCAGCAAATCAACCTGAGCTGCTTTCTCTCACCTGCTCCCTTACGCGTGGAGCTGATTCCTTTTCTAAGTGAGTGGATAGAGAGGGGGATGGAAGAGCCAGCAGATGCCTCCATAGCCTGCAGAGATGGCAATAGGACCGTGTTTCCCAGGGCTGCGCCTTCCCTCCTGGATCCCAGGAACTTCCATTCCAGTGCATTTTCTTCTCAAAGGTTGGACCTTGGTCCTCTGTTGCCATGAGAGCCCAGATCTGACCATCATGACAAATCTGGATGTATATACTGACCCTGGAGTTGGTAACACTACTGTAGAAAATGTCTTCTTTGGCCAGGTGTGGTGGCTCATGCCTGTAATTCCAGCACTTTGGGAGGCCGAGGCGAGTGGATTACCTGAAGTCAGGAGTTCGAGACCAGCCTATCCAACATGCAAAACCCTGTCTCTACTAAAAATGCAAAAACAATTGCCAGGTGTGGTGGTGCACGCCTGTAATCCCAGCTACTCAAGAGGCTGAGGCAGGAGAATCACTTGAACCTGGGAGGTGGGGGTTGCAATGAGCCGAGATCACACCATGGCACGCCAGCCTGGGTGACAGAGTCAGATCTCATCTCGAAAAAAAAAAAAAGAAAGAAAGAAAAAAAAATGCCTTGGTTTTTTCTTTTTGGTTTTGGTTTTTCTTCAGCCCTTCCAGATTCTGTCCCAACCCCCAACTATAGAAATGGAGACAGTCAGGTGCCTTGTTGGTTCCATGGAGAACTCAAGCCCTTTCCTCCCGAATGAGTCAACAGACTGTGGAGTCGGGGCCAGTGGGGCGGTGCCTTCCCACAGGGGAAAATCCAGCAAAGCTTCGGGCTATGGGTCTCTGGAGGCGTGGCCTCGTGCGGCTGTGGGTCTCTGGAGGCGTGGCCTCGTGCGGCTGCGGGTCTCTGGAGGCGTGGCCTCGTGCGGCTGCGGGTCTCTGGAGGCGTGGCCTCGTGCGGCTGCGGGTCTCTGGAGGCGTGGCCTCGTGCGGCTGCGGCTCTCTGGAGGCGTGGCCTCGTGCCGGAGGGCCGCATTTCCCGTGTGTTCGTCTGTGGTTTCTAACCTTCCATGATGCACCCATATTATTTTTAGTATGAAACATTTCAGACACATAAAAATATAGAGACTAACAGAGAACACCCACTTAACCATCAACATCATCAGCTAAAGAAATGAAACCTTCAGAACCAGCTGAGGCCCCGCTCGTGCCTTCCCCAAACCCCTCCCACCTGCTCCAGAGCAAGTGTCAGTCCTGAATTAGAAGTTTATTTTCCCCATGTATGAGCTGCATATGTCTCCAAATTCAGGTATTTTTTTAAAAGAGAAGAAAATCGATTTTGCCCTCTATAGATTCAAGCTGTTGTTCTCAGACTTTGGTACCCTCCCGGAGAAGGAGCATTTCCAAAGAAATTTGTGTAATGGTGAAACTCTCCATTTTGCAGAGTAAGAACACGAAGGAAAAAAAACACCCAAAAAAATAAAAAAAGAAAAAGAAAAGAAAAAAAGAAAGAAAAGAAAATCGCCTGTGATTCCCGTAGCTTCCTAAGAGAAAGGACTTCAGTGGTGAAAATGCAGAAAGAGCACATCCTCAGAATTTAAAAAGTGAATGCAAAGCCTATATTTTTCTTTTGTTATTTTATTTTATTTTTCTACACAGACCCCGGAAAACCTCTTCCTGACCAGCTCCGCACTGAGGAATCACCACATCAGAAACGAGACCTCTGTGACCCGCGTCCCTAAGAGGATGGGGCTTTCCTGGGGGACCCCCGTGCGGAGCCAGGATGGGCTGGACTTTACCGAGGGCCTCCTGCTCAGTCAGGTGACTGGGCAGGTCGGAGGCTGCCTCTGCTCTGCTCCCCTCTCACCTCCTTATCTTCTCTCTTCGACCCTCTCTGCAGCCCTTCCTGTTCAGAGCCCTGAGGGAGGAGACTGCGGTGTCCACTTCTCCCCTCTCCAGCCCCAGGTGCGCCCTGCCCAGGCAGACGAGGGAAGGTCTGGCTTCAGCCCTGAGGGTGGAAGGGCCTGGAGGGCGCTGGCCAGGCTCTGAGCACTGGACTAGAAGGAATAGGTCACAATGAGTGACCGCAAGAGATCATGTTGACTCCTGAAAACGCCAGGCCCTGCCTCAGTGCCCCAGGGCATGTTGACTCCTGAAAATGCCAGGCCCCGCCTCAGTGCCCCGGGCCACCCCTGGCTCCCCAGGCTTTGCGCTGAAGCCAGGATAACGTGGACAGTCCCACCACTGCTCCTCCATAGGTGTGTGCCCCCCGCAGGTGTGCCCAGGAGCACGGCAGGCGGGAAGGTGACGAATCCTGACTCCAAGGCCAGGGCCTCCACCTCCCCGAAACCCGATTTCACCCGATGCCACCATAAGTTGGCCTTGGCTGCTCCGGTACCCACCTGGGGCTTCAGTTTCCATATCTGCAAAGCGAGGCGTGTGGGTCCAACCGTCTGAGACCCAGGACAAAGGGAACCCTGGGAATGCAGCGCTGTGATGAGTAAGCCTGGGTCTCACTTCTAAACCTCAAGGCACCAACACAACCCAAGTCCACACAGGGCTGTGAGCTGTCAGGGTGGAGGGCCCTGCCTGCTCAGCCCCCTCCTTCTCCCCCTTGCTCTGCCCTTTCCCCACCTCTCCCAACCCTAACCCACACAGATGCGCGCACACACACACACACACATAGACACACACACAGATGCACACACAGACACACAGACTCATGGACACAGACACAAAGACACACACAGACACACACACAGATGCACAGACACAGACTCATGGACACACAGACAGATGCACACACAGACACAGACTCATAGACACACACATAGACACACACCGTGACACACACAAAGACACACGTGGACACACAGACACGCAGACCCACAGATAGAAACACACAGACACGCAGATACAGACAGACACACACACACATAGACACACAGACACACGGATACACAGACACACAAAGACATACATAAACACACACACAGACGTAGACATACAGACACGTAGACACACTGATACGCACAGATACATACACAGGCACACACGAACACACAGACATACACAGACACACAGGTACACACACAGAGCCACACACAGACGCACAGACACACATGCACAGACACAAACACACAGACAGACACACACACACACAGACACACACAGATACATGCAGACACATAGACACAGAGACACATACACACACAGATACACAAAGTCACCCACAGACACACGCAGACATAGTCACAGAGACACACTCAGACACACACAGACACAGATACACATGCAGATGCACACAAGCACACACAGACACACAAACATATAAAGACACAGATGCACACATACAGACACACACATACAGACACACAAACACGCACACACAGATGCACACACAGACATACACGTATTTTATTTGCAGCCCAAGAGAGGCGCGGGCTCCTGTTTGTGCAGGACACGTGCCCAGGTTCTCACCAGCAGCTCAGGCGGAGCCTGGAGCCAGAGACACCGCCCAGCACCATCCTCACACATCCTCTGCCCACCTGCCCTCTACTTTGCCTCAGGGGTGGCAGGAGGTGCCCCTGGGGCCTGCTCCAGGCAGTTTTCACACCGCAGGTGAGAGGGATGGCTGGGAGAGGGGTGGGCTGGAAGGAACCCTGGAAGCAGGTGGGGGCCCCCGGGGTCCGCCGGCCCACAAACGCCAGGCACACATGGGACTCGGCAGTCCTTTATTTAGATCAATGCGGGGCTGAGGGACCCTCAGGGCAGGCCCGAGCTGGGGAACCCCATTCCACTGCAGGGCAAAGGGGGACCAGGCCCAAGGAGGCCACCTTCTGCCCAAGGTCTGCAGGCAGAGAGGTGCTCCCAGGCGGCCGAGGGCGCCGCATCCAGGCCCTGGAGCGCAAAGCCTTCCTCCCAGGGGGAGGCAGTTTCCCATCCACCGACCAGGTTTCCCCGGAGAGTCCCAGCACAAAAGCAGCAGCAGGCGGCGGCCCTGAAGGCTCAGAGCGCAGCTGGGGGGACACAGGCGGGGAGCCTCACTCCTGGGTGAGCATCCTCGCGAACTCCTCGTAGTTCACCCGCCCATCCTGGTCCACGTCGGCCTCGCGGATCATGGCATCCAGCTCCTCCTGCGGCAGCGGCTGCCCCAGCCCCGCCATGGCCTGCTTGAGCTCGTCCACGGTGATGTGGCCATCGCCGTCCTGGTCGAAGGCGCGGAAGGCGACCTGCAGGTCCTCCCGGCCGGCCCTGACCTTCTTCACCGCCGCCAAGAACTCCTCGAAGCTGATTTCGCCGTCGCCGTCGCTATCAAACTGGGAGATGAGCTTCTTTAGCTCGGCCTCCGAGACAGTCTTGCCCATGGCCTGCAGCGCCATGCCCAGTTCCTGGGCATTGATGGTGCCGCTTCCATTCTTGTCAATCGCGGAGAAGGCGCTTTTGTACTCGGCCTCCTGCTCAGGAGTCAGCTCACCGGCCATGCCTGCGTCCCCTGCACCTCGCGGAGCCTCCGAGTTGCTGCCCACCGGCCCTCAACCTGCTGCTTTCAGAGCTCCTGGTCCAGAGCGCAGGCAGCCACAGGGATCCAGGCAGCGTCTGTCCCAGGCAGCTCTGACTTGGCATGGGAACCCCCTCCTTTTCTGCAATCGGAACAAAGGGAGGAGGAAGGCTCCCCACCCTCCGAATGCCCCAGGGTGAGAGCCTCCTCCCAGGGAGGGACAGATCCACTGCAGACAGGAAATGCAGGAATGGGAGTGGGAGGGCTGTCGGGCTCCAGGTGGGAACTGCGTTGGGGTCGGGGTACGGGGGTATGGGATGGCTAGCCTGCCAACCCCTCCTGGCCTTGATAGCAACCACCTCCCTCCAGGAACATTCTGCCCAGGGGATAGTTTCCCCTGCAGCTGATTCTCGGAGATCCTGACCAAGCCAAGGGGTTCAAGACAGCTTCTCCAACTTCACAAAGACAGAGACTGGAAAGGGAGGTGGCTTGAAGAGGCTCCCTCAGGGGCACAGCGGGCCCCAGTGTTTACTGTTTCCGTACCCCTCTCTCCAGCGCTACTGCCTAGCTCTTGCCCTGAGGCTGGGGCTTGTGGAAGGGAAGTGGGTGGTAGCGTTGATTCTGCCAGGGCACAACTGCGGGCATCATGAGATTCCCAGTCCAGGGTCTAGAGACAGAGGATGGGGCTCACTGCCTTTAACTTCGAGGAAGCAAGGGACCAGGGCTGCCTTCAGAGCCATAGCTATTGCTGAGATGTTGTTTATCAAGTGAACATGTGATGTGCGATTTCAGAGTAGAGGGAAAGACTTTTTGTCTCCCCAGAATAATCCCTTCTAGCTCAGGGATTCCTACAATTCAGTTCCATCCCCAAGTCCAAGGTTCCCTGTGCAGACACCCTGGGAGCTGAGTGGCAGGCGTTCCATCCACAGGGCATCAAACAGCTACAGTTGGAGTTTTGCTGCAGCGAGACACGGGGGGCCTCAGTGCCCAGCATACCCCAAAGGTGCAGGCAGAGGGGCAGGAGGATGCAGAAGAGGTGGCTGCCGTCAAACTTGGCCTTCCTTGTGGTTTTACTAAGCATCAGCCCTAAGCACAAAAACCCATCTGGGAACCTACTGGGGCCCTCGGTCTGATCTGTTCTCTGGAAGGAAACCCCCAGGGCCACTTGCCTTGAGAAACTTTTAGAGCAACAGCTAAGCTTTTGGGGGACCATCCCCAAGTCCTTCCACTGATGTGACCTACAGTTGTGAGGGGACATTTGCCTTGGAGTCCCCAAGATGCCTTTCTCAAGCAAGTCCCCTCTGATCTCCACAGATTCCCATTCTTCTCCCCAACCCCTGCCCGTACATACGGCACAAACTCCTTTATTCCCCTGAGAAAGTTTATACATTCCACCTCCCTCCTGTTCAACCCAACAAATAGACCAGGTACCCTCTCCTTCCCTAAAGTGCAGCCAGACAAACACCTCCCAGCCCCTTGGTGCTGTACACATTCCCCAAGGGAAGCCGGAGCCTGGGTTGCTCAACCACTCGCTCCATGACCCACAGCTCGGTCCCCCAGGGCCACGCAAGGGGCAAACCAGGCAGAGCAGTGAGAGGAGGGAAGATGCCCCAGCCAGCCCTAGTGTGGCAGTTGCTCCCTGAGCTGTGCGCAAGGGGCCAGAGGGAGGTGTGAAGTGCTGGGAAGAACCGCAGCCGAGAGAGAGGCTGAGGTTTGCGGAGAGGGAGCTCCGGGGACCAGGTGAAAAAGGGAAGGTCATGGTCAACAGGGAGGAGTATCCCAGTTGTCTGACTCATTTTATAAAGCTATCTTGAAGATTTTCTAGCTCACCTCAGTGGTGGAATAATACAGAGGCCTCAATAAATATTGAGCAACAAATTTCTCAATGAAATTGATAACCGGTTTGGGATGGAGAACGTGGGTCCAGCCAGGAGAACAGAGAAGCATCCTGCCTGGTGAGGGGCCCAGGGAGGGCAGGACTCTTAATAGCTGGATTCAGCCCAGCTCCTTGTTTTATTTCCTTAAAGAATACCTGAAGATTTAAATCTATATTTGAAATTTCCTTTCCTTCTCATCTTGTTGTTGGGACCTGTGATTAAAATCCAAATGTTTAATAATTATTTCATGTCATTTTCCACGGGTATTAAATACTACTTTGCAAACAATATTAGGAGCCTTGAGCTCCCGGTTCCAGTTTTGTCAGTGATGTGGAAATGTGTGTCTCAACATCTGCATCTATAAACTAGGATGATGCACCAACCGTATCTGATTGGAGCGCGTAGGATCAGAGTATTAAGTACAGAGCCAGCGGCAGGTGTTATTATTCTGTGATAAACCTCATGGTCAGTAACAAGCTGGTTCATGTTTGATGTCAACCAACACTGGGGAAAAACATCTACTTGAAGGGGACTCTCACGATTTTGTGATTATACCTCTTTTGACTGAACTGAAAAATTAAATGCATCTGCCTCGAGGTTTGGTTAAGTCCAACATGCCAAGGCTCAGAGCATTAGCTGACTTTCCAGTGTCAGCTCCAAACAGAGGCAGTTCCATGCAGAGCAGAAGCAGCTGTTCAGAAAAAGCCTCAGGCTGTCTCATCACCAGACGAGGTGATGGTCACTATTCTCGTGATGTGCATTTTCTGGATGGGGAGAGACAGTGTCCCATAGGGAAAGTCCCCAGCTTCCCACTGGGTGTTTCCCCATCCGGGGTCGCTTCCTCCCTAACACATTCTCTTTTCAGGGCATGTACAAGCACTGAGATCATTTTCTTCATCCTCCCCTCAGCCTCCTGCCACAGTATGCGAGCCATCAGCTGCCTTGGCTCAGACTCCGTGGGTGAAGTTTTCCACTCCCCTCGTCTGGGGTCAGCACCAGGGACACCAAGGACAGCCATGCACCAGTGACCCGTACCACAGATGGCCTGGCACAGCCCAAATGGCGGCTCCCAAAGAGGGACGAGATGGCGTTTGTTGTCAAACCTAGGCAAGCTTGGTCAAGCCCCTCTGCCTTGGCTGGTTTAGCACAGCAGCTGGGTGCAGAGCCTGGCTTTGAGGAGGGAGAAATGCCTTCTTTCTAGCTAAGGTGCATTCCCAGGCAATGCCTTCTGTGTGTATCCCTGTGTGATGCAGGGGCCACGGGCATCATCCATCTTCCACCCCATGAGGCACCTGAAGCTGGGGTGCCCAGCCACTGGCTCCATGTCCCACAGCTGAGCTCCCCCAACCCAGGGGCCATGTGAGAGGCAAACCCAGCAGAGCAGTGAGAGGAAGGAAGATGCCCCAGCCAGCCCTAATGTAGTGGCTGCCCCTGGAGCTGTGTGTGAGAGGCCTAAGGGAGGTGCAGAAGGCTGGGAAGAACTGCAGCAGAGGAACAGGCTGAGGTTTGCAGAGAAGGAGCCGGGAACCAGGTGAGAAAGACAAGGTCATGATCAGCACAGAAGAGGGAAGTGAGGGGGTCTGTGCCTTTGTGATTGAGTGCTGGAGGTGGGCTCTCCTCCCCTCTCCCATGCCTCTCAGCTGAGCCCCTCATGGAGACGCCAACTCTCCCTGCCACCTTGGAGGAGAAAGGAAGTCTCCTTCGTTGAGGAGGACTGAAGACATCTGCAACTTGCCATAGGAAGGATGAAAACCTCTCCAAGATGGCTGGACAAGTCACCAGAGGCAGGAAGGAGAGAGTTATCATCAGTCATGGGACTACCTTGTGCATTCGCTGTGTGCACATGTGTTTTTGTGTGTGTATGTGTATGTGTATGTGTATGTGTATTTGTGTGTGCATGAGTGTGTAGGTGTGGGTTTGTGTGTACATGTGAGCACAAGTTTGCATGTGTGTGCAAGTGTGCATGTGTGTGTGTGTGTTGAGAGGAGATATGCAGGGTGTAGAGTGGCTGTCCTTCTGTTCAGACGAGGCGAACTCTAACTTTCACACCAGACTGATCCCAGGAACAAAAACACACTCTGGCACTTCCACTACACTTTGGCTCCTCAGAGTGGAGAAACCAGTCAAACAGGCCTTGGAACCTCAGCCGGTGCAGAAACTCCTCACACTCCTGTGTTTGCAGAAACTGATCTCACCTGGCACCTGTACTGTCTCCACGGTGTTGGCACGTTGGCACGGCCCTGACCTTCTCTGGGGACAGGGCAGCCCCAGGGAAATGAGAAGGGCCTGTGTGGAGGGTGTGATCTGTGGAAGAGAACACCGGGGAGCCAGCTTCACAAAGCTCATCTCCCTTGCAATTATCCTCAGCAATGAGAAATAGAAATGGTGAGTGATTGTGCTGGCTTCACAGGCAATCGGCTCCGAGCCCCCTTTCCTGGGTACTCCTAGACACCACACACCTCCCCTGCACACCACGCACCTCCCCCACACACCGCACACCTCCTCTACACACCACACATCTTCCCAACAGCTGTGGTCAGATCACTGGGGGTTAGCTCCTGGCTTCTGCACTTTGCTACCTGTGTGGCCTGGGTGAGCTGCTTCACCCTCAAACACTGCACGCCTCTCTGGTGAAGAAGATGGTACTAGCACCTGCCTTATAGGAGCCTTGAGAGGGTCAAAGCCCTGCAGGAGAGCCTCCTCCCAGCAACCCTCGAAAGCAGGCACTCAGTAGGCAGAAGCCGCCTCAGAGCTCCTGCACCTCTCTGCTGGGTGCCATGCCAGGCTGCTTCCTGGCCAAAGCAGAAGTATCCTCACTGCAGACCCGGGTGGCAATTCTAAGTTCTCAGGGCTTCAGCTGAGTGGAGAAACACCTGATTTCACTGATGCCATGGACAGTATCGACCTTGCTATCCACTGCACTCCTGGGGCCCCCCACATGGTCCACGTGTGTGGAACACGCTTGACAGAGGCTCATAATTCCACAGGAAATCATCACAGGGTGAGGACTCGGAAGGTGGAGAGCTCTGTTCCCATCTAGATTCCTGTCCAATCAACGGTGTGATTCTTGGGCTACAACAACCTGAAGTCACGCCAGGGGGTTCCCTGGGCAAAGGGCAGAGGCCCCCCCCCCTTCTGGAGAGGATGTTTATGCGTTCTCAGGTGGGGAGAGGCTCTGGGGCTGGCGTGGGTTGCTATTTATCCAATGCCCGCCATCTGTCTAGACTTGCTGGGCTAGTTGGCAAGGGCAGTCCTCCCCCAGACTATTACCCATCAATGACACTCCTGAGAACCTGGCAGGACACACCTGGCTCTGTGTCCCAGACCCGGAGCCTGTTCATCTGTCCCCATCCCCTTGCCCTGATTATCCAGCACCTCCTGGATAAGTGTCTTGAGAGAGGTACTTATCCGAGAACTGAAACATTTCAACTCGGACCATATTGGATGGAAATATAAAGTGGATTACATGTTTTATTCCCCATCATTTTAAACAAATTAGATGGAGTATAATCCCAGTGGTTTAAAATGATACACGGGGCCCTCCATTCACTGCACAGAGGTTTGTGTGGCATCTGCCATGCGTGACACGCTCCTGGTTCAAGGCATTTCCCAAGTGATCCTTCCCACCTGCTGTCGTGGGGTAAGTGGTCCCTCTCCCTCTCCCGTGGGTCTTCTCAGCATGTTCTGAGCTCCTCTTCGTTTCACAGCTAGTATTGGCAGAACTTAAGGCATAACTCGGTTGTCAGGAAAACATATCAGCAGCTTTCGTCTAAAATCAGTAATAAAGCAATGGTTCTGAGGGTGGTGCTCCGGACTGCCAGTGTATTTCAGGATTCAGGACCATATTCTGAAGCGTGAAGATTGCCATGAGCCTGAACGCTGGACAAGATCAGGGATTATCATGATCCTGTTCATTGCTATAACACACATATATACAAAAACCCATTGGGGAAGTTTAGACCTAAACAACTAAATGCAAGCAGATGGATGTGCAAAGTGAGAGGCGAGAGGGAAGTGTATTTGAATAATCCTGGAAACCCAGAAGTTCTCAAAGAAAAGGTAGATATATTTGACTACCTATAAAAAAGGTAAAAACTTTTGCATGAGCAGCAAAAAAAGACTATATCTAGATAAAGCAAAATGATAGATCTTGGGGGAAATGATAAATATACAAATGATTTTATATATAAAGAGCTCTAAAATTGTTAAAACTACAACGATAACAATTCAATAGAAAAATAAGCCAAGGATATAAAGAGCCAGTTCACAGGACAGCAAATTCAAATGGCCAAGAAACAGTAAAAGATGCTAAAATTCGGCAGTAGAGGAGGAAGTGCAAATTAAAATAATAATGAGGCATCATTTCATGCCCAATCTAGCTGGCAAAAACTGAATTAATTAAAATACCTACTTCTAGAGAAGATGTGAAGAAATTGTTATCATTCCACATTGCTGGTGAAAAGGTCAAATGTGACAGCTTTATTCTAAGCAATCTGGCAATGTGTCATGTGTTACAACGAGTAACAGGATTATACATGTATAAACAAAAATCTAGGATATTAATATGGATTGCAGAGACACCAATATGCAGAAAAGGGGGTGAAAAGATGAAAAAGGCTGAATGATATGGCCATTGTGTGTGTGTGTGTATATACATACAAGAAACTGGATAAAACATTTTTAAAGGACCTTTGTTTTGTTAAGTATTTCCTATTTATTTTTATTTTTATTTTTCCTTTTTTTTTTTTTTTTTTTTTTGATACAGTGTCTTGCTCTGTCACCCCAGCTGGAGTGCAGTGGCACAATCCTGGCTCACTGCAACCTGTGCCTCCCGGGCTCAAACAATCCTCCCACCTCAGGCTCCCGAGTAGGGCCCATCCCAGGGAGAGCTGGAGACAAGGAGGCCCTCGGCTTAGGAGCTCTGGTTGCATCCACTGTAGAGGAGGTTAGGAATCCCTACCTCTTCCTGCTATGGGGCTGCTGCAAGAAGCGAATGGGAAAGTGCCTGTAGCCTGCAAGGCACCCTACAAAGGCAAGAGACCAGTCTTCACTCCCATTGTGAGTTCTACCCTCTTGAGACCCCACCTCCCACCAGCAGCTGCGGGTGCCTGGCCAGTGGCCCGTCCAGTAAGCGGGTGGCTGCTCAGAGGCTTTTGGGAAGCAACACCTCCGTGCCATGGCTCTTCATACCCGGACGGTGCCAAGCAAGGAGACAACGGCCCTGGGGTCCAACAGGGGCCAGGAAAGCAAGAGAGATGCGAGTTTGTGGTCAGAGAGGAAAGGAGACAGGCGCCATGCAGGACCATAGGGCCGTCTGTGGAGGACAGGGCTGGCCAGACGGTGTCCTCTCCCCCTGGCACTTGCTCTCCTCTGCACTTGCCGTTGGACACACGGGCCTGGCAGAGACAGGAAGGGCACTGGCTTTGACTCATCAGAGCAGTGAGCCTGGGAGAGCCGCCTCCTCCCTCTGGCCTGACAGCAGCCCAGAGCCTACACTCCACTCCTACTGACCTCACAGGCTCAGTCCCCTCGACAGGAAGGTCCTCGGCATAGTTCCAGGGGACGGTTGGCCGCTCCCCGCTCTTAGGAGCTCTTTCCAAGGGAAACCTGTCCTGTGGGAGCCAGCCCGTCTGCAGGGATTGATGTGCATCCCCTCCAGACCAGAGCAGGTCCCGGCACCAGGCTCAGCTGCAGGGTGCCCTGGGTGGGACTGTGTCCTGGGAGGAGAGCAGGGCTGCCCCAGAGAAGGAAGAGGGAGAAAGGGACAGGAGTGCCTTGCCCATACAGGCTCCATGGAGGGGAACCCAGAGACAGGAACCTGGGCTACCAGCAAGTCTGACCCCGTGTCTATAGTGGAAATGAATTTGGGTCCCACAGGAGGCCACTGGTGGAGGTGAAGCCTGCAATGGCCAGGGGGACTGAGGGCAGGAAGATCCCCTCCCCAAACCACCCTTCTGCCCTCCCACCCAGCCTCCCTCTCCAGGCCTCCCCACACTGTCAGGGAGACAGGGAGACTGCACCCTGTCCTCCCAGGACCCCCTTACCACACCCTTCTCAAGCCATCCAGATGCAAGCAGCCCCCTAAAGCAGCTCTGCCCTCCCGTGGGCCACGACTGCCCTCCTGCACCCACAGCACTTTGCCCCGACCTCCCGGGGGGATGCCTGTGTACCTGTTGCCCCCCCCACCTACTGGGCTGTGGTCCAGCCGCAATGCAGGGGTGCTCTCCCTGCCACCCTTGAACTGGTCAGGGCTGGTCACAGACAACACTTGGAGGAGTCAGGCACACTGACTGAGTAACCTCACGGGGCCCCTGGTGGAGCCGCCCTTCACCCGAGGCCCAGCCTTGCAGGGTCCAATGCACGTGGACTGGTTGGCAGATGCTGGCTCTGGGCTCAGAAGCAGGGAAAAGGCAGCGGGGCAAACCAGGGCTTCCAGGCAGGAGACCCAGTCCTGCTCCTCCTCTCGGCTCAGTGTCTGCATTTGTGCAGAGCTCAGTGCCAGTGGCCTGTGGAAACCTTTGACCCTTTCTTTGGTCCTGGGATTTTCTGAGTGTGCAGTGAGTGGCTTGAGGAGAAGAAATATGCTTCCAGGTAAACATGGCCTCGGCTGGCGTGGACACGCCCACCAGCCATTCACAAGCCTTTCCTCCTGTGCCTGCAGCCAGGCCCAGGGCAGCCTCAGGGTGAACCCCCATTTCAGAGCCAGGGAAGCCAGAGAATGAAAAGAAGGAGCTGCCCCTCATAAGGGAGGCTGGAATCAAAATACATGCCCGAGACTCATGTGGTGTTCGTCCCACACCGGCTGCCCTGGGTCCAGGCGCTTCCTCAGGCACATCTGGCTCCTGATCCCAACCAGGGGTTGACGGCTCCTTGGGCCCCTCTTTCGCACCCACCCCGACCATTACCCAGGGTCCATCCCCACTGGACTTGGACATCTTTAAAACCCCACTGCTGAGGACTCCACGCCTTTTCCACAAATATGTTTTCAGGTCTCTTCTTGGATCCCCCGGCTCTTGGGTGGAGGTTTAATTGTAAAAGATACACACACATTTACTGTTCTTTTCCAGCACTAAATCTTCCCCAGCTGCTACATCCCACTTTCTTATCAACCCAGGTGTCCTCCGCCACTCACCCCCAACACCAGTTTCACTCTTTCTGTTCTTTTCTAAGACAGGCTGTGCTCCCACACCCCCTTCTCCTCAACTGGGTGACATTTAAGAAGCGCTGGCATTTCTGCTGGCCCAGAGGCTGGGACGTCCTGGACCTGGCTGGCCGGGTCTCCTCCTCCCTCCTCCCTTGGGATGAGATGCCCACAGCCCTTTCTGCACCACTGTAGCTTGCCTTCCCTCTCCTTCCCACAATCTGGTTCAGTCAACCACGGCTTTCCTAGCACCGGGGCTGTTTCTCCTTCCTGCTTCCTTCTCTCGGGAAGTTGCCTATTCCCTGTTCTGGAGCTTCAAATTGGCTTTTGCCGGTTCATGAGAAGTCACTAGTTCATAACGAGTTCATGCGGGCGGGATGTTGATGTGATGTCCTCAAGTTCCCCAGACACAGAACAACTGTGTGCCCTGGGGTTCGTGCCACCCTCTGCGGTGGGGTTTCCGAGAATCCCCTCCACCAGGGCTTAGTAAAGTCAGCTGCCACCAGCTTTATCCTCTACTTCAACATCCATTGCAGCCTGGCCACACCTCGGTGCCCAAACTGTGCAGAACCACATCGAAGCCACCGCTGCCCCGGTTTCCTGAGGAGGCCAGGCAATGTGCACCTGACCTTTCTATGTGCCAGGCGCTGTGCTAAGGGCTTTGAGGCATGACCTCATTCTTCCTCTCCTTTTATTGTTATTAAAATAAGAGTAAGCAGATGAAGCAATTGAGGCTTAGTGAGGTCCCAAAACCGGTTCATCAAAGAGGTAGAAATGCAAATCTAGGTTTGCCTCATGCCAGAACCCAGGCTCTTATCCAGGGCACCATAGCGTCTGCTCATTATCTGATAGCTTCATCTTTCCTTCATAAGTCATCGAAGACAAAACTCAGCTCCAGCAGCCCCTGGCTTGACGGCAAGGCTTTCTAGCACAGAAGCCCAGCCCAAGGCCCCTGCGTTGTCACACACCCCCAAGTGGAGAAGCACATTCACAGCTTCACCGGGCCTAGCACGGGCAGGGGCCTGCGGAGGTGGCAGGGAGTGGGAGAAAGAGCACTGGCCACGCCAGAAAGAGGTGGCAATTCAGGCCTGGCTCTGCCTCCCACCAATTATGTCCTTTGGAAACACACTTAACTGCATGAGTCAGTTTTAAATTTTTATTTTATTTTATTTTATTTTATTTTATTTTATTTTATTTTATTTGAGATGGAGTCAGACTGGAGTGCAGTGGCACGATCTCGGTTCACTGCAACCTCTCAGGTTCAAGCGATGCTCCTGCCTCAGCCTCCCAAGTAGCTGGGATTACAGGCACATGCCACCACACCCTGATAATTTTTGTATTTTTAATAGATACAGGGTTTTATCATGTTGGTCAGGCTGGTCTCGAACTCCTGGCCTCAAGTGATCTGCCCGCCTCAGCCTCCCAAAGTGTTGGAATTACATGCATGAGCCACCACACCCGGCAGTTTTAAAATTTTAATGCGGTCATCTGGTTACTGTACATTTCTATGAAATACACTTGTATAAAATCCTTGGAAGCAATTTCACCAAGAACTCACTATCATCTTGGTCAGTCTCTATTTATGTAAGTCTATCATTATCTTATCTTCCGGAACATTCTGCGACAAGCTGGCTTGGCCTTCTCTCTTCCTTGGTAACTCGGCTTCTCTAGGTTAAAAATCTCTTTACTTGAGCTTTGACTTCTACCTCCTACTTTCTTGTAAGTTTCTTCTTTGTGCTTTAATGTCTGTGTTCTCCGTGACATGTGTGGAAATAACGATTTGATTCCCGAAGATCACTAGCCTTACTCTTCTCGAAGAGCTTTCTTTGCTGGTTTTTGTTTGTGTTTGTTTTGTTCTTAGCATATCTGACTACTTTCTGGCATCTTAAAAAGAGAGCCGCGCTTCCTCGAGCTCCCCTTGTGTTACTGTGTTAATATCTTTCTATTCTGATGGGAGTTGTCTCATCCTGCCGTGGCCCCTGCCAAATACATCAGCTGGATTCTATTACTATCTATTACTTGATTCTATTACTATACACATATGTCTCGCTTTGACACATCGCACACTTGTGTTTTCCTTGCCCATAGTCCTCGTGGATACTGGCCCGTTTTCCTTTCTTCAGCACATCCCGGGGTGTGATCACTTACAGTTAAAGCAGCGCTTAGAACTCCAGTCCTCTAAACCCACTTGAAATATTTGGATTCACCGTCCTGTTGTGTTTGTTTCCCAAGCTAGAACATTTTCTCCTAAGATACGTCTGAGATTCCTTCCTCAGGGCATAGTTTATCCATCTAGGATCCAGAGTTTTGCAACTCGGGGCAGCTCTTTTTCCCAGTGGCCGGCACCTTGAGCCCCAAACCTGGTTCCTTCTCCTGTCATAGGGCTTCCTTTCCACCTCCTATGAAGATGGCACCAGGGTCTTCTCCCCCCCGAACCTTCTCTCTGCAAAGGGAAGGCTGCTACTGATCACGCCTCGACTTCTCAGGGAGCCAGAGCTGCTCTGTGGAGCTCTCAGTGGAGACACGCCATGCTTCCTGCTGGGACATCTCACGGGATGACAGAGAACCCGCAAATGCTGCTCTGCCACGTCCCATTAGCAGAAACACCTGTTACAGCTTCTAATCCCTCTTTGCCTAAGAACTGAGACCAGGCAGGAAGCTTTGGGGTCTGGGAAAGGACACGTGGGGTGGGAGGCAGGCATCCAGCTGGGAGTGGGTGTCAGGCACCCCCCCGACCCCGCCCCTCTCTCACCATCAGGGGTGTGATTGAACAAACCCCGGGCCTCCGCCTGTTTCTTCCCTCAGGGTGAGATCTCACACAGAACCTCCTTGGGCTCCATGCAAGAATGTCTGGGGCCTGGCAGGAAACACGACCTGTGAGCTCCTTGGCGGCGGAATTTTGCCGAAACCACCCTGAGGTCCTCGGGCCAGGCAGGGCGCTGACACAAAGTGGACTCTTAGTGCGCGCCAATTTGATGAATGATAAGGAAAGGATGGATGGCTGAATGAACAAATGAATGCATGAATGAGTGGAATACAAAGTTCTGCCAGCATTTAAAGTCCTTTTTTCCCCCCCTCCTGGTCCATTCTCCAAAACAGAGTCCACCTTCTCTGTGGATCCGAAAAGCACATCAAACCTCATTTCCACAAATGTGGCTGCCTTCAGGTCTGTGCCGGACGCACCTCGGTGGAATTCATAAGAAGGTTCCCATGGAGAGCTTCCTTCCCTGGAGCCTGCTACCTGCAACCTCAGAGCCCCTGCTCCCCGCTCCCCTCCAAGAAGCCCGTGTGTGAGCTCTCCTCCGTCCATCGCTTCTTTCCTCTGCAGGATTCTCCGCCCTAACCGTCATTCCTTCAGGACTCCCTGGAGCCAGGAATGGCAGGAGAATCTGGGAAAAGCAAGCAGCCCCAGAGAAGCCCTTTCTCCTCCCCGTTCCTTCTCGTTTCCTCCCTTCTTGCCTCCAGTTCTCTACCAAGCTCCCCTCGCGGCAGATACTCACCCGTGGTGTGTCCTCAGCCAAACTGGGCAGAAAAAGCTCAGAGCTTCGCATACTTCATTTCCCTCATTTCCTCTCTAATGGCCTTCTTTACTGAGTTCTCTTGGGTCAACCACCCCTCACTCCCACCCCTTCCTCACCGTGGGCACCTGCCACCCTTCCCAGGGCCTTCCCGCGCGGAATCAGCAAATCCGGCCTTGTGCTGGCAGACTTGCTCAGTCTCAGGCCAGGGCCTTTCTGGCTCCTTCGTGCGCCTTTAGAGATGAGGTCAGAAGCTGTCTGTTCTCTTCATTTTACACATGCAGAAATGGATATACAGAAACACCAAGAGGTTTGGACTGAACCGTGTCCCCCTCAAATTCATAGGTTCAAGTCCTGCCCCTCCATGGGATGGTATTTGCAGCGGGTGAGACGGGGTCACGAGGCGTGGGGCCCTATGGAAGTCATCTTCCAAATGAAAAGTGTATCCCCCAGTAACACAAAATAATAGTGACTATTTATGGAGCTCTTAGGGCGTCAGAGGCCTGACCACTCTTTGGAGTCCTCTCATGTCTTAATTCATGTCACTCTGGTCACCCTCTGACCTGGACGCTGCCATGATGCCCATTGTACACATGAGGACCTGAGCCATGAAAGCTGTGTTTGCATGATGCATATGAAACAGTTGAAAGCAGAGGTGGGGAAAGGAAGGCGGCCAGGTGGCCTGGGCTCCTGCCCCTCACCTTCCCTCGCCCCCACGCACCTCTCGAAGGACCTCTGCAGAACTCAACGGTTTCGAAGAGCAGAGTTTAAAACCACAGCAGTAAATAACTAAGGCAGGGTCTGAAGAAATGGTGAAATGGGAGCTGCATTTTGCCAAATCCCTTTGCCTGCTTTAAATCTCTCATCACGGTACTGAGTCCACGCCCTAAACCCTCCTACCTTCTCCACACATCCCACACTTACCCACAGGCAACCCATTGTCACAGGGATGCTTGAGTCACATGTGTGGGTACAAACTCATGCACACGCACGTGCACGCCTTCCTGTATTAAATGCTAAGGTTTGCTTCTGAAGCATAAACTTCAAAGGCTGGAATTGGGAACAGAAGCTCTTCCTGCTGCTTGGGAAACTCCTTATCCTTCAAGGAAGATCAACTTGTTCTCTGGGAGATAATTATCTTGCCCCTTTGGTTGTAGAGGCTTAAAGTAACAAATTGTCCTACTTAGCTAATCATCAAATGCATCTTGGTATAAAAAGATCTGTAGCATGTGGCTAAGCCCCTCAATGACATCCTCCTACTTCATTTTTTTTTTTTTTTTTTTTTTTTTTTTTTTTGAGACAGAGCCCCGCTCTGTCATCCAGCGCCTGGAGTGCAGAGGCACCATCTCGGCTCACTGCAATCTCTGCCTCCTAGATTCAAGCAATTCTCCTGCCTCAGCCTCCCAAGTAGCTGGGATTAGAGGGATGGGCCACCACACCTGGCTAGTTTTCGTATTTTTAGTAGAAACGGGCTTTCACTGTGTTGGCCAGCTGGTCTTGAACTCCTGACCTCGTGATCCACCTGCCTTAGCCTCCCAAAGTGCTGGGATTACAGGCGTGAGCCACAGCACCCGGCCCATATTTTCTGTCATTTTTTTCAAAACATCAAGCATCAGGTTTGAAAGGTCAGTGGATCATACAAATGAAGCTCTCCCAGAGTGAATCCCCCATTCTCTCTCCCCCTCCCGCTGTCCCCTCTCCTCCCTCTGCCTCTGTCCAGGCCCTTCACTTGCACCTCTCACCACCCACCACCCCCCAGCACAGGCAGGGCAGTGAGTGAGCTCACTGTGAGCTGTTGGGGAAAGTTCCAATCCCTGCATTTTTCACAAGAAATAACCCTCTTCCCAGGAAAGTAACAAGTCCAAGAATAGATTTTTTTTTTTTTTTTTTAAGTATTTGGCTGCTTTTATCATGAGACCTATTACTGGTCTGCATTGGCTTAGGGCTGATCATTTAATCCTGGTTTAATCTCACTTGCTGTCAGGCCACGTTAATGCCTCTTACTCGGCCCTTTGTGAAATGCATCCATGGAGGTGCTCAGCGAGGCTCCGGTTCTGGCCTCTGCAGCTGAGGCAGCCGTAGAACTCCATTGTGCTGAGAAGGCAGCTCTTGCATGGCAGGATAGCCCAGGGCTACCTGCTGCAAACTGCAAGACCTGACGTGGGGACCTGCCCAGGACGGTCTCCGTACAATCCCATTGTTTGGCTTGGGGGCCCGTGGTGCAGGTGAGGCCCCCAACCATGCAAGAGGACCGCCTGTATGTGATGACCAGGCAAGAGGCCGCGCAGGGCCCTGCAGGCTTCGGGGAGCATGCTTACATGCCGGCTTTTCACATGATGATCTATCAGATTTCAGTTAAACCAATCACTGCTCTGTTCCAGAACAGTGGTCTCCTCTCCGAATGTCAACTCCAGCCCAGCCCGGGACACAGCCCTGTGTGAATCTTAATGAGTCACCTGAGACAGAACGAAAGTCATCCAAAGAGCTGAGCCAGGCAGCACATCTGGAGGAGGCTTTCAAGAGACGGTAGGAAAGGAAGGCCCAGGGCCCATGGTCCTGCAGGAAATCCCTCCATCTGTGGGGAAGCAGTGAGGCTGACTGAGAAAGGGTGCTTTCACCCCATGGTCAATGGGAGATGGAGTATAGAGCAAAGCATATCAATTTTCAGGTCAATCCGGGCCTTGGGAAGCAAAAGGAAGCCGCAGTATCTGGTCAATTCCACAGGCAGGACACAGATAGCATTGCCGTCCTCCTACACGTTTCATCAGCATCTCCGGTAGCTCATCTTCACG
This sequence comes from Chlorocebus sabaeus, assembly GCF_047675955.1. Taxonomy (NCBI): domain Eukaryota; kingdom Metazoa; phylum Chordata; class Mammalia; order Primates; family Cercopithecidae; genus Chlorocebus; species Chlorocebus sabaeus. Next base: position 5,681,987 of record NC_132912.1, read on the forward strand.
TCCTCCATCTCCATTTGGTTGCTGTTGCACACTGGAGTGTGAACTGCAGAAATTCCAGATTGACAACATATCTCGTGCAGACCCTACAAATCCAGGCACATCTGACAATTTCCAGCAGACTGGAAGGGAGCTCATGATGGAAAGTCGCTGGTAGGAAATTTTGATGCTGGGAACAAAGACCCCACAGTCCAATCAAGCAAATAGGCCAAATGAAAAGACAGCCCAAGAAAAGAAGTGGCCAAGGAGTTTGCTCTGTGATGAGTTGTGGGGAGCATGGGGGCTCCTAGCAGATATTTTTTAATTCTTCCATTTGTGTGTTTCCCTGGTGATCCTACAAGTCATGTGAGGAACACCCTCCTGCCAGTGGGTGAAGGTCGAGGTCCTGATGAAGCGCCACTGGCCATGCTCCAGGTGCGGGGCCACCCTTCCAGGCTTCTCCTTCCACCTCTTTCCTGAATCCCCCACATCCTCTTTCCACCTGGCTCCTCCAACCTGCCCTAGTTGGGCCGTCAGCTTAACTTTCAAATTCGGCTTTGAGTCTGGAGTGTCTTCCTGACCTCCACGGGTTCTTTACTAAGGAGAGAAGTCCTCTCTTCCCCTGAGACTTGCTGGCACGTACCACTTCAGCAGTTTCCTGGCCTCTCTCTAAGGAGCCTGCACCAGAGGCCCTGGGTGGTGGCCGTAGTAGACAGCTGGGGGTGAACACTGCGATGCACCAGAGGGCTTGCAGGAAGCTGGGTGTGTGAGTCCATGCCTCCTGAGGCCTACACAACACAAATGGTATGGGGCAGTTTCTCATTCTTGCAGAGACACGAACAGAGGAGAAGCCTAGTGGTCGATGTCCACAGGTGCCAAGGTGTCCTGAGGCGCCAAGTCTTAGCAGCTGCTCCCAGGGGCCAGCATGGAGGTCTCCAGCCACCACCGAGCCACATGGCAAATGAGGACAGTGGGGAACAAATAACAGACAACACAGGCAAATAAAACAGGCACTTGGGCAAGGCTGTTTGAGGGATAGCATGGAATTTTTTGAACCAGAACTTGAAGGAAGGATGAGGTTCCAACAATCCTTGTGCCATTGGAGGCGGAGCTGCTCTTTGGTGACAACATGATCCTCTTGTGCTCTGTTTACTTAGCAAATACTGACTGAAGTCGGTGAGGCAGAGGACCTGTCCTATCTGAGGAGGCCTGATGGGGAAAGAAGTCAGAAACACCCCTGGCTCTTGTGAAACTAAGATGGGAAGGAACTGAAAGAGGGGGTAAAACAGAAGTGACGGGAGGAGGCAGAGAGTTAATTAAAAGTGGGTATTCAGGGAAGCCCTCACAAGGAAATGGAATTTGACTTTCAACTGCGTGGCAGGGAAGGGTCAGCACTTCAAGGTTGGGGGCAGAGTGTCCAGGCAGACAGGGGACTCATGCGAAGTCGCAGAAGTGGGAATCACACTAAGGGTGTTGTTCAAGGAGCAGAAAGTAGGCTGGAACATAGTCTTGAGTGGTCAACGATGGGATCACAGCGAGGAAGGCGGGAAACAATCATGGATGGTGAAGAGAGGTCTTTCTAGAATTTTGAGTAAGAAAAGACATGCATTGAATATAACATAAATAGGGAGACCACTTATGAGGCCATTGAATATTCCTGCCTCGAGGTGATGGTGGCTTGGTGCAGTGGATGAGTCAAGAAACATTTTCAAAGTAGAGCTGAATGATTGGCTTAGAAGTGCAAGAGGAAGGGAGGAATTAAATATGACTCTAGGGTTTTGTTCTGAACAATTGAATGAATCGTTTTTTAAAGAGATGGGAAGACCCAGCTACTCAGGAGGCTGCGTTGGGAGGATAGCTTGAGCCCAGGAGGCAGAGGTTGCTGTGAGCCAAAATGGCGCCCCTGCACTCCAGCCTGGGCGACAGAGCCAAACTCTGTCTCAAAAAGAGACGGAGAGATGAGTAGACTAGAGGAGGCAGGGATGAAGGCCAAGAAGTCTGCTTGGTCACATTAGCCTGAGATGGTGATTAAACATGCAAATGGAGGTGTCAGATTGGCAGCTGCATGCATGAAGTACTTAGCAGAAAAGGTGGAGAGATTTGCACCCTACAAAGAAGCCTGTCTTGATACTTTCCTGCACTGAAAGCCATCTAAGGCAGGGCCAGTCCTGGCTTCTGTTGTCTGTCTGGCAGCTTCTGGACAAAAGGGTCAAAAACTGCATTAATGATGACCACAGATAAAATGGAAAGGGAGGCTAGCTGTAGGAATTGGAAGATCTAGGTCCCAGTCCAAGTTCTAAACTTGCTAATTGTCCAACTTTAATTCGTATTCATCGTCTGTGACATGGAGACATAACACAAAGGATAGTAATTGCTCAATGGATAGTAAGCAAATCCATGTCTGACATTATAAATGGAACCGTGAAACAGTAAAAGAACTAACATAACTAACTCCATTTTTGTTTAAGGGGCCTTTACCCATTCCTGCGTGGATGCTAGGATAATTTTAGAGCACTGAGATAATACATAAACACAGAAATCATGTAGTTTTTGAAACGCACTCTGAGATTAAAGGTAAAGCATATAAACAATTAACCATGTTTTGTTAAAGATTTACAGGTGCCGTGTGACCTCACCAAGGACAAAGAAGTTTCCAAACTCCTCGGACCCTCAGGGGCACCCAGATATCTGCAGTCCTCAATCACCTCTTGAGGCTAATCCTCCCTTCTTCACCATATCCCCCTCCCATGAAAAAAAAAAAAAAAAAAACCCTGACCAGCCTGAAATTTTTGAGATGGTATAAAGGTTTAGAACACTAGCTCACCACCATCTCCTTTATTTGCTGACTCTCCAGATAAACCGGCTTTTCCTCCCGCCACCCCTTGTCTCTTGAGTCCAGCTTTCAAGTGGTGAGCAGCCGAAGCTGGGTTCAGTTACATAAAAGTGCTAATAATTACACTGGGGAGGAAGGAAGTTGATGAGCAAATGTTAGGGCTGGTGGATGGCTTTATCAAGGAAAAGAGAGTTCAGAACCACTCAGCCACACCCGTTCCAGCAGGGTCACTGGAATGGCTACAGATTGGTGAATCTTCGTATCTTTATAGCACCCAGCAGGAGAGGCACATTTAAAAGTCTACTTAACAAATTCTTCTTAACAAAGGCTGTTACAATACCACTTCAAGGGGAAAAGCAAATCACCTTGGGCCTTCTGGCTTTAGGGTTTCTAGTTTTCAAAGAAAGCAGCTGCAGTTGGTGTGTGTGTGGCAGGCGGGGGTGGGGGGCAGGTCCCTTCGATCTGTATCTGTTGGGTTCTTTGTTAATACTATTCTCTGCAGGGCCAGCACCGTCCCACCAGAATTCCAGAGTCCTTACCTGACGCCTGCAGCCCCGGGGAATTCTACACCCAGTTCACAGTCCTGAGTCCCAGCACTCCAGGCACCCGGCTCTCAAAGCCTGTCCATGGATCTACTCGGGAACAGGGTGTTCCAAGACCCTTCCTGAGGGCCTGGGAGGTCAAAACTATTTTCACAGTAATACCAACGTTTTTTGCCCTTTTCACTGTGTTGATATTTGCGCTGAGGTCAAAAGCAACAGGGGTAATACCAGTGCCTTAGTATGAATTAGGAACTGTGTGCTAGGCATCATGACACTCTCCACTGCCACGTTGTCTCACTAAACAAACAAACAAACAAACAAAAGAGCTGGTTGCACTTAAAAATATCCTTGGAGCAGCAGAATTATTTTTATTAAATTTCAAAGCTTACTTGTACATTTTTAATAGTCTGCTGACATTGAAATGTGATAATTGTCATGAGGAAAGCATTGTGTGATTAAATGAGCAGCAAGGTAAACTTTTTTCATGGAACATCATTTTTGTTGGAAAGAACAGCTGATGGACAATCTACGATCACTCAGACTTAGTATTTGGCAGACATTTTTTCGAGAATGGATAAAGTGAGCCTGTCACTTCAAGGAAAACAACTGACGGTATTTGTTGGCCATTAAAAATTTTTGAGCTTCTGAATGAAAATTGGAATTTTTGAAATTTTGTATTTGTCACTGTGAACTTGAGCCTCTCCAGTACCTAGAAGCTTTTCTAATGAGATTGGTGGTGACATTAACGAATGTGATTTTTTTTTTTTTTTTTTCGAGACAGGGTCTCACTCTGTCACCCAGGCTGAAGTTCAATGCCATGATCATAGCTCACTGCAGACTCGATCTCTCTCCCACAATCAAGCAATCCTTCTCCTACCTCAGCCTCCCAAGTAGCTGGGACTACAGGCACACACCACCACACTCAGCTAATTTTTCAATTTTTTGTAGAGACAAGGTCTCACTATGTCGCCCAGGCTGGTCTTGAACTCCTGGATTCAAGCAATCCTCCCACCTCGGCCTCCTAAAGTACTGAGATCACAGGTGTGAGCCACCACACCTGGCCTAATGAATGTGATTTTTAACCGTTACGTATGTAATTGTTCAACCAGTGAACCAGTATTTTCCAAGTGACCAATGCATGGCGTTACAAAACCATGCATGGGTAACAGATCTGTTCAAAGGGCAAAAGAGACCAGTGGATTTTCATTTAACGGTACGAAAAGGTCTCTGATACGGTCTCAGATTCCACACTGCAACTCACCTTTCAGAAACTACCACTTGTCAAATGTTGATGTAATATCAAAGAAGAATATCCACAATTTTTTGAAAAGACTCTTCAAATGCTCCCTCCTTCCCCAGCTGCATAGCTGTGTGAGGCTGGATAATCATACGCTCCGAAACATTTTGCCACGGATTGAGCGTAGATGCGGATTTGCTTCTGGAAAGCCACGCATGAAAGATATTTGCAAAACTATTTTGTAAAGTACCACTCTTCTCCCTATTCCTTGTCTTGGAAAATAGTTATTTTTCATTTAAAAATGTTGTTTTTCTTTAACTTGTATTTTCAGTTGAAGGGCACAAGTGCAGGTTTGCTGTATAGGTAAACTTGCATCTTGGGAGTTTGTTGTAAAGATTATTTCATCACCCAAGTATTACTGGCTAGTACCATTAGCCATTTTTGCTGATCCTCTCACTCCTCCCACCCTCCACCCTCCAGTAAGACCCAGTGTGTGTTGGTCCCCTCTGTGTGTCCATGTGTTTTCATCATTTAACTCCCACTTGTAAGTGAGAACATGCAGTATCTGGTTTTCTGTTCCTGCATTAGTTTGAAAGAATAATGGCCCCCAGCTCCATCCATGTCCCTGCAAAGGACATGATCTCGTTCTTTCTTATGGCTGCATAGTATTCCATGGTGTATTTGTACCACACTTTCTTTATCCAGTCTATCTTTGATGGGTGTTTAGGTTAATTCCATGACTCTGTTATCATGAATACTGCTGCAATGAACATACGTGTGCATGTGTCTTTATAACAAAGCAATTTATATTCCTTTGGGTACGTTCCCAGTAATAAAATTGCTGAAAAATATGTTTTTATGTGAACAAGTAATGGGTTTATTTCTATTAAGTTATAAATATATAAAAATATACTTAAATATTTAAATATTTATCGGTTTTAGTTGTGAACACAGTAAATATTGATATATTTATATACCCCACATAAACACGAGCCCTTTGGAGTCCCCAATAATTTTTAAATGTTTTAATGGGTCCTGAGACCAAAATAATATCTATTCTGTAGGGAAAGGAGTTGCTATATTGGGGTGAGAGGCTGCAGGGAGAGAGTTAAACAGAAAATAGAAAACATTCCCTCCGTCACAGTTTCCCAACCAGCGAGTTGCAACAGTCTGGCCCATCATGAGGCGGTCCTGTGAGTCACTGTGCACTAAGCAACGTTGTCTAAAATCCTGAGTCCTCTTTTTTTCCTGTTTTTTTGTTTGTTTGTTTTTGGTTTTTTGTTGTTTTTTTTTTTTTTGAGACAGAGTCTCGCTCTGTCGCCCAGGCTGGAGTGCAGTGGCCGGATCTCAGCTCACTGCAAGCTCCGCCTCCCGGGTTTACGCCATTCGCCTGCCTCAGCCTCCCGAGTAGCTGGGACTACAGGCGCCCGCCACCTGGCCCGGCTAGTTTTTTGTATTTTTTTTAGTAGAGACAGGGTTTCACTGTGTTAGCCAGGATGGTCTCGATCTCCTGACCTCGTGATCCTCCCGTCTTGGCCTCCCAAAGTGCTGGGATTACAGGCTTGAGCCACCGCGCCCAGCCTGTTTTGGTTTTTTTTTCTGAGATGGGGTCTTGCTCTGTCTCCCAGGCTGGAGTGCAGTTGCACAATCTTGGCTCACTGCAACCCCCACCTCCCTGGTTCAAGCGATTCTCCTGCCTCAGCCTCCTGAGTAGCTGGGATTACAGGCACCAGCCACCATGCTTGGCTAACTGTTGTACTTTTAGTAGAGGTTTCACCACATTGGCCAGGCTGGTCTCGAACTCCTGACCTCAAGTGATCTACCCGCCTTGGCCTCCCAAAGTGGTGGGATTATGGGTGTGAGCCACTGCGCCTGGCACTAAATCTTCTTTCAATGTGCCTGTTTGAGAAAGACATTTAGGTAAAAGCTAATGTTTGAGCCATAGAGCCATGACCCAGAAACCAGCAGGTACCTCTTGGCCTCTCATCCTGGTCCTTGGTCAAGTGGGCAGGAGGTATGAACGTATTCCTGTCCTTGTCTATCAGGGCACTGTCTCAGGGCACCGTCTCGGGCTCTCCAGGAGACTGTGTCGGCCACATGCCAGTGTCCCTCGGTGCTCCTGCCTCCTGTGACTGCCACTGTATTCCTTCATGAAGATATCCCTCCAGTCCCTGGGCAGGTAAAGTAGAAGAAAAATGCCTCCTAGAAGCCTCTTTCCACTAGATTGTCACTCTGGCAGTCAAATAGGGGGTGTGCTTATTGGTTATTAATTATTCTACTTTTTTATACATAATAATAGCTATCACCACAGTCTCATATCTCTGAGAGATATAAAGTTGACCATATTACCAGGCCCTCCACATTACCTAACCTCAGAGAAAGAGAAAGAATATTGGGAGTTTAGTAAGGTATGGAATATTTTTTATCAGGGATGGTTTTTGAATCTTCAGTCATTTCCCCTAATAATAGAAATGATATATGGCAAATGTAAAACATTTTTAAATGGGCAAAGATACTATATTTATAAGAAAAGTAAAAACACTTATAATCCTATTATCCAAAGTATCCACTATTAAGAGTTTGGTACATGATTATCTGGGCTTTTCTTCTGTGAATGTATCTAAATAAACATATACAAATGTTTAATACATGAAATCGTATCACACATACAGTTTTCTATCTGCTTTTAAAAAATTTTCCATGGAGACCTTTCCATCACTATATCCTCATCCTCATTTTAAAGGCTGTGTGTTATTTCACGGTGCGGAGGAAAGTCTTTTAAAGACTGTGTGTTATTTCACGGTGTGGAGGAAAGTTCAGGTATTTGTTACTCACCTGCTATTGTTGGATATTCGGGTGCTCTAGAGTGGAGATATTTAAATATTTTTAAAGTGCTTTTGGGATGTGAATTCTAATACTCAGGCATCAGGCACCAGTGTACAATCAAAAGCCCCTCTCGGAAGGTGACAGAAGGTCCCCATGACCCAGAATTAGCTCCAAGAAAACCCAAAATGAAAAACGGACCTTGATCCCCAGCTGAATTTTTCACAGGGTGACCTTGAGCAAGCTGTGTGTGCAGCCTAGCCTTTGCTGGGTCTCCCCACCACGAAAGAGCTCTCCAGAATATTCGAGGAGGGGTGGGACTCCCAGGAACAAAGCACACGCTCTTTCTTGCACAGCCCCCCGTGGACAAAGCTGTAACCTGGGCCCAGGGTACGCTCCCAGCCTGCAAATGGAGATGCTGTCTCATTATTCTCTCTAAATTTAAACTTTATTATCAGCCCCTCTCCTACCCCAGGGAGTCCTGGCCAGCCCATCTCCCCACTCCCCTAGAGCTGTTGGGGTGTGAGGTCTCAGGCAAGGCCGAACATTCTGGGGCAGGGAAAGAAGAGGAGGGTGGGCCCTGGTTACCAAACTGTTGCCCACACACGTGGCTTCCAAGATGCCCATGACCTCGTTCCCTCCACCCACTGCTGGGCCCAGGGCTCTTGGCCAAGACTGTCTGTGGCCGCCATATCCCTGAGCCCTGCTGCTCTGGGTCCACAAACTTCTCTTCTAAAGGAAAAGATTCCATGGAGATGGAAGGATTCTTCAACCTTCCTGCTTCCTCCTGCCCAAACCCTCAGGACCCAGGCTTTGTGGGTGCCTTCAGGCAGGAAGGAAGGTGTCTTGCAGGTGGCTTCGATTTTCCCCCTACCACAGACCCCTCCAGACCGGAAGGACAGACTTGCCTCTACCTGAGTAGAGAAGGGAAGGAAATCCAGAGAGAAAAAAAATGAATATCCAAGCCCTTCTTCTGCCATAGTCTCTCCCCGGCAAGTCCAGGTCCTCAAAAGGACACTTTCTTTCCCATTCAGGTCCCTGCCCCACCCCCACACACCCAGCAAAAAACAGAGTGGGCCCCATGTTTCCCCCCCAGTGCGGATTTCCTGCATTCCCACAGGTGAGGCGCCTGCTCCTGCCTCTTTGGGGGTCATGTCCCCAGGCCCCCTGGGAGTAGGAGCCGAGTCTATGCTGTAAACACCTACCATCCCCCTGAGCGGGTCTCCTCCTGGAGAGGCCCTCTCCTCAGCCCCAGCTCCGTGCTCCCTGGAGCTCCTGGGGCACTGCGGACCAGACCATGAAGTGGGACTTCCTGACTGAGCCCTTCAAGGGCTCCTTTGTCTCTCCTCTTCGTCCCCTCCCTCACGGGCCTGCAGCCCCACTGACCATCTGCCAGCCCTTGGCCCCGCCATGCCCACTACAGCCTAGACGGCTGCTTCTCAGCAGAGGGTCTGTCCTTGACCAGGCCGAAAGGTGACCTCGGGGTCCTGTCCATCACCACCTTGTATGTCTGTCAGCATTTATCAATAATCCCTAGTTACCTTGTTTGCATTCCTCGATTAGTTTACCTGCGAACTAGCTGTCTTGCTAGTTAACTTCACGAGAACTGGGGCTGGCTTGCTGGTCCCACTGTGTTCCCAGCTTCCAGAGTGACACTGCACATAGTAGGCACTCAGTAAATATCTGTGAAAGGGTGGATGAGTGAATGGGTTGGAGGAAATCCCTCCCTATTCATGTCCATTCTGAAGATAAGAAAACTCCCTGCTTCTACCTGAAGGAAAAACCTTCCTCCTCCAAAAACCCTCAGGTGCTATAGAAGGCTTTAGAAACTAAAGGCAAGGAAGTTTCTTCCATCTGCCTTTCATCCTGCAAAAAGCCCTCCACTCAAGGGAAGAAAGGGCCCTGGAGTTAATTGAGTGGGAGACAGGGGGCAGGTGGGAGATCGGGAGGGAGGAGAGAAAGGGAAATTCAGGAGGATGGAGTCCAGCGTGGATTGCTCCAAGCTTGCCCACCACGCCCTGACTGCAGGTGTGATTCCGGGGCCCCTATGGCTCTGCTGGGTCCGGGTGCAGGCAGGCACAGAGGTGCTGGCGTCAGCTCAATTCGCAGGCCCTGGACTCCTGTCTAAACAGGACAGGCCCGGGCAACCGCAGGGCAGGGGCGTCTGCCAATGATGGGGGAGGACTCTGCTGCTTCTTAAGCTCCAGCGACTCAAGCCAGGGCGAGACAGCCCGCCGGCCGCCGGATCTCCACCTGCCACCCCAGAGCTGGGACAGCAGCCGGGCTCCGGCACTGGGAGGGAGACCCCGCCGTGGCCTCTTCTGCCACCCACGCCCCCACCCCTGGGATGGCCGACCAGCTGACAGAGGAGCAGATCACAGAATTCAAGGAGGCCTTCTCCCTGTTTGACAAGGACGGGGACGGCTGCATCACCACCCGCGAGCTGGGCACGGTCATGCGGTCCCTGGGCCAGAACCCCACGGAGGCCGAGCTGCGGGACATGATGAGCGAGATCGACCGGGACGGCAACGGCACCGTGGACTTCCCCGAGTTCCTGGGCATGATGGCCAGGAAGATGAAGGACACAGACAACGAGGAGGAGATCCGCGAGGCCTTCCGCGTGTTCGACAAGGACGGCAACGGCTTCGTCAGCGCCGCGGAGCTGCGCCACGTCATGACCCGGCTGGGGGAGAAGCTGAGCGACGAGGAGGTGGACGAGATGATCCGGGCCGCGGACACGGATGGAGACGGACAGGTGAACTACGAGGAGTTTGTCCGTGTGCTGGTGTCCAAGTGAGGCCGGCGCCCACCATGCTCCTGGGCGCCCGCTCGGCCCGCAGGGCAAGAACCCGGGGCCTCTAGCCTCCTCCTCCATCCCCGCTGCCTCCCCAGGGCACGGGGGCGTCTTCCTGGGCCTGGTTGATTCCGCCCACCTCTCTGCATCCCACTTCCCGCATCTCTTCTCTGCTCTCCTGCCCACCTTCCCACCTGCTCATCTGAATGACATGGAACTCTCCCGCTCCAAGCAAACCGTGGAACCCTCCCCACTCGGGGGAAGCAGAGCTGACCTTAGGACCAAGCACCAGGGCAGGTTGCGCTGACTCTGTGGCCAGTCAGGATGGACACAGGGTGACCCCTTAGAGTCCCCAGGCAAGATCCCTAACAGGCACCCAATGCCCAGGCCAGGGCGGCTGCAGCCCTCAGCCCACGCCAGGATTCCCGGAGGCTCCTGGACTGGAGGCTCCCTCCGCAGTCGGATTCTGGAGGGTGGGAGGCCTCTTGGCCTGCGGTAAGGGGTGCTGATGGGGACTATGGCCACAGAGGTTAGGCCTCCTGAAAACAGCACTGCCTTCCACGCTGCCCCAGCTTGCCCCTTTCCTTGTCGGCCAACCCACCGTGATTCATCCTCTGAAGCTGGGAGTGAAACCGGGTCAGCTGTAACCTGTTCCTATTCATCTGGAAGGAGGGAGGCTTGGATGAGCAGGGAAGGGGAGCTGCAGGGAATTAAACGAGATATTCGTTCTTATTTCATTTCCTTTTTTCTGGTTCCCATGGTAATGATCCTTGTTACATTCAGGGTTGAAACGAGGCAGGAATCTGCTTTTTGAAAATGCAATGAATTCCTTTGGTGGGGTGCGGTGCCTCAGAGAGAGAGAAGTCTGGATGAGGGAAATCTTGAATATTCTCAATCAAATGGATATGCTGGCAGCAAAGAGTGGCTAAAAGTCCATCAGGACTTGAAAGACCTGAGTCCATTATGTTGAGAAGGGACCTGCTGATTGTTTTTATTCCCCGTGGCAAGTGCTCCCTGGTTGTGAAGTGCCAGGCACTAGAAGATGGTGGGGGGCACGCTGGGCACACACACAGGGTAAGAGCCATTCAGAGGTGTTAGTCCTGCCCTAGCCCTGCAAGCGGCTGGCAACACCCAGAGAAGGTCGAAGGGGCCCTGCCAGAGTTCCCTTCAGCTCTAAAGGGGGTGTGTTTTGCAGGATGGGCCCTAGACGGAGCTCATCAGAAAAGGCCATGGTGGATGCATCCTCTCTCCCCGACACCCACCCCCGCCCACCACCACCCAGTGTTTCCTCCTTTGTAAAACACAGAACTGGGCCCCAGCCCCGGCCTTGCCATCATCACTGTGCCACTGGGACCTCCAGGACGACAGGACCCTCGTGCCACATGCTTGGGCTCAGGGCACCATCAAGCACTTGGCACCTCCCTGTGGGGCAGCCACCATTATTACCTTCCTCATCTTACAAACAAGGAAGTGGAGACACAGAGGGATTCAGAAAGCAGCCCTGGGTCCCGCCAGTGGGTAAGAGGCAGACCTGGGATTTCCGTCAGGCCTGTGCCCCGACCACTCAGCTACAGACCCACCACCAACCTGTGCCCCCACCATGGTGATTACACTAGTGCCTCCCTCCAGCACTTGTGAGGAGCCAGAGCAACATTCTTAACACACCTGGCAGGTAGTAGGCGCTTCATAAATGACAGCTACTATTACTATCACCTTAAAGATCCCTTCCTGCTCTAATACTGCAAGGCTTTCTGGGGCAACCGCCCCTCTCCATAGCTGGAGAACAAAACAAGAGCAGAAAGGGGCAGAAGCAGGTGCCCTGGGGCTGGATTCCTGAAGGGATGCTGGATGGTGGGGTCTCAGGTGAGCACTGGCCCAGGGCAGGTGTAACTGCAGGTACTCCTGTCAGGGGAACAGAAGCAGAGGGCAAGCTAAGGCTCAGCTTGCTGAGCAAATCCCCACCCCTCCCTGCCACTCTCAGGAGTTGGGGTTGATTGGATACATCCTGGGGAAGATTTGGGAACAAGCCTCATAAACCCTTGGACAGGGTGTCTAGTGGTCATTGGGCAGCAGCTCCCCAGGGGGTGGGGGCTGTGAGCAGGAGGGGCAGGAAGAAGCCCCCACATGGCTACTGACCACCGGCCAAAAGGAACAGGACATCAGACCTGAGCACCTTTTGTAGAATGTCTCCTAAATTCTGCAGGAAGGAGAGAAGCCGAGGTCTCCCTGCACAGGGCATCTTTGTAGTCACTGTCATACACATGGCTGAGATTTGACATCGAAGCCCCCTCTTCCAGGTGCAGGCTTGAGGAAACTCTTACAAGGGTTGGGACCTAGGCACTGCCAATGCCTAGGCTAGGAGGGCACGCCAGTGTCTTTATTTGTTTTCCTCCCAGGCTCCCAGCGATTCCGCCAGGGCAGGTCTTTTTGCAACCCCACACGCCAGTCATTCTGGAGCCACCTGCGCCTGGATTTTGCGGGTGCTGGGAGCCTTTCATCAAGAGCTCTTTGTGCTCAGGCAGGCGCTGGCTTGGGTGGTGGAAAGGTCCTACCTACTCTCAGCTTAGAGCTGGCAGCCCCAGATCCTCTCTGAGGGGGAGTCCTCAGAAGCAGAGTAGTAAATGGAGGTGTCTTCTTTATACAGACAGAAGCCCAAGGCAGCAAAGTCAAAGTGGGTCCTGTGGCAAACCCCTCCTCCTTGGTGTTCAAACACTTTTTTTTTTTTTTTTTTCGAGATAGGATCTTGCTCTGTCGCTCAGGCTGGAGTGCAGTGGTGCAATCACAGCTCACTGCAGCCTCAACCTCCCAAGCTCAAGTGATGGTCCCATCTTGACCTCCTGAGCTCAACTGATCAGCCTACCTCAACCCCTAGAGTAGCTGGGACTGACGTGTGCCACCATGACCCACTAATTAAAAAACAAAAAATTGCAGGGGGTGGTCTTTATGTTGCCCAGTCTTGCCCCAACTCCTGGCCTGAAGTGATTCTCCTGCCTTGGCCTCCCAAAGTGCTGGGATTACAGGCATGAGCCACTGTGCCCGGCCTTGAATATGATTGTTCAGTAACATCTTCTGTCATCCCTTCTCCTTGAAACTGGGTCACTGCCCTCACCACAGTGAGTGTTGCCTGCTGCCGCATGGCTCCGCCTCCTCCCAACTTTCTGTGTTGGGGTAAGGAAGGCCAGGCCAGAGGGGGACTCAGCCCTGACAATGCTCTCTGGCACTGCCCCTTCTGCCTCAAGGGTTATGACGCCCAGGGAATTCCCTGCCCTCACCAGTGGACCCCAAACCCACAGTGTGGATGCGTCTCTCACCAAGCTAGCATTGCTGACCTCCACAGCATGGCATCAGCTACTCTACCCAATTTACCCATGGCAGCGACTGTGTCCTCTCACACAACAGCCTCAGATTCCAGGTCTACCTGGGGCACTCCTGGGCCTGGCTTTAGCTTCCTCTCCATCTCCCTTTATATTATTTTCCCTTCTTTTTTCCCACCCTGGTCAGCACTTCCAAAGAGCCTGCCCCGAACCCAGATGTCAAGGTGAACTTTTGTGTTGGTAAAATGTGGTCACTCCAGCTGCCAGGGCTGGGTGCTTGCCTGTTGGACATGGGCAAGGGGAGGCCTGGGGGCTGGAGCAGGAGGAAGGAGCCACCCAAAAGGGCATACAGGGCTCCCCATAGGAACCCAGCCCTGCGGGTGGAGCTTTCTTCCGCCCTGTGTTCTTCTGCGGCAGAGACTTAGAGGCAGTTGCCCAACTGGCATCTCCCTTTCCTTTCAGTCATTGAATAACTGGATTTAAACAACCTGCCCTCATCCCCCAAAAAGGTGCAATCTGACTGCAGCTCAAAAGAACATTCCAGCCATCCTAGGGGAAAGGAATTTATAAATATTACCTTGGCTTCCATGTGCTTTCACTGAGCTCCCTCATAAATCAGGACTTGGGGCTCCTGCACTCCCAGACTATATAAAGTTCGCCTCTGACTCCCGTGTTTCCAATTTTAAATCAAATGCAGCCCAGCCCTGCCGGCTCCTGTTTATCCTCAAAGATTCCAAGGGCCTGTTCAAAGGCTCCCAGAACCACCCAGCTAAAAATGACTTCCGCTAGAGAAATGTAGTATCAAAACTCGTGTATGGGGTGAGACTGCTCCATGGAGAATGGTAGCAATGGGGAATATGAGTTGTGTCTCTCCACCAAAAAACAAAGGTACATAAAGTAAGAAAAAAACCAAAACCACCTCTGAGAAAGGTCTGGCCCCAAACCATGTGTCAACCTCCTCACCATCTTGCTTTTCTGGTGGTTGTTTCCATAGCAACAGGTTCTCAGATCGGAGTCTGGACTGGGCAAGAAAGGGAAGTGCCTGGGAAAGGCCTCCTCTGAGCGCTTTCTAACAGGGACAAGGCTGGGTGCTGAGTACTGGGTGGGACAAACACCTTCCTCAAAGTGCAGGGAAGTGAGAAGCTTGAAACAGGCCTAGAAACAATGGCTGGGTTTCCATAACAATGGCAGGGTTTCCATAATCAGAGGAGAAAGTACCTATTGGAACAATAACAGAAGGAACCACACACAGTCCCGTAAACACCTTCTTTAGGTCTTTCATGTCTTTGCAGTGTGTGCAGAACTACCTGGGAGGGAAAAAGAGCCAGGCTCTTAGCACATAAGGAGATGAACATCTGAAGGGTGAACATCAGGTGGGCCTAGGCCTCGGAGAGCCAACTGGGTGGCCCTGCACACCTTGGGGAGCTGAACATCCAGGGAGTGACTTCCTGAAGACTGACCACATGCTGGCCCATGGTGAAGTTCATCTCCCCTCATCACTAAACAAACCAGTCTCGCCTATAGCTCACTGCATACCTGGAGACTCTGGTCTGAAGGCCCCCCACGATAGAAGCTCAGCCCTCACTGGGGCACACTGTTGGGAGGCACCTGTCTTGCATTTCATTGCTCCTTTAATCCTCTGAACAAGTCAGTGCAGTAGCTTGTTTTAGCCTGTTTCAGAGAAGAAAAGATTAAGACTTTGAGACTTTGAATAACTTCTCCAAGGCAGTATATCTAGTGTATCACAGTTTGACCCTGGGTCCGACCAGCCCCAAAGCTTGCACCCTTCCCACTGTGCCAGAGAGGAGTTCTCAGAGCAAGGAGCCTGAGACCGAGAGGCGCTGAGCTCACAGAGGCAGTGAGTGCTGGACAGACCTCGGTAGCAAAGGCTTGGAAGTGGGAAACAGCTGTCAGGCAAGATTTGTCTGGGCAGAGAGGACCTAGAGAAAAGAAAAGGCATTGATCGATGCCAGGAACATCCAGGAGCCACAGGACCCATCGTGTCTGGGTGTGGGCATCTGTAGAGGGAGTGCTGGTGGACTGCCCACTTGCCACCTGAAACATGATGTCTCACTGCCCCTCTGGCCCACCACTGGACCCCGTGCAGGTGCTGGGGCCTGTGCAGTCCCAGCAAACAAGAGGGAATCCTGCAGTGGGCACATCTTTGAGATCCCAGTCCGCTCCCTGCCCCGCACAGGTGCATCTGTCTGCAGCCAAAGTCCTGCACAAACCTTCGCCATTCATTATTGCAGAGCAGCTGGGAGGTGTCGAGCTTCTCAGCTTCTCACCCAAGCTCACATCTTTGGGTGCAGATGATGGACAGTCAGAAAAAGCCACATGACCCTATTATGGTTGAATTGTGTCCCCCCACCTCCAAAACCTCATATGTTGAAGTCCTCCCCACCAGGACCTCAGAACATGACCTTATTTGGAGATAGAGTCTTTACAGGGATAATCAAGCTAAAATGAGGTCATGAGAGTGGGCCTTCAGCCAATATAACCTTGTTAGAGTGGGACACGTGGACACACATGCCCAGTGGGAAGACAGTGTGAAGACACAGGGAGAAGACAGCGTCCACAGGCCCAGGAGAGAGGCCTGGAACAGCCCCTCCCCACAGTCCTCTGGAAGGAACCAACCCTGCCAGCACCTCAACCTTGGACTTCCAGCCTCCAGGACTGCGGACAAGACCTTTCTGTGGTTGAAGCATCTGGTCTGTGGTGCTTTGTTATGGCAGCTCCCAAGCATCCACTGTAAGGGGATCAGGTGTATTCATGGCCTCTCTCCCTGCTCCAAGGTCCACAAGAGCTACTGGGGACTTGGTCCAGAGCTGTCCTTTGTCCGAGTCCAATTCCGACTTCATAGTGACTCCCTGGGGGACGCAGGGAGTCAGATCCACTTGATTCTGGAGAGGATCCAAGGGTAAAGGAAGGAGAAGGAGGGAAATAATCCCTGGAATATGGGAAACGGTCTTTTGACAAATTCTGGTGTGTCTTTCCAGACCATAGATGTGTGGGTGGGATTCAAAGCCTGGCCCTGCTGAGGAGCAGCAGAGCATCCCAGGAAAGCCGCTGCTCTCCCAACCCCAGCTCTGCTGAGGAAGTGAAGGATCCTTTGAGGTGGTATAGCCATGCACAGGGTGCGTAGCTGCCTGGGATGCAACCCGGGCATGAAGATAGCACAGCCGTGCTACCACAGAGCCCGAGGCTGGGTGAGAGTCAGGCTGAGATCAACGTTTAGGCTTGTAGACGCCTAGATTTGCACAGCATCATAGAGGTTATCTGGCCTAATTTCCCATGCAGGATGAGAGGCCTAAAAGGGATGACATCCTGAGCAGTGGCAGGTGTGCAAGGCCTTGAATGTGACCATTGTAGGGAGGTCAAGGCAATCGCCCACAGGTGGGAAAATTGCTATCCCCAGAAAGCTTTTCCTTAGGTCTGAAAGGTGTCTCCATGTAACTGCCCCCACTAACCTCTTTATTCTCTCTACGTTTGTGAGAGTCTAGAGCAGCAGCCCCTCTCCATGTGTCCACGTATTGGTGCCTCTGGCAACAGCAGGTCCCCTCATGCTCCACGCGGCATCCTCTCCTCTCCAGGCTCTGTCCAGCAGTTCTTACCCGACAGTGGGTAAGGTTCCTCCCTTTTCCCCCAGTGGTAGCTCACCTTGGGACACGTATCAGCTTCTCAGAGTTCTCTTTGAAGATGGGACCAGTGCCTGTGGCCAGGGCTACTTCTCCCTGCTCTGAATAATACAGCACTTGCAAGAATAAAGCTAGTGGCTCAACGCAGACTCACATTCCACGGTGCTGCTGAGTGCTGGGCGTGTGCTCATGTGTGTGAGGCATCAGGGGACGCCAAGAGAGAAAGACTCACACATAACGGGGGAGGTCAGTGAACACACGGGGATGAGACACTCACAAGGGCTGGGAGAGTGCCCTGGAGCCAAGAAGAGGAGGTGTCCACCATGGCTCAGCACGTGGAGGGGGCAGAGTGGGTACCGGGAAAGACTCCACAGAGAAGGGACTTGCCCGCCTGCGCTGCAGGGCAGCCAGGCCGAGGCGGTGTTGGGTGTCCCAGGCTGAAGCAGTATGGGAAAAGGCACAGGGCCCGAAGCAGGCCTTCTTCTCCTCTTCAGCGACCACTTCCTACCCATCCTGATGCCCTTGGTCCTGACATCAAATCCTCTAGGAAACCCCTCCTGACTTTCCAAGCCCTGACCTCCGGCCTCAGGCTGGACTGGAGACCCTGCACCTGCACATCTGGAATCCAGGCACTCACCTCGATCCAGTCCCATGAGGGTTTCTTTTCCACCTTGCTCCCCACCGAAGCATCAGCTCCTCTTGCTAGCGTCTTCTCAGTGAAGATCTAAGGCGGAACCTGGCTTAGTGGCCGTTTGAGCGCGCCTGTGGATTGGATGCATGGGGCAGTCTGGTGTGCTCTGGGACGAGATGCTGGTGAGGACGGTGGGGAGGCAGGTGTGCCGGGCGATGAGGCCCACCCACTGCCCTCCTGTGGAGCCTGGGCTCGACTCCAGGGGCAGTGGGCAGTCATGGGTCACACGTGTGCAGGAGGCGGATGGGGAGCATGCTGGCAGCTGTTAGGGGTTGAAGATTAGGGTCAGGGTGAGACAGGGAAACTCATTAGGAAGCCTGGGAACGGCGTAAGTGAGAGACTTGGGCTTGAAGCAAGGTTGTAGCAACCGGGAGCAAACGATGTCAGAAAAAGGAAAATGGGTCGCAATTACATTTTGATGGTTGGAGGACGTGGGGCAGGGGGATCAGATGATAAATTCTAGGTTTTCGTTGATTTTCAGGTAATAGGATTTCCAAATAAAAGAATGGATGAGGTTCCCCAGGGAGGGTGCGGAGTATGGAGAGAGATGGTGCACAGATGGGAGGGTCACCGCACGCCCCCACCTCACTCCCACACAGGTGCACAGGCCCTGTCTCAGGAAAGCCCCTCACGTGGCTTAAGGCTCTGCTGTTGCTGTCTTGAACTCTCCATGAGTTTTGAACAAGGGGCCCTGCATTTTCATTTTGCACTAAGCCCCACAAACTATGTGCCTGCTCCGCTCACCATGTCCCCCTGAGATCCCAGAGCAGGGCCCACCACACCCAGACGCAGACTGTCTCTGCTTCATCAGACCCTCCATCCTCCACGCTGAAGATCAAAGCAGGCTCTTTGCTGATGGGCTGGCGTTCGTTTCCGCCCCGCCTGATGACACAACTTTGGTTTTCTTCTATTAGCTTCTTTGTCCAGAAAGCACCGCTGATTTTGTCAGGTTACACACTGAATGGAGGGTGACTAATGAGTGATGGGAGTTGCCTGTGGACTCAGAGAATCCAGATGCCCAGCCACGCCTCACTTTGCACCACCTGCAGGACCCGTCGGCCAGACTGGGCTCGGCTCCTACCTGGTCCTCAGTTTCTCCCTCTGCACAACAGGCTTGAAGCCCCAGAACTTTCCCTGAACTCTACCGGCCTGGAGGACAGATGTCGTTGGGAAAGAACTTCTAACAACCAGAATGTGTGGTCAGCCTGTTGGAGACTCTAAATGCTCCCCAACACTCTTCCCGCCTGCAGTTATCACTGCGCCAAAGCACAGAAGCTCAGAGAATTGTGATTCTTTCGCTCGGGAAAGAAAATACTTCACAGTGATTAGATTACAGTTTTTCAATTCAGAAAGGGAGGTTAGGCAGAAGGTAAAGAGTTGTCCCTCTTTTCCAGTAAAAACTAAATGGCCTTAAACAAAAAAGTGGTCTTAAACATCAACAGAGAAGATTTTGATTCGATGTGAGGAAGAATTTCACTGTAGCACAGATTTGGAGAGGTCTACAGAGGAAACCAAACTGCAGAACAGTTAACCTGCGTGGGAACCTGGCCTGTGCAGAATAAAAAAGCCTCTGTGTTTCCTGAAGTCCTGATCACAGCGCTTTGTGTGGAGACCTCTCCCCATCAAGGCTTACGAGGAATAAGTAAATGCCTGAAGCTATGCGTGTACATTTTTATGGACTATCCCAAGAGATACCAGCTGCGTTTCCAAGAATTAGGCTATCCAAATAAAAATCCTGGTCCAAACTCCCCTACCTAATTTTAAAAGGAAATTTTCCGTTCCTGAATCCAGAGTCTTGGTGGCCTTAGGCAAGCCCCGGTTCTGCGCCGTCACAACTCAAAAAACTGTGCTCCCAAAGGAGACTCAGGGATGGAGTAAGACCCTATCTGTAACCCAAAACCTGTGAGGAAACTTTAGTTTTATTGCCAAATAGAGTCTCTGTTGAAAGGGGACAAAAGCATGCAAAGAGGTTTTGCAATAACCAAGCCTTCTGTTAAAAAAAAAAAAAAAAAAATCTGTAGGGACCTCAGGAAACTCCAAAGAAGGCTAAAAAGAGATTTATTTAACCTAGAACACAGAGGCTTCAGCAAGGCAAATAGAGTGTGATGCTGGAAACTATTCCCTTCCACATTCTCTTTCTTTCTTTCTTTTTTTTTTTTTTTTTTTTTTTTGAGACAGAGTCTTGTTCTGTCACCAAAGCTGGAGTGCAGTGACATGATCTCAGTTCACTGCAGCCTCTGCCTCCCAGGTTCAAGCGATTCTCCTGCCTCAGCCTCCAGAGTAGCTGGGATTACCGGCGCCAGCCACCAAGCCCAGCTAATTTTTGTATTTTTAGTAGAGATGCGGTTTCTCCATGTTGGCCAGGTTGGTCTTGAACTCCTGACCGCAGGTGATCCACCCACCTCGGCCTCCCAAAGTGCTGGAATTGCAGACATGAGCCACCGCGGCTGGCCTCACATTCTCATTTCTAAACCCGAATCAGCCCTCTGGAAGGGAAGGTAGTAGGTGTGAAAAGAGAACAGCCCCCCTCATAAGCAGTGATTCTATCTTTATTGCTATGGCCTCTTTTGCTGTAGTGAACACAAAGATATATTGATGGCATTTAGAGAATGAAAAATCAGAGATTTATTTCAATGCATATTTCATTCATTCATCCATTCACCAGTCTTACAATTATTTGTTGAGCATCTGCTGTGGACCAGGCCCTGTGCTATTTACCAGGCACAGAGACCCTCCTGCCTTCAGGTAGGGTTGTTTAATATTACATGTAAACAGGTGTGGCACACATCTTGGAACTAAAATCACTCCAATACTGGCTGTGGGATCCAAGAGAGGACAAAAAAAGTGCACGTTGCATTCGTAATTGTATCAGCGCCGTTATTGTGGCTCTTTCTGACAGGTGAGAAGTTTAGCTGTGATTATCAGGCCTTGATAGGAACCACATCCTCCACTTGCTGTCTTACGTCTGATGGTTGTGAGAATTCCACTGTCCAGCCTCTGGCTGCCTACATTTTGAATCTCAGTTCTCTTCCACTTCCACCATCCTTCTAGGGCCCAGCACTGTGGGATGCATCCCATGGCAATAAGGTCACGGGTCCAGAGGGCCCTCGTGCCGCTGTGTCCGTGAGTAGCAGGAGCATTCCTGAGGCTGTGTCTACACTGGAGCTTCTGGAGATCATATAAATGTACAAGGACAGAATACAGACTGCCTCAGGACCACAGTCCTGCTGAGAGCAGTTGAAACATTAGTTTTGAAAATTTTACAAAAACATGACTATGTGAATACACTGTGGGGTTCCTCCCAGAGCCTCAGGAGAGGTCCCACAAAAGAAGGTCTGAAAGAGAAGCCGAGTTTCATCACGATGGCTGCATAGCCAGGTGGAGGAATGGTGAATGTCTACCCTATTTCCAGCCCTTTGAATATTCTTTTTTTTTTCCTTCAAGACACAGTCTTGCTCTGTCGCCCAGGCTGGAGTACAGTGGCATGGTCTCGGTTCACTGCAACCTCCACCTCCCGGGTTCAAGCAACTCTCTTGCCTCAGCCTCCCAAGTAGCTGGGATTACAGGTGCCTGTCACCACACCCAGCTATTTTTTGTATTTTTAGTAGAGACAGGGTTTCACTATGTTGGCCAGGCTCGTCTTGAACTCCTGACCTCGTGATTCACCCACCTCAGCCTCCCAAAAGGCTGGGATTACAGGTGTGAGCCACCGCACACGGCCCTTTGTCAAAAAAATTAAATTACATTATATTAAAAATTTTAAAAAGTGAAGACTAGAAAGACAACAATGAGAAGATTTACAAGAGAATTAATATTCTTGACCACATTTCCCCAGTGGAGGACAAAGGTCGTCTCAGCGGCCCAGATGCTGCAGCCTAGAGGTTGCCTCAGGTCTGTGTTCAAGAGCTATAAACACAGACTGAAGTCAGGCTTCCTTACGATGGCCAATAAAAGATGTTGTGACGCTAAATCCTTTCTTCTGTGTTTCCATCCGACCTCCTGCCTTCCTGCCTGTGGCCCAACCCAATTTCCCAACATGGGAATTTTTCTCTGCCAGACTTTTCATGCTGTCCGTTTTGTATCTCCAGCTCTCATTGTCTTTAATTCTCTTGTAAATCTTCTCATTGTTATTTTTCCAGTCTTCACTTTTTTAAAATTTTTAACTTAATGTAATTTAATTTTTTTGACATAGGATCTTGCTCTGTCATCTGGGCTGGAGTGCAGTGGCACAGTCTTGGCTCACTGCAGCCTCAATCTCTCAGGCTCCAGCGATCCTCCTGCCTCAGCCCCATAAGCAGCTGGGACCACAGGTATGTGCCGCCGCCACCAAGCCCAACTAGTTTTACAGTTTTTGTTTGTTTGTTTGTTTGTTTTTTGCACAGATGGGGTCTAACTGTGTTGCCCAGGCGGGTCTCAAACTCCTGGGCTTAAGCAATCATCCCCCGTCAGCCTCCCAAAGTGCTGGGATTACAGGCTTGAGCCACCAAGGCTGGTCCATTCTTCACTCTGTAAAGGCCATGCTGCTCTGCCACTCCTCTCCTCTCCCATTTTCTTTTTCTTTGTCCTCCTCCTCCTTCTCACTCACCCTCCCTCTCTTCCTTTCACCGTCTCTCTACCTCTGGATCTCCGCCCTCTCTCTTTTTCACTGCTGTTTTGGCTTTCTCTCCATAACTGCTGCCTTCGTGTCTTCTGTTTCTTTTACTCCTTTTTTTGTTTGTTTGAGACGGAGTTTCACTCTTGTTGCCCAGGCTGGAGTGCTATGGTGCAATCTCAGCTTGCTGCAACCTCCGCTTCCCGGGTTTGAGCGATTCTCCTGCCTCAGCCTCCCATATAGCTGGAATTATAGGCATGAGCCACCACGCCCAGCTAATTTTCGTATTTTAGTAGAAACAAGGTTTCACCATGTTGGCCAGGCTAGTCTCAAACTCCTGACCTCAGGTGATCCACCCGCCTCGGCCTCCCAAAGTGTTGAGATTACAGGCTTGAACCACCGTGACCGGCCTGTTTCTTCTACTCCTGACCCTCTCTCCCCGTCTTTCCTCGGTAGCGCCCACTCCTTTCCAAATACAACCCAGCCTCCACTCTGTGCTCACATATTTTTCCCTGTTGCTCATCCATTGTTTAAGAATGG
The DNA here is from genome assembly GCF_047675955.1 of Chlorocebus sabaeus. Taxonomy (NCBI): domain Eukaryota; kingdom Metazoa; phylum Chordata; class Mammalia; order Primates; family Cercopithecidae; genus Chlorocebus; species Chlorocebus sabaeus. The sequence continues at coordinate 5,704,966 of NC_132912.1, forward strand.
CTTTGATCTTGGGACACAGCCTTCATGCAAGTGGTTTTTCCTTCCTGCGGTGAGAAAGCTTCAAGAGCCTTTTCCCTTCAGGCTGTAGAACCTGCAGCAAGCAGAGCTGATCCCAGCTCCTCCTGCTCCTGTTTTCACAGGTCCTGCCCTCCAGGGGAACGTTTCAGGTACATTCTGTATCTCAGACATAATGCAGAAGCCAAGGAGACAGGCACGAGTCAGTTATTTGGGGATCCCTCTCACTGTGTTTAAATTCCATCTGGTTTTGTCTGACTTTCTACAGAAACCTATGCCCTGTATGCTTTATCACTCAGGGAATACGTTCTGCTGGAAGGTCCTCGATGAGCTATGCAGAACAAAGTTAAGTCTTGATCCTCAAATAGCTCCTTCTCCGGGGTCTGCAGACACAAAACAATCACTGTAAACAAGCTGGGGCGTGTAAGCAACCAGACGCACAACGCTGACCCCAGAGGTGCCTGGTCTGAGAAGGGAGAGCCCAGGGCAAGCCCAGGAATCGCAGAGGAATCGCAGACTCCTTGCAGGAGAGGAAGGCTGGACTGCACCTGAAGGGAGGAGGGCGCCGTTCACTTCATATTCACAGACCTGCTCTTTTGGCTTAAAACAGAGATGATGTATTTCATATGGAGGAGTTCTGTGTCTCCCCATTTCTCTAAAAAATTAGCTTTCTCTAACTTGCCCTTGAGAGGATTCAAGTAGCAACAGTTTCTATGGTCTTATCACCACCATTAAAGTCATGATTTCAAAGACAAGAGCTGCATAGATGCATGGAAGGAAATTCCTATCGCCCGACCCTAGGGTACGGACACCCCAAGGGGAAGGCCCCATTGCTTTAGCTGCTGGTTCAGTCACGTAGCACAGCCCACTGTCTCATTAGGCGCCCTGAAAATATTAGATAAATGAAATCAATTTGAACAGAATTAATACCACAGATCGCAGAATTTGGAAGGCCATGAAAGAGAGACCTTCTCCCCAGGTTGAAAGTCAAGGTCTTTCTTGAAGATCGTTTACCCCAAGAACCAAGGATTTAAAAGTATGCCCATAATATCCTGCTTTCCAGTTGGTTCAATTTTAAGAACATTTAAGTTCCTGCCATGTGTTAAGAAGTATGATGGGAGCTTGACTACTGCCTTGCACAACTCAAGGGCACCTTCACAATATGTCCCACGTCTGTGGACAATATGTCACAATATGTCTGCCTGGATGTGTGCTAGGCAAAGATCCTCACATAGAAGACAGAAGATGCAAAAATAAATGGGTTTGTTGGGGTATTTTGTTTTGTTTTGTGTTTTTCAGAAAGTATCTCACTGTCACCCGGGCTGGAGTGCAGTGGTGCAATCTCGGCTCACTGTAGACTCTGCCTCCCCAGACTCAAGCGATTCTCCCACCTCAGCTCCCAGGCCTCCCCCGTCACCACTAGCTGGGGCTACAGGCGTGTACCACCACTCCTGGCTAATTTTTGTATTTTTTGTAGAGCCAGGGTTTCGCCATGTTGCTCAGGCTGGTCTGGAGCTCCTGGACTCAAGTGATCTGCCCACCTCAGCCTCCTAAAATGCTAGGACCTCAGGTGTGAGCCACTGTGCCCAGCTGGGGTTGTTTTCTGATGGGTGGAGAGTTACTCCTTGGGATGATGAAATTCTGGAAATGGATGGTGGTGACAGTTCTAGTTTGATTCCATGTGACTTAGTGTTGAGACTAAGGCATTGAGACTATGGTATACTTAATGCCACCAAATTGTATACCTAAAATTGTAAATTTTATGCTATATACTTACCATGATCAAAATAAACAAAAACAAACGAGAAAAGTCCTTGAACCCAAGAAACTCACAGACCCAGGTGGTAAAGGGTGTAAAATAAAATAAGTGCAATGTATAAATAGGCATCCGCCACCCTAAGATCGCAGAGGGGAGCATGACTGGTTGGCACAGGATGCTGAATTATCAGTAGATGCTACACATTGGATAAACAGGGAGCTTTGAGAGGGATGGTAGTACACTGAGTCTGGAAGCGGGGCTAAGAGCTCATTGGCTGAATAGACCCTAGTATCCTCTGGATTACCCTTAGAAAAGCTTGGATCCTGTCTCTCTTGGTCAAGAAGACTCCATCCACATGGAGAGGGTGGATTTGGAAGGGAATACCACACAAGCAGGAAGAAAGGGCACTTCTAAAACCAGAAGACTGTCTGCTAGCCAAGGAAGGGTAGAAGACCCAGAGAGAAGACTGGAGGTGGCCCTGGCAGGGTGAGAGCTCCTACAGCGGTTCCTCTGGAGGCCAGTCCAGCGGTGGATTGGGAGTCATGCGTGGGCAGGGAAAAGGACTTTAAAATTAAATAATATCAAGGAAACCCTGTCCCTCCCTGACTCATCTTACAGGCCCCACTCCTTTCCTGCCATTGAGAAATAAGGGCTGTAAAACTTAGTGATAACCTGGTTCTTGGGAGTTCGATTACAATCACCTGCTTTGGAGAACAATCACAGGCCTGAGGAGAGGGGAAAGGTTTCTAGTAAAGTGTGTGGCAGATAAGCAAGAATTTTTCTTCCCCTTTCAGGTGAATATTTTAACACAGTATCCACATTTTTCTAGCCAGAAATGAAATTGCATGGTGCAAAAATTACTCTTATATTAGGAGAGCAAGAGGACAGAAGATTTGAAATTGGAACATTGCTAAAAAGTCCAAGTTTATTACATCCCAAATACACTCCCAGGCTTCCAGAAATATCTGGGGAACAGCAATTTATGGAGAGTTCTGTCCACAGACACAGTATGTTTCAGACTTCCGTCTGCTCCTCAGTGAAAGAATCACAGAGGCTTAAAAGCAAATAGTAGCAAGGGACCCAAGAGATAAAAGAGTCTAGCTTCCTCACTATAATAGAAACACCACCATACTACGTACACACTGCTTGGGCATTTAATAAATGTTGGCTTTGGATTGTTTAATACAATAACTCTATAAAGTGGGCATTTTATTATTTCCATTTTATAGATTTTAGAAATGAGGCTCAATGAGATAAAATGAGATGCAGTGCCTGGGTCACATTGTTAGAAAATGAGAGCCCAGTTTTTAAACCCACATCTTATGACACACTACCCATTGCTCTTTTTTTTTTTTTTTTTTTTTTTTTTTTTTTTTTTTTTTAGGTATTTTTTTTTTTTTTTTTTTTTTTAATTTATTTATTATTATTAAACTTCAAGTTGTAGGGTACATGTGCACAACGTGCAGGTTTGCTACATATGTATACTTGTGCCATGTTGGTGTGCTGCACCCATCAATTCGTCATTTACATCAGGTATAACTCCCAATGCAATCCCTCCCCCCTCCCCCCTCCCCATGATAGGCCCCGGTGTGTGATGTTCCCCTTCCCGAGTCCAAGTGATCTCATTGTTCAGTTCCCACCTACGAGTGAGAACATGCGGTGTTTGGTTTTCTGTTCTTGTGATAGTTTGCTAAGAATGATGGTTTCCAGCTGCATCCATGTCCCTACAAAGGACACAAACTCATCCTTTTTTATGGCTGCATAGTATTCCATGGTGTATATGTGCCACATTTTCTTAATCCAATCTGTCACTGATGGACATTTGGGTTGATTCCAAGTCTTTGCTATTGTGAATAGTGCTGCAATAAACATACGTGTGCATGTGTCCTTATAGCAGCATAATTTATAATCCTTTGGGTATATACCCAGTAATGGGATGGCTGGGTCATATGGTACATCTAGTTCTAGATCCTTGAGGAATCGCCATACTGTTTTCCATAATGGTTGAACTAGTTTACACTCCCACCAACAGTGTAAAAGTGTTCCTATTTCTCCACATCCTCTCCAGCACCTGTTGTTTCCTGACTTTTTAATGATCGCCATTCTAACTGGTGTGAGATGGTATCTCATTGTGGTTTTGATTTGCATTTCTCTGATGGCCAGTGATGATGAGCATTTTTTCATGTGTCTGTTGGCTGTATGAATGTCTTCTTTTGAGAAATGTCTGTTCATATCCTTTGCCCACTTATGGATGGGGTTGTTTGTTTTTTTCTTGTAAATTTGTTTGAGTTCTTTGTAGGTTCTGGATATTAGCCCTTTGTCAGATGAGTAGATTGCAAAAATTTTCTCCCATTCTGTAGGTTGCCTGCTCACTCTGATGGTAGTTTCTTTTGCTGTGCAGAAGCTCTTTAGTTTGATGAGATCCCATTTGTCAATTTTGGCTTTTGCTGCCGTTGCTTTTGGTGTTTTAGACATGAAGTCTTTGCCCATGCCTATGTCCTGAATGGTACTACCTAGGTTTTCCTCTAGGATTTTTATGGTATTAGGTCTAACATTTAAGTCTCTAATCCATCTTGAATTAATTTTCGTATAAGGAGTAAGGAAAGGATCCAGTTTCAGCTTTCTACTTATGGCTAGCCAGTTTTCCCAGCACCATTTATTAAATAGGGAATCCTTTCCCCATTTCTTGTTTCTCTCAGGTTTGTCAAAGATCAGATGGCTGTAGATGTGTGGTATTATTTCTGAGGACTCTGTTCTGTTCCATTGGTCTATATCTCTGTTTTGGTACCAGTACCATGCTGTTTTGGTTACTGTAGCCTTGTAGTATAGTTTGAAGTCAGGTAGCGTGATGCCTCCAGCTTTGTTCTTTTGACTTAGGATTGTCTTGGAGATGCGGGCTCTTTTTTGGTTCCATATGAACTTCAAAGCAGTTTTTTCCAATTCTGTGAAGAAGCTCATTGGTAGCTTGATGGGGATGGCATTGAATCTATAAATTACCTTGGGCAGTATGGCCATTTTCACGATATTGATTCTTCCTATCCATGAGCATGGTATGTTCTTCCATTTGTTTGTGTCCTCTTTGATTTCACTGAGCAGTGGTTTGTAGTTCTCCTTGAAGAGGTCCTTTACATCCCTTGTAAGTTGGATTCCTAGGTATTTTATTCTCTTTGAAGCAATTGTGAATGGAAGTTCATTCCTGATTTGGCTCTCTGTTTGACTGTCACTGGTGTATAAGAATGCTTGCGATTTTTGCACATTAATTTTGTATCCTGAGACTTTGCTGAAGTTGCTGATCAGCTTAAGGAGATTTTGGGCTGAGACAATGGGGTTTTCTAAATATACAATCATGTCGTCTGCAAACAGGGACAATTTGACTTCTTCTTTTCCTAACTGAATCCCCTTGATTTCTTTCTCTTGCCTGATTGCCCTAGCCAGAACTTCCAACACTATGTTGAATAGGAGTGGTGAGAGAGGGCATCCCTGTCTTGTGCCAGTTTTCAAAGGGAATTTTTCCAGTTTTTGCCCATTCAGTATGATATTGGCTGTGGGTTTGTCATAAATAGCTCTTATGATTTTGAGGTACGTTCCATCAATACCGAATTTATTGAGCGTTTTTAGCATGAAGGGCTGTTGAATTTTGTCAAAAGCCTTTTCTGCATCTATTGAGATAATGATGTGGTTCTTGTCTTTGGTTCTGTTTATATGCTGGATTATATTTATTGATTTGCGAATGTTGAACCAGCCTTGCATCCCAGGGATGAAGCCCACTTGATCATGGTGGATAAGCTTTTTGATGTGCTGCTGAATCCGGTTTGCCAGTATTTTATTGAGGATTTTTGCATCGATGTTCATCAGGGATATTGGTCTAAAATTCTCTTTTTTTGTTGTGTCTCTGCCAGGCTTTGGTATCAGGATGATGTTGGCCTCATAAAATGAGTTAGGGAGGATTCCCTCTTTTTCTATTGATTGGAATAGTTTCAGAAGGAATGGTACCAGCTCCTCCTTGTACCTCTGGTAGAATTCAGCTGTGAATCCATCTGGTCCTGGACTTTTTTTGGTTGGTAGGCTATTAATTATTGCCTCAATTTCAGAGCCTACTATTGGTCTATTCAGGGATTCAACTTCTTCCTGGTTTAGTCTTGGAAGAGTGTAAGTGTCCAGGAAATTATCCATTTCTTCTAGATTTTCCAGTTTATTTGCGTAGAGGTGTTTATAGTATTCTCTGATGGTAGTTTGTATTTCTGTGGGGTCGGTGGTGATATCCCCTTTATCATTTTTAATTGCGTCGATTTGATTCTTCTCTCTTTTCTTCTTTATGAGTCTTGCTAGTGGTCTGTCAATTTTGTTGATCTTTTCAAAAAACCAACTCCTGGATTCATTGATTTTTTGGAGGGTTTTTTGTGTCTCTATCTCCTTCAGTTCTGCTCTGATCTTAGTTATTTCTTGCCTTCTGCTAGCTTTCGAATGTGTTTGCTCTTGCTTCTCTAGTTCTTTTAATTGCGATGTTAGAGTGTCAATTTTAGATCTTTCCTGCTTTCTCTTGTGGGCATTTAGTGCTATAAATTTCCCTCTACACACTGCTTTAAATGTGTCCCAGAGATTCTGGTATGTTGTATCTTTGTTCTCATTGGTTTCAAAGAACATCTTTATTTCTGCCTTCATTTCGTTATGTACCCAGTAGTCATTCAGGAGCAGGTTGTTCAGTTTCCATGTAGTTGAGCGGTTTTGATTGAGTTTCTTAGTCCTGAGTTCTAATTTGATTGCACTGTGGTCTGAGAGACAGTTTGTTATAATTTCTGTTCTTGTACATTTGCTGAGGAGTGCTTTACTTCCAATTACGTGGTCAATTTTGGAGTAAGTACGATGTGGTGCTGAGAAGAATGTATATTCTGTTGATTTGGGGTGGAGAGTTCTATAGATGTCTATTAGGTCTGCTTGCTGCAGAGATGAGTTCAATTCCTGGATATCCTTGTTAACTTTCTGTCTCGTTGATCTGTCTAATGTTGACAGTGGAGTGTTGAAGTCTCCCATTATTATTGTATGGGAGTCTAAGTCTCTTTGTAAGTCTCTAAGGACTTGCTTTATGAATCTGGGTGCTCCTGTATTGGGTGCATATATATTTAGGATAGTTAGCTCTTCCTGTTGAATTGATCCCTTTACCATTATGTAATGGCCTTCTTTGTCTCTTTTGATCTTTGATGGTTTAAAGTCTGTTTTATCAGAGACTAGTATTGCAACCCCCGCTTTTTTGTGTTCTCCATTTGATTGGTAAATCTTCCTCCATCCCTTTATTTTGAGCCTATGTATGTCTCTGCGTGTGAGATGGGTCTCCTGAATACAGCAGACTGATGGGTCTTGACTCTTTATCCAGTTTGCCAGTCTGTGTCTTTTAATTGGAGCATTTAGTCCATTTACATTTAAGGTTAAGATTGTTATGTGTGAACTTGATCCTGCCATTATGATATTAACTGGTTATTTTGCTCGTTAGTTGATGCAGTTTCTTCCTAGCCTTGATGGTCTTTACATTTTGGCATGTTTGTGCAATGGCTGGTACCGGTTGTTCCTTTCCATGTTTAGTGCTTCCTTCAGGGTCTCTTGTAAGGCAGGCCTAGTGGTGACAAAATCTCTAAGCATTTGCTTATCTGTAAAGGATTTTATTTCTCCTTCACTTATGAAACTTAGTTTGGCTGGATATAAAATTCTGGGTTTAAAATTCTTTTCTTTAAGAATGTTGAATATTGGCCCCCACTCTCTTCTGGCTTGAAGAGTTTCTGCCGAGAGATCTGCTGTTAGTCTGATGGGCTTCCCTTTGTGGGTAACCCGACCTTTCTCTCTGGCTGCCCTTAAGATTTTTTCCTTCATTTCAACTTTGGTGAATCTGGCAATTATGTGTCTTGGAGTTGCTCTTCTCGAGGAGTATCTTTGTGGCGTTCTCTGTATTTCCTGGATTTGAATGTTGGCCTGCCCTACTAGGTTGGGGAAGTTCTCCTGGATGATATCCTGAAGAGTGTTTTCCAACTTGGTTCCATTTTCCCCCTCACTTTCAGGCACCCCAATCAGACGTAGATTTGGTCTTTTTACATAATCCCATACTTCTTGCAGGCTTTGTTCATTTCTTTTTCTTCTTTTTTCTTTTGGTTTCTCTTCTCGCTTCATTTCATTCATTTGATCCTCCATCGCTGACATTCTTTGTTCCAGTTGATCGAGTCGGTTACTGAAGCTTGTGCATTTGTCATGTATTTCTCGTGCCATGGTTTTCGTCTCTTTCATTTCGTTTGTGAGCTTCTCTGCATTAATTACTCTAGCCATCAATTCTTCCACTTTTTTTTCAAGATTTTTAGTTTCTTTGCGCTGGGTACGTAATTCCTCCTTTAGCTCTGAGAAATTTGATGGACTGAAGCCTTCTTCTCTCATCTCGTCGAAGTCATTCTCCGTCCAGCTTTGATCCGTTGCTGGCGATGAGCTGCGCTCCTTTGCCGGGGGAGATGCGCTTTTATTTTTTGAATTTCCAGCTTTTCTGCCCTGCTTTTTTCCCATCTTTGTGGTTTTATCTGCCTCTGGTCTTTGATGATGGTGATATACTGATGGGGTTTTGGTGTAGGTGTCCTTCCTGTTTGATAGCTTTCCTTCTAACAGTCAGGATCCTCAGCTGTAGGTTGTAGCTGTAGGAGATTGCTTGAGGTCCACTCCAGACCCTGTTTGCCTGGGTATCAGCAGCAGAGGCTGCAGAAGATAGAATATTTCTGAACAGCGAGTGTACCTGTCTGATTCTTGCTTTGGAATCTTCCTCTCAGGGGTGTACTCCACCCTGTGAGGTGTGGGGTGTCAGACTGCCCCTAGTGGGGGATGTCTCCCAGTTAGGCTACTCAGGGGTCAGGGACCCACTTGAGCAGGGAGTCTGTCCCTTCTCAGATCTCAACCTCCGTGTTGGGAGATCCACTGCTCTCTTCAAAGCTGTCAGACAGAGTCGTTTGCGTCTGCAGAGCTGCTGCGTTCGTTATTATTTACTGTGCCCTGTCCCCAGAGGTGGAGTCTACAGAGACAGGCAGGTTTCCTTGAGCTGCTGTGAGCTCCACCCAGTTCGAGCTTCCCAGCAGCTTTGTTTACCTACTTAAGCCTCAGCAATGGCGGGCGCCCCTCCCCCAGCCTCGCTGCTGCCTTGCCGGTAGATCACAGACTGCTGTGCTAGCAATGAGGGAGGCTCCGTGGGTGTGGGACACTCCCGGCCAGGTGTGGGATATGATCTCCTGGTGTGCCTGTCTGCTTAAAGCGCAGTATTGGGGTGGGAGTTACCCGATTTTCCAGGTGTTGTGTGTCTCAGTTCCCCTGGCTAGGAAAAGGGATTCCCTTCCCCCTTGCGCTTTCCAGGTGAGGCAATGCCTCGCCCTGCTTCAGCTCTCGCTGGTCGGGCTGCAGCAGCTGACCAGCACCGATCGTCTGGCACTCCCCAGTGAGATGAACCCAGTACCTCAGTTGAAAATGCAGAAATCGCCGGTCTTCTGTGTCGCTCGCGCTGGGAGTTGGAGACTGGAGCTGTTCCTATTCCGCCATCTTGCTCCGCCCCTAAAAGAAAGCCCATTGCTCTTTATATTAAAAAAAAAAAAAAAAAACTTTCTGATCATAAAAGGTAGAATTCTTAACTTTAGATAATTCAGAGGAGGATAAGGAGGAAAATAAAGGGCAGTTAACATAAAATTGGAATCACACTATATACATACATTTTATAATTTATATTTTTATATAATATATCATGAACATTTTCCCATACTTCAAGATATGTACACTAAGGTAGACTATATTCAGGGCCACAAAACAAACCTCAGCATATTCATCGAACTAGAAATCAATAACAGAGAGACGATAGGAAAATCTCATAACACTTAAAAACTAAATAGCACACTTCTAAATAACCCAGAGGTCAAAGAGGAAGTCTCCAGATAATTTTTTAATACATTGAACTGAATGAAAATGAAAATTCAACATATCAAAATATGTGGCACTCAGCTAAAGCAGTGCTGAGGGGGAAATTCATAGCACTAAATGAATATATTAGAAAAAGGAAAAATTCAAATCAAACTTCCACCTCAAGAACCTAAAAAAAATAGTAAATCCAAAGAAAGCAGAAATAAGGAAATAAAAACCAAACTCAATGAAATTGAAACAGAAAAACAATAGAGAATATCAATCAAGAACTAGTTTTTTGATAAGATCAACAAAATTGGTAAACTTCTAGCAAGACTGACAAAGGAAAAAAGAGGAAATTACAAATATCAGAAATAAAACAAGGATATTACCATACACCCTACAGACATCAAAAGGATATTCATGGAATGCCACAAAAAACTCTATCCACATAAATTTTGACAACTTAGATGAAATAGACCAATTCCTTGAAAAACGTAAACTATAACAACTCACCAAATATAAAGTAGATAATTTGAATAGCCCTTTAACTATTAAAGAAATTTAATTTTTAATTTTTAACCTCCTAAAAAAGGAAATATCCAGGCCCAGATGGTTTCCCTGGAGAATTCTGGATTGCTTCCAGGTTTGGGCTATTGCAAATAAAGCTACTATACATGTTGTGTACAGGTTTTTAAACAAATACGAACTAAGGATAAGTGCAACAACCTGGATGGGTCTTAGTGAATTATGTACAGTGAAAAAAGCCAGTCCCAAAAGGTTTCACACTATATTATTCCATTTATAACAATCTACAACAATCTTGAAATAACACATAGAGATGGAGAACAGATTAGTTGTTTCCTGGGGTTAAGGTGAGAATGGTGCAGGAAGAAAGTGGGCATGGCTACAAAAGGGCAACACAAGTGATCCTTGCAGTGGTGAAAATGTTCGGTTGCTTGACCATCTTAAGGTCAATGTCCTGGTTGCTATCTTGTACTGCAGTTTTGCAAACTGCTCCCATCTGGGGAAATTGGTGAAAGATACACAGGATCCGTGCATTCTTTCTTAAAATTCTTTCTTAAAAGATAAAATATTTAATTTTAAAAAATTAAAATAAAATGGGAATCACACTAAACATACATCTGTATTTTACAATTTTTAATAATATGAGCATTTTCTCACTGTGTAAAATATTTTTATGTATTATGTTTTTTGACTTCTTTATACATTAACTGTGGGTGTACTATAATTATTTGATTATTTCTTTTCCTTATGGGTTTGGATTGTTTCCAATTTTTTATTATTATGAAAACTGATGAGAAGAACATCCTGGAGCTCCTTTTCTTTTAGAAATAAAAAATTGTTGAGATATAAGTCACATACCATAAAATTCACACATTTAAAGTATACAGTTCAACATTTTAAAAATAATTCAGTGTTGTACAACCCTCACCACAATCTAATTTTAGAATATTTTTGTTCTGCTAAAATAAACATCATACCCATTAGCAGTGAATCTGCATCTTCCCAACTTTCCTACTCCAAACCTAAGCAACCCTACTCTATTTTTAGCTCCATAAATTTGCCCATTCTGGATTTATATAAACAAAGTCATAGGATGTGGTCATTTGTGCCTGGCTTCTTTCACTTAGCATAGTACTTTCAAGGGTCATCCATGTTGCAGCAAATATCACTACTTCATACCTTTTTACAGCAGAATAATATTCTACTGTATGGATAGATCGCATTTTATTTATTTTTTCAATAATTGGTGAATATTTGACTCTTTTCACTTTTCAGTTAGTGTAAATAGTACTGCTATCAACATATACAATTTTTCTGTGTTGTCACATGTTTTCATTTTCTTGGGCATACACTAAGAGCGGAATTGCTGGGTCATACGGTAACCCTATGTGTAACTTTTTAACCTGGTGCCCATTTCTAATTATTTCTTGAAGACACTCTCCTAGAAATGAAAATAATTGGTCAAAGCACATAGTCACCTTTATGGTTTCTGATTCATATTGCCAAATTACCCGTCTAAAAATTGTACCAACTTCTGCTCTCACTGTCATGCAGGACGATGCTTTCATGGTACAATTATGAACTCCAAAAGGTCTCCATGATCTGATCCTCAGTCATCTGATCTCAGTTTAGGCCCATGGGACTCAAGAGGCAGACCCCTCCTTTTCTAGATCAGGTTTTGTGAAGGAGCCAGAAGACCTGGTTCTCCTAAGCCTGCTGCTTGCTGGCCATGTAACCTTGAGTGAATTGTTTCCTGCTCTGCAAAAGGAAGGCAATACCCTCCTGCCTACTTCACTCAGATGTTCTGAGGATCGATGTAGCAATGTGGTGTAGACATGCTTTTGTAAAGTGGACACACCCAGACAGGAATAAGTCTTGTCCAGGGAATATTTTTTGACAAACACTGCTTAACTGGTTTGTCTTCTGAGTGTCACAACTTTTGGCAGAACTTGGAGTAGTTGGAGGTCAGTGGTTGGTTGGTTCAGGTATATCTACTTTCACAGAACTTGAGAACAAACAATTCTTTTTCTCACATGAATTTGATTGAGCTGCATGATTTTGATGTGCTATTTATTAAGCTGAACAACACACACACACACACACACACACACGTGTGCACACACACTACCACCAGTGGCCAAGTCAAGGAGGGACAAAGAAGGTGAAGGTGACCTTGAATCTATTCTTCAATAGTGAACTTTTCATTATTACTGATAAAAGTCTTCCTTCCATTGAAATGAAACGTGCCCCCCACAGAAATTCTCATTGGTAGTCTTTGCTTGGCCTTCAGTCCTGTGGCCATGCCCCATTGCAAAGTTTTTCTCTAAGACTCTTCCCACAAGCCCAGTGCCTTCCTCTGCAACCAGGAGGACAGTGAGGTCCCCCTGGCCAGCTGATGGCCCCCACACCGAGCCCAAGGCCACCTATGCCTGCTCCCTGGTCAGCATGCTGACATCTGGACCACTGGACATTTTTCCATTGGTTCATGGGAGGTCCTGGCTAACTTTGGAATGAGAAGACAGAAGAGGCCACTATGACCAGAAATGGGCCAGTGACCTGGAATCAGGGGTGTGGCCTCACTGGGTGCTGATGAGCATCTGGCCTGGGGCCTGGGGATGAAATGCCACCAGATGTTCCCCAAGGAGCTGTGTGTGTTCAGTGGAGAAGGCCTGAATCTTACTCAACTTTCTTTACTAGACCCAGAAGGTTTATTTGAGAGGGGAAGAGATTTAATTAAGTAAGATTAGCCGCTAGGTAGCAAGTGCCTCCTGTGTTTCAGCACTGTACATAGGTCATCTTTAACCCTCACAGCAATCTCCCAGGTAGGCATCACCACCCATTTTGCAGATAAAGAAACTGAGACTCTGCAAGTTTAAGTCACTTGCCTGAGCCCGTAAAGCTGGGGGCAGCAAAGCAGCCTGCGCAGTCAGGTCTCACAGACTCCAAAGCCCACACTTTCCTCATTTCATGATCACGTTGTCTGTGGGCTGGAGCCCCACACTCAGCGCTGCCTTAGCCCGCTGTGCAAAGGGTCAGCCCAGCATGAACGGAGGTTCCCGGAGCCAGCAAGGACCCTGCCCAGGGCTGGGTTCAAAGCACCAGCTTTAACAGCTGTAGGAGGGAAAGCAGTAAGTAAATGTGCTCAGAGTCTCAGTCCCAAAAAGGTGGACGCGGCCCCACCCACCGAGCCAGAGTCCCTCTCCCAGTCTCTGGGCGGCTTGGGTCTTTTTGTGTTTATTCTGGCTTCTCGCCTTCTTCCCTCTTCCCCGGCAAAGCCCTTTGTGTAATGGGTTTTTCCTTCCAACTCAATCCCAAGGATTGTTTAGCCAAGGACGGCCCTTGAGCCTCTCTCTGGGTGTTTGTTTTTGTTGAGAGGAAGCACTAGTTATGAGTCATTCCACCAACAGCGTATCCGAGAGCAGGCCCAATGCGGTGGGGCCCGTGCTCTGCTGATTCACAGCCGTCCGGGGTCAGCCCAGCCTGACCAGCAGCTGCGGGTCACCAGCCAGAGCCGTCACAGGGCAGGTTGTTAGGAGCAGTGTGTGGCAGGCATGACCCTCCTGGTGGGGAACAGAGGGGACAGTCCCCAGGGAAGGGAGCCACAAGGCAGACCACGAGCTGGACAGAAGTCGGGAACACAGGCTGAGGAAAAGCATTGCGGTTCTGTTCTGGGAGCCCAGCATGCCAGAGCCAAGGACCCCCTCCTGAAAGACAGTGCAGCCTACGGAGGCATGGCCCCACCCGGGCAGGAGGGCACTGGCCAGCTGAAGGTACCGGTGGGCTGATCTACCCAAGGGACTTGACAAGGCTAGAGGAGTCGAGGCCAACCTGCCGCTCTGGGCATCCTGGAGCACATGCCAAAGCCTGTCCAACCATTAGGAAAACCAAGCATCACAGCGTTGTCACCATACCCGAAGTCACAGAAGCCTCCCTCTCCAGGTGTGTGATGACCATGAGGACTGGCCCTGGTTCTTCCTGCAGGCCTCACCTGTATAAAGAACGTCTGTCTTCTATCTACCACCCTCCCGAGGATGGGGTTGAAGGCAGAAAGAAGCATAAAATGGATTTTCTACCCTCTAGAGATGTGGACTGAAAATGGGAATCAAAACATGGATACACAAAACAGACAACAAGGCAACGCTTTCCATTGTTAATGGTGTGAGTGACAGAGCAGCAGTGTGGGTCGGTGCCTCGTCAGCCACAGCTGAGTCTTCTCCTGCACTTCAGCACCGGCCCTACCCACACAAAGTCCTGAGCATCACACTACACCAGGAGTTCTGACATGAACAATGCCCAGTGATATTTCACAATCACCCCACCCTTTTATGTTCTATCTGTCCTTCTGGGCAGGTGTGGGCTGGGCACTGCCCTGCCTGCTTTTAACAGATAAAGAAATGAGCCCAGAGGAAGAAAAGCCCATAAATGTTCACAACGTCACCTGCTGAGTCAAGGCACAAACATCTGACATTCTCCCGTCTCTGGCTGCCAAAGGAGAGAACTGGGCCTGGCTGGTTAGTTCCACCCCATGAGAGCCCCCAGAAATGCCCACCTAGGGACTGGTTCCCCTGCCCATGAGCCTGCAGACACCTAGCCCAGCCACCTAAGAACACACAGGCCTCCTCCAGCAGCCAGTGTGTCTGGGAGGAGGAGACCCTTTCTTTGTGGCCCACGTGCTGGTTTCTCTCAGCACAGCTGGGCTCAGTTACACTGGATTTTGGGCATTACAAGCACCAGCCTTAAAAGCAAAGGCACAATTGCCCCCCACCCCCGCCCCACAGGCATTGTTCCATCTGCTGGAAGAATGAATCAATAATACTGTATTAACCCCAGAAGCAGGGCTGCCATGTTCAGTCTGACAGGTTGCACACTGCACAACTGCAGGGGGCACCAGCCACATAGTGACCTGCCTGGAAGAATTTATAATTTAATGAGGACAAACAAATCTTAGCATAGATCTCTCTGTACTAGAGACAAAATGGTTAGAATCAAGCAGACTTGTCCACAGCTAGCACCAGGGATGACAGTAAATGACAATAGTCTGGGTACAAGGGGCTTGGTCCCAAGCCCAGCTCAGAGAGCAGCTAACTGACCTTTGGCAAGAGCCTCGGTCACATCACTCCCAACAAGAAAACGCACGGGAAAGCCCTGCGGGAGCATCTAACTTAAGTACTACGTAGCGTCATTTTAAAAGTGAAACTCGGGCTGGACTAAAAGCCCTTAGCAGTTCCTTCTGGCCGGGCCGTTGTGCAATTTTTTGATATAAAAGGCAGGATCACCAGGGGCAGAGGAATCAGAGATGGGGGAGAGCAGGAAGAGTGAGCTGGGGGAGCCCTGCCCAAACACTCCAAGGACACGGAAGCAAACACACGCCCTTCGACCACGTCTGTTATTTTTTTCACCCCCTCTCAGGCCGGAACAAAGAGCCTTTTTGTGAGTTTGATGGTGTCTGACTTACTCAGCAAACTTTTCTGTCTCCTTTGCTATGAGGGAAAAAACAAAGCTCTCTGTCCGGTTTGTTAGGTTCCTTTGAAGGGCTTGCTGCTTGGGTTTAGGCAAACAGGAACCCAACTGGCACCGCCTTGGTCAGGGCACTTTCTGGGAGACTTTCCCCAGGCCTCATCTGGACCCAGGCTGAAGAGGGGACGGAGAGAGGGGGGCACAGAGCAAAGGGAGAGGGCACCCAGCACCTTCCAGGACAGGTGTTATGGCTGATGCTCCTGAGGGAGCTCTACTTAAAGGAGTGCATTGAATCTTCACCACCCCTCCGAGGGAAAGGACCGTGCCCCCACTGCCTGGATCAGGAAACGCAGACTGGCCAAGATCAAGGACTTTGCCAGCGGTCACACAAACAGGGAGTCCATGCCCAATGCCTTTACTCTTCCCAACCACTAAGCCTGCTCCCCCAGAGAGCCCCCACCCTTTGCTCATCCCTTCCTCATCTTTCCTAGAACCTGGGATCTGCAGAGCAGGAAGTTCAATAGCCAGGCCTGATGTTGTGAGTCAGTCCTGGGGACAGACATCCTTTCCCCAGCATGGAGGATAAGGAGTGAGTTCAAATTCCAACTCGAGCAACATAAAAACGCCAAACTCAGCTCACACCTCTGGCTCTGAGCTGCAGGATCCACTTGTGGGGAAGGGGAGACAGCCCAGCTCCCCTCCCTCTCCCTTATCCACACACATACACGCACTTGCACATACACAAAGACACACACGTGCATGCATGCACACATGTATGCACATGCACACACACACTCGTGTACACATACATGCCTCCTGGCATGCCACAGGGAGATAACACACACAGCCACCTCCCAGTGATCACGGAGCTCTATCTCAGGGTGACGTCACCTCATACACAGCTCCCAGTTCACTCTTTAAGTGACTCATCAAGGGTGTAAACTCTGAGGGTGATGGGGGCATCAGGGTATAGGGATGAAGTCAGTTTAGTGCCATTTCCTATCCCAAGGGCGTAAACTCTGAGGGTGATGGGGGCATCAGGGTATAGGAATGAAGTCAGTTTAGTGCCATTTCCTATCCGTGCTTCCCCAGAAATAAGAGAGAAGGGAAGGCAGGCCTTTTAAAAGTCCACATTGGAGCCAGTGACTTGTGGCTTTCCCTTGCAGAAAAGAATCTTTGGCAGCAGAGACCCTCTCCCAGGCCCAGCAATCTCACAGCCCCCTATACACACACACACACACACACACACACACACGGCTGCAGCACCGCCTCGCTGGCCCCCAAACACTGTAGCGCTGAAGAGACCAAAGATGGAGACACAAACTGTGATCATCATAACCAGTGTGCACGGAACACTCAGCACGTGCCAGGTGACGCGAAGCCCTTTCCACATGAAAAAGAAATTTCCACTTCATCCCCACGACAACTCAACAAGGTAGGAACTGTTAAAAGAAAACTTTAGATGAGTTAAGTTTAACTTAATTGAGCAATCAATTGAGTTTCATTTGAAATGACTTGAGTTTAATTAAGCAAAGGATTCATGAAGTGGGCAGCCCTCAGACCAGAGGAGGTTCCAAGGGCCAAGCTCCACTCCATAGCATGGGCAGGGACTATTTATAGGCAGAAAATGGAAGTGAGCTGCAGAGACGGCTTGTTGCTCACAGCTTGGTTTGCCTTGTTTGAACATGGACTGATTAGCAGCCGCCTGCGATTTATAGAGGCTCAGCTGCTGTGATTGGCTAAGACTCAGCTGTTTCTTACAAAAGTACACTCCTGAGCCAGGCCTGCAGTTCATTTGCTACTAAGGTTGCAGTTGGACTCAAAGTGCGGAGGCGTCCTCAGACCAAATTTAGTTTAATTTAACTCTACCATTATTCCCATTTTTCGGATGAGGAAAGTAAGGCTCAGAGCTTGGGTAACGCCTCCAAGCTCCCATAGCTAGCGAGTGGCAGAAGAGCCACGGCCAAAATCTGTGCTTTCTGGCCCGAAAGCCCAAGCTCTTCCCCGCTCCGGTGTGGAGCTTCTCTGCCATTTGAACCGCCTGTGCTCAGGTGACTCTCAGGCCTATCCTGCTTGACCAGGCCCAGAGCCCACCCCATTCCATCTCCTCCATCCCCGCTTCCTTCCACGCCGCCCCCTGCAGCTTCTTGCCTGTACCACACTGTGGAGTCCAGCAAGGTGAGTCAGGGAGGGGACAGGAGATGCAGGTACCTCCTGGTTCCTGGAAGCTTCTGACATTCCAGGTGGCCTCTGAAGATCTGCAGAATAGGGTGGGTGTGGGAGCCCAGGTGGAGAGAGGGTGTGGTCAACTGCATAATATCACCCCCAAAGATGTCCTCCTCCTGATCCCTGGAGCCTGGGAACACGTGACCTCCCTTTGTGGGGGTGATTGGGTTATGAACCTGGATTTGGAGAGATGACCCTGCGTTATTGGGTGAACCTGGAGTCATCCCAGAAGCGCCTTATAAGAGGCAGGCAGGACTCAGCGCTGATGGTAGGAGTCAGTGGAGAAAGAAGCAATGCCAAGAAGGGGCCTCAAGAAGCCAAAGAGTCAGAAAGATTCTCCCCTGAAGGGTCCGGAAGGAACCAGCCCTACTGGCACCTTGGTTTGGACTTCCAACCTGCGGGCTGTGGGAGCGACATTTACGTGGTTTAAACCACTGCGTTTGTGGCAATTTGTTACAGCCACCCCAGGTAACTAGTCCAGAGAGCACACCAGAACCTCGGGACATATTGGCGATAGTACTAGGTGGCTGGGGCAGCCTTAGCAAAATGCCCCAGGCTGCCGGCTTGACCGACAGAGACGGATGCGCTCACAGTTACCAGGGCAGGCAGGGCTGCTTCCTCCAAGGCCTCTGCCCTCAGCTTGCAGACGGCCGCCCTCCTGCTGCCTCCTTGCGCGGCCAGTCCTCCAAGCCACCTGCCCCTGGAGTCACTCTCTGGGGATCCTAATGTCTTCCTGTAAAGACCCCCATCAGACTGGCTCAGGGCCCGCTCACATGACCTCATTTTAACTTAATTACCTCGGCAAAGACCCTGTCTCCAAATACAGTCGCATTCTGAGGTCCTGGGGATCAGGGCTTCAACACAGGCATTAGGGAGACACACGGGGAGCCCATCGCAGGGAGCCTCCGCACTTGCCTTGTTCTCCAGAGGCCCTTGCTTTTCTGGAAGCTTCCAGATATCCCGAGGGGCCCACCTGAGCCCACGCAGTTGCAGCCAGGTGGAACTGGTTAGGGCTTGCCTGGAGAACCGGTTGGGGCAGGCCAGGTGAGAGTTTACCTGCAGGAGGGCAGGAGGGTCCCTGAGAGAGGGCTCAGCCTAGGGGCAGAAGGACCAGGGCTGAGTGAATCTGTCGTGCCTGGGGTGACTCACCACACTTCTCTTCCAGGCCACACCTGCGTCCCCCGGCCCCATCTCTTAGGCCTAGTGGGGCCCCCAGAAGACAGGGGCTGGCAGGTGGTCCTGCCTCACAGCAGAAGGGACCGGAAGGCCGCTGTGCAAGGCACTCAGTGATTTAGACCTGAGCCCCTGTGCGTCATTGCTGGGAATCTGTAAATGCCTGCCGGGTGGGTCTGTGCAGGGACATTAGCAGCAGAGACAGGGGCCAAGGAGATGTGGGTACATGCACCTGTCAGGGTCACCCAGGACTCCAGAGCCTGAAGGTCCCCAGCACCACCCAGGCTCTCTAAGGTACACCTGGCCCAGCTCACATTCCTAAGCCAGCCAAGTGACCCAGAACGTCACCCCCTACCACAGCCTCTCCTCATTGACCACAGTCTCCTGTCTCCACATGACATCGAAACTATCTCTTCTCTCCCGGACAGGAGAGGAGGAGTCTGCACCGGCAAGGGCCAGGGTTCAGACAGAAGACAACGCCCACACCCGCCACTTGGATCCGGAAGATTCCTGTACACACTTGTATGGGTGTAAAATTACTAACTTGGTGGCTAAAGAGGTAAACAGGAGCTCCGAGGTGTCACCCCTGAGGCTGAGGAAGCAAAGAGAAGAGGTTGGGATTCTTCAAACGTGGAGACTTGGAGGCAGGGGCTGTGGGCCTGGGCCCCTAACCTTGAAGGAAGCGGTGCCAGCTGTGAAGTGTCTGAAGTGGGTGCAAGGAAGTTGCATTTGCAGGCGCTGGAGAAGCTCAAAAAGAGCCAGCCTCTGCCACTGAAAGGAGCCGCTGCTGCGGGGCGGGGGTGCCCACAGGGAAGGGACAAACTCCAGGGTGTGGGTTTCTGCTCAGGATGGGCAAGTATTTTCATGAAAGGCACCTGCATAAAGCATCCATAAAAGCTGCCCCTTTGCATCCTCTAAGCCAGCAGGTTCTCCATGCCTCGCCCTCTTTCCTGAACTCCTCTGCACCCCAATCCGCATGCCTAGGACCCCCTAAGGACAGGCTTTGCCCTGGCAACCGTCCATCTCTACCCAGCTGAGACCTGTGTCCAGGACGGTGGTTGCAGACCCATGCAGATACGGAAGTTTGCTGAGGTCCCACTCCAACCGCCTGCTCTCAGATTCTGAGTATTTCTGTGGCCCCCTCATAAAAACACAACTCACTTTCACACTGAAGGAAAAAGATCGCTCCCTAAGTCCTTCATCCTGCATCTCCACCACCCGCCAGGCCCTGCCCAGGCAAGAAGTCTCAGAGCCTTTTAAGATGAACTGAGGACCCCCAACTCTGTCTCTCTCTCTCTCTCTTTCCTTCAGCGTGTTTCCTGGCCACCAGCAAGGTCCCTCTTTGGTCTGGGTCATGGGTGTCTGCAGGACACCGGGAGGATTTAAATATAATGACCAGCCTGGGACCCCTGAGAGGGCCTGAGACTGGATTTCCACTGATTGCCAACATGCAATAGGGGACCTAGGAGACAAGCAGGAATTCCTGTTCTTACCCACGCCTCTGCAGAATAGCAGAGACCACTCAGCCATGAGAGTGGCCTCTGCCATTTCAGAGAGTGGCCGAGGAGTGAGCCATCCTCAGCCACTGCTGTGTGGTCGGTGGGCCTGATCTCCACACGTCGCAGAGCCTGCTAAGCATGGGCCTTAATGGCACAGGCCCAGGAAGCCTTGAGTCCCAAGATTTATTTTTTGTTTTCTAGGACTTTTAAAAGCAAACGTTGTCATCAATGATTGCTCTCTAGCACGTCTCTGACGAGCGGCCGCCGAAAGGAGCCACTGCTGCAGGGACATCCACAGGCCCAGGGAAGGAACGAACTCCAGGGGCTGAGTTTGCTCTTGGAGAATGAGGTTGTCAAAACCTCACTTCATGAGGAAGTCTGGAAAGGACAGTTTCCTGCTTTGTCAAAAGTGGGCAGCAGGAAACGGTGCAGCCTCCACTGAGGATGATTCCAGGAGGGTGTAACGGGGCGAGGTATGAAGGGGTAGGCAGTGCAGTGAACCACCCACCTGGGCCACGTAGCTGGCGCAGTGGTAATTTCAGAGACCTGGAGAGACAGAGGAGGGATGGTCAGGGGACTTGGAAAAAGGAGGAAGGAGGTGGGGAGGAGCCCAGTGGGAAGGAGACGCCTCATCACACCCTCCTCCCTCCCAGCCCCACAAGCTCCCGCTGGCTGAGTCAGCCAGAGCCAGACAGCACGAGGCCCCCATGATGGCTCCCGCTGGTCAGTGTCCTGGTGGGGGGGGGGGGTGCACCTGGAGGGGCAACTGGGAAGGCACCCAGGACCCCCCAAAAACCCCTGGGCAGCCCCAGCTTGCACTGCAGGGAATCTGCCATTCAAGACGGCTATTAGAAAATGGAGATTCTACCTCCCACGTGACCCCAAGGGCTCTTACCCAGAGTCCTGAATAGACACAGCCCAGCCCAGGAGTCCTAAAAGGAATTCTAGAGAGACAGGGATGGTTGTAACGGCCTGGGAATGATCTGTGCCATTCGGTGGAGACCCAAGTACCCTCAGAGTCACCCAAACCTCAAGGCTGAGAACACCTTGAGGTTCGCCTGGACTTATGCCTGCTCCCCCACAGATCCTCGGTGCCCCCTGGGATTTCCAGAGCCACGTGGATTTTAAGCCACATCCAGGGTGATCCCGTGACACACAGGGCTCAGCTCCCCATGGGTCATTTCCCCCCAAGACCACCCTCCTCCCCAGCTCACGGTTCACATCCCCAGAGCCACGCACCTCCGTGGCAGAGCTGAGAGCACGTGGCACAGAGTCAGGGCTGACATTGACCAGGGCACCCTTGGTCTCCCCCAAGACCCATCAGAGTGTTCCTGGCACTGCCTTTCAATAAAAAGCCCAGGGTCTGAGCAGGGTGGGGCATCTCCTCTCCCGGCCAGGATGAAGGTCAGAGCTGAATTTACTCAGTTCAAAACCAAAAACAGCCCTGAAGGAAAATGTGTTGAGGTTGGCTGTAAGCCAGGTCGTTAAACATGGGATTCTGATCACAGATCGTTTCTACTAATTAAACAAATATTTTTCCAGAGCTGTCTCGGTTTCCGCTGTTGCCGTTGGCCTGAGTTGCTGGCGCACCATGCCCCGAAAGTCAGCTCAGATCAGAGGAGAACACACAGAACTTTTGAAGGAACAGCTAAGACAGGTCTTCAAAGCAGAGCAGCTCTGTTCAGAGAGAAGGAACAGGCAAGAAAACACCGGCACCTCCGGCCCTTACAGTCACCAAGCTGTACTTTCAGATTCCTGCTGACACAAACACATACACACACACACACACACACACACACACACACACACACACTCTCTCTCGCTCTCTCTCTCTCTCTCAATATCTCCCTCTCAGAATGCATAGTCCTTCTCCCTGCATCCATCTCTAAATCCGCACCTGCACACACAAATAAGCACTCTAGCAGTGCAATCACTATTCCAAGTTTGGAGACCCACGTGTGTGTGTGTGTGTGTGTGTGTGTGTGTGTTTCCTGCCGAAGTAGAGAGAAAAGGGCCAGGCAGAACGGGCCCTAGGTCCCCACGTGACACACCCCAGCAGGGGTCCTTTGCTCCTTCGAAAACGCAATTACCACAAACTTCCCTCACCCTGGACCCCGGTTCCAGAGAAACGCCCATGCACACAATGTTTTGCTACAAGTTCAGGATGTTGGTGAACTTTCTGAAGCCCGCCAAGAGCACACTGCAAGTTCCAAGTTTAGAAGTCCTGGGGAGTCAGGAAGGGTTCACAGCCTCTAAACTATCAGCAGAACCGTCAAGCGCCCGAGGCTCATCCTCTCTCAGCAGCCCCGAAGCCCGCTCAACTGCAAGCACTCAGCACCTAGAACTCCCCTGCCATGCCCCAGTCCCGAGGCGTCCTTTTACACTCCAGACCCCCTGGCCTGTCTCAGGAAATGCTCTGCGCTGCACTGTCCTCATTTGTTGCACAAGAGTAATAACCACAGCGATGCTGACCAGGCCTGGCTGCACACAGCCCCTGCCCCAGGTCCAGGCCTGCACCAACATCCTATGCCCGTGCACACTTCTGCCATCTTGAACCCCAGACACCTTGTCTATGGCCTGAGACAAGGGGATTGCATCAGCAGCTTCACACTCTTTTCTTTATGTTTTTAGATTTGGAGTCTCTGTCACAGGCACAGGCTGTGGTGAGCCACAATTGTGCCCTTGCATGCTGCACAGGCTGGAGTGCAGTGGCACAACCACGGCTCACCACAGCCTCGAACTCCCGAGCTTAAGTCATGCTCCTGCCTCTCAGCCTCCTGAGTAGCTGGGACTACAGGCCTGCACCACCACACCAGGCTAATTTTTAGATTTTTTTGTAGCAACAGGATCTCACTATGATGCCCATGTTGATCTCAAACTCCTGGGCTCAAGCAATCCTCCCACCTTGGCCTCCCAAAGTGCTGGGATTACAGGTGTGAGTCATTGCACCTGGCAGCACTTTTTTTTTTTTTAGCCAAGAGCCCTTCTGATGGAATCTCATGAGTTAGGCCAGTCTCTAAAGCACAGCCAAGCAGCCAAGCTGCAGTTGAAGATGGGATGGGAGAAGACCCCACACTAGCCCCCAGGTCTCTGAGAAGCACAACTGGAAGACTCTGACCCTCAAGCCCACAGCCTCCTAAATGCCCTGTGGCTGAGTCATGTTGTGACACTGGGATTTCTCAGGGACCCCAGACCTAAACATCTCCCTCCCAGCCAACCCACAACCCCTGCGCCATGCACAAAACCAACACTCTCCTTGACGAGTTATGCAATCCTTCTTTCCAGATCATTCTGTGGTATGTAATCTAACAAACTAGCCATGCTTAAGGGTTCGGAAGGAGTGACTGGGTTAATGAGCTGGTCCGACCCCTCCAGGAGGATTTTGCATTTGTAATGGGGATCACCTTACTCCAAGGGAGAACTGTTCAGATATGTTTTTTGCATGTTTTTAAATTTGAAAAGTAAGGTATGATTTTGATAAGCCATGACTATACTATAGAAAGATCTTGTTTAGGAGATGAAGGTGCCCCCTGCCTCCCCCTCCAAATCCAAGCCTTTGAGATAAAGCAATACTTGAATGACAGGCACGGTGGCATTTGTGTGCAAAGAGAAGACTGGGTACCACCAAGTCCTGGAGGTGGACGCTGCCTCCTCCTGTGGCTCTGCCTGCACAGATGCTGCCAGGAACCCTCCCCAGGGGCTCGGGAGTGAAGCTACGTGGACTCTATGCCCGGTTCCCTGAGCAGGTACAATTCCGAGCACCTCGGGCTGCTCCTCTCTGGCTCCTGCCACCTTCCTGAGATAAAGGGTCGTCCCTCAGCTGACCTCACAAGGGTGGGAGCAAAACCATAAAAGGATAAGACATCTCTGTATTAGAAAGTGATGACTGGGCTCGTGAATGCCAGACCATCTGGGGCTGGATGATAAGCAAGGTCCTCATCACCAGGGGTCAGGGGTCTCTTGGCCGTGGGCGGCGGATACTCATTCCTTCAACACTGCTCTAGGGGAGAAGAAAATAAAAACCAACACTCCAAGGAGCTTTTGACTTATTAATAGTCGGGCTGGCAAGAAATAAGGACTTAGAGGTTCAAAACTCCAATGGCTTCGAGTCCAGGCCACACGGCTGTGTGGTCTCTGCTGGAACATCCTTGGTGGTGGGACGTTCCGCGCCTGGTGCTGGAGGAGGCCTGAGGGTCAGGAGATCTTCCTCCAGGGAGCCCACTCCTCCCCCCCTGCGGCATGCAGCACTCACCCCACAGGCTTCTGCCCGGCTGCCCCCATACGGGAGCTTCCAGAGCAAACCCAGGTGTTCCCTGCTCCCAGCCCTCGGTCCTGCCACTGCACCCAATAAAACATCCCCGTCTCACATGAAAACGGCCCTCTGAGGAACCTGGCGTCTTTCCGGTGGGAGGTTCCTCTCTAACACCAGGACTTCCCTTGGGGTCTGCTCACCCAGGCTTCTATGTCCTCGGCATGTCCTGTTTTCTGAGCCCAGGGAATCTGGGGGCACGTCAGATCTCAGTGTTGGGGAGCTGCCGCCAAACAATGCAGCAAAGCCGGTTTCTTTTCAAAGTAGAGGCTGTCTCATTATAATTCAGGGATGAATTCTAAGGTTCCAGAAGGAGGCCCCAGTGTAGAGGGGCCTGTCTCTCCTTGAGCACCTGCGTCTCCTGGCTCCACCAGGCCCCTCACCAAATGGTGTTTTGCATCCCCTTTTCCCTTGGGAGGGTCTGGGAGTGGACAGGGCATGTCTTCCCCTTTCCCCAAAGGAAGGGTAGGAAAGGATTTACTCTTTGCCCCTGCATTCCAACCACAAGCCAAGGGAGGGGGTCCCGAGACCCCTCCCCCACTGGGCTGCCTGGATGAGGGGTGACTGTCCCTGAGGCTGCCAGGAGGCTGTGCAACACGTGGCCGGCAAGTTCAGTGCTCCAGGGAAGACGGCTGAGAGTAGCATTCCTGGGGGTCTCCGGGCAGAACCAGGAGAACTGGCCAGCGCCACTCAACAGCGTGCCACGTGGCATGTCAGGGGGAGTTCAAGGGTCCCCGGAGCTGAGTGGGTGCTGTAGAGGGGCTGGTGCTGTAGAGGGGCTTCACCTCAGGAAGGAGGTGGCCGGGGGGACCACAGCGGGGAGATGTAGGAGGCACAGACAGGCCGGAGGGGCCATCTGCCCATCAGGGAATGCTATGGTGCTGAGGACCCCGTATGCGGCTGGGGATGTTCCTCCAGAGAACTCACCAATGTGTAAATGCAGCCCCCCACCCAAGAAAGCTGGTGCCAGCTTCCCGGGGTGAAGGCGGCACCCAGAACCAGCAGTACCATGTCCCCTCACCATGTCCTCTTTGCCCTGACCCTTAGAGGAGCCTGGGGGAGGCAGCAGGGGTTCGCCCAGAAGCTAGGAGGGCAGCCGGTGGGGGCAAGGGCGTTGCACAGGGCTGGATGCCACCCCCACGCTGCCTCCTTAACCATTTGCCCCCACCCCTGACTGGGGCCCCAATCTTCCTCCACTGGGGAAGGAGTCAGTGCCCTCGGCTACCTTCCTGGAGGCAAGCTGCTGCCCAGAAGGGAGAGGTGAAGCCACTGTCCCCAGGAAGGAGACTCGGCTGTCTTCATACCCTCAGGCCGTGCCAGGGCACAGGAAGAGCGCCCACCTATCTGGCAGAGGCACCTCTAAGGCTGCCTTCCTCTGGAGAGCCCCTGACATCCCCTCAGAGGGAACGTGTTCTCTAGAACCCGTGCAGCACTGGGCCGTTCCTGAGAAACTGAGCAGGCTCAGGAGCCGCGGTTCCCACCCTCCATCCAGCATCCAGTTGCCCTGGACAAAGAGCGAGTGTATCTGACACATCAAAAATCCTCCAAAATATTTACTGAATTGAGTTTAAAACAAGAAGGGCACTGCCTGAGGCTAGCTCTGGTGTTCTCAGCATCATAGAATCAACTAGCTCTCTGTCTATTTTGCAATTTATACATAATAACACATCCTGTCTGAAATCCCTGTCTTGGAAGTGGGAGGGACCTCGGAGGCTGTGGCTGTTGTTCTAACTCAAGATTATTGCTTGTTTCTGTGTGTTTGGGCCCAGATAAATCACAGATGATTAAATCCACAATTCTCTCCCAAGTCCTCCTTATAGGGGAGATGTGTCCTTGCAAACACAACTCAGCTTTATGAAAGTATGTGGTTTTTCTTTTGTTTGTTTGTTTGTTTGTTTGTTTGTTTTTGAGGCAGAGTGTCTCGATCTGTCGCCCCGGCTGGAGTGCAATGGTGCAATCTCAGCTCACTGCAGCCTTGACCTCCCCAACTCAAGTGATCCTCCTGCCTCAGCCTCCTGAGTAACTGGGAACACAGGCATGCACCACCATCTAATTTGTGTATTTTTTGTAGAGACGGGGTTTCACCATGTTGCCCAGGCTGGCCTCGAACTTCTGGGCTCAAGAGATCCTCCTGCCTCGGCCTCCCAAAGTGCTAGGATTACAGGTGTGAGCCACCGGCCGGTACACATTTTATTAAGTGCACAAGCTTTTTTATGGGTCTCCCCCTCTACCGAGAATGCCTTGGTGTGTTGCTTCATAAATTGAGAATAATATGCTAGCAAATATTTTAGAGTGTAGACCCTCCACGCAGGTATGCACCAATCATTGCCGTCTCTGAATGTTTTATCTCTGATTAAGTGGCGTGGATTTTTTTTACTGTTCCCCAAAATACACACTGCCTCGGGGAGCACTCACTATTGGGGTAGCTGAGGGTAACCTGGACCATACAAATATTTAATCAAACTGCAGCTCCTGGGAATTCCAAGTGTGGGTGATGCAATCTCCCTCATAATGAAAATCTATTACCCCGATCCTGCGCCTCCTCCCGCAGACCTCCACGTGTAGGCTTTTCCTTACCACACACATGCCGTCTGGAGAGGAAGCCAAGAGCCCTCCCAGAGGGGAGACTGTGAAGGAATCGAATGTCTAAATAAAGTCAAATCTTCTCTGTGCACCTTGTAATCATCATTCAAAGAACATTGCACACATACCCTCCTGCTCTATATTAAGTACACCTTCCCTGCTGGCTCAAAACAACCGCGAGGCTTGGGGATAGGCACGGCCATAAATAACTCGTGCTTTAAGCCGGCTCTAATTTAACTGCAGTCTTTGGTGAGGGGAAATGCAAAGAATATTTAAACAATGACACACAACCAAAACTAACAGGCAGGGCTCAAAGGGGTTCGTCATTTTTTTTTCCATCTAAAATTAAATTTCATGGGTTTGTTTTTTTTTGCAGAACTTTGATTCAATTGCATCAGGTTCTTGTCTGAAACAGATTTGAGTCCCTCTCTTGTCTCTCTCTCTCTCTCTGACGCTCTGATCTCTCAGAATCTCTGTCTCTGATCTCGCTAACTCTCTCTGTCTCTGTCTCTCTGTCTCTCTGATCTCTCTTTCTGACTCTCTCTGTGTGTGTATGTGTCTCTCCCTCCCTCCCCGCAGCCCCGGCCCCCCAGCTTTATCTCCAGACAGTGTGTGTGAGACAGGAAAGGGTCAGCGTGGGGGTGGGGGGATGAGGAGTGACTGCAAGATGGATGAGTGATGGGTTGACATTGTTCAGAGATTAGAGGTTAGAGATTATTGGAAACAATTTGGAAATGCTCTTCTGAGGGCTTTGGACTCCTTGAAAGCAATACATTCTATTTTCTTCAAAACAGCCTCGTGATCAAGCAATCAATCCATAGCTGCTTGTTGAGAATAGCGGGAAAACGGAAACATGATATTGATGCTCAGAGAGCTTGGCTGGAGCTCCAGAGACTAGGGAAAATCTTCAGTGGCCAAGAGCATGACACATTATGGTGAGGCACAGACCGGACCAGACCATATCCATCTTCCTTTCCTCAAAGCTGAGACAGTCCCAGAAGGGTGGGACCCAGAGAGGGGCAGATACAGGCCACACTCTACATCTGGAAGTCAACACACCCATCCCCCTAGAGGACTGTCCTGGGTCCAGACCTGGCAGAGAATGCAAGGAGACCCTCCAGGAGGGGCTTACCCAGGGCCGTGGACTCCGTCGTGTGGAGGCAGTCAGAGGAAGCCTGCACGGGGTCACTTCTCTCTGTCATTCAGCTGCGCATCTGGGGGCACCTGCTGGTATATGCAGTGTGCACCATGGAGGGTGTGAAAATGAACTCGAGAGTTTGCGCCTCAGGTTCCCAGAGGACTTCGCTCATGTCCCGTAGAGTCGCTCACCCTGCATCCTATGTGTTTACAGAATTCTCCAATCTGACGTTCAGATCTGACTACATCTCCTGAGCCCCTAGCCCAGGCCCTGACCCGTGCCCGGCATGCAGGGGCTGGATGAGTAAGACAGAGTCCAAGCCTACAGGACTAACGGCCCTGCCTGAGGGTAACACGGGCCCTCAAAACCTTGATGTCCAGCGATAGGACGGCATCACCCACTGGTTGGGGAGCCACAGGCCCTGAGGAGGGGTGAGGGTGTCCGGAGGGTGTGTGAGATGCTTCGGAGGGCAAGTGACTTCCTAGGAAGCCCTTGGAGAAGGCTGGGAGCCTCCACCACAGAGAGGGGAGGAAGAGGGTCCCAGGTGAGGAGAAAGGAATGTGGGGTGCAGGAGCAATGGGACAGGCGGCCACACAGTGCTGAAGCAGGAGGTTCACAAAGAAGCCAGGAGGTGACAGGAAGGGCCCTGGAGCAGGTGCTGAGGAGGCTGGACCCCCCATGGGCCGTGTCCCTCCTGCCCGTGCTGTGGTCATAACACTGCCATTGACTGCAGCAGGAGTAACAATGCTGGCTTTATTGTGGGCCCAGCACCGGACAGGCATTGCTTTAAGCCTTTTTCTGGAATTAATCATTTAATCCTTACAAACACTCTGTGGGGAGATCCCTCTATTTACAGATGAGGAAACCAAGACTCAGAAATGCTGAGCTGGTGTCCCAAAGTTGAGGAGCCCAAGATGGCAGAGTGACTCCAAGCCCCACCCCTCTCCCGGCGTCCCCCCACCCCTGTCCTCCTCTCCTGGTGTTACCCACCAGATCCTCTTCACCTGGCATTCCCCCCGCCAGGTCTCTACTGGTGTCCCCCCAGGTCCCCCTCTCCTGGTGTCCCCCTAGATCCTCCTCTCCTGGTGTCCCCCTAGATCCTCCTCTCCTGGTGTCCCCCTAGATCCTCCTCTCCTGGTGACCCCCTAGATCCTCCTCTCCTGGTGTCCCTCCCAGATCTCCCTCTGCTGGTATCCCCCCCAGGTCCCCCTCTCCTGGTGTCCCCCCCAGGTCCCCCTCTCCTGGTATCCCCCCAGGTCCCTGTCTCTTGGTGTACTCCCAGGTCCCCCTCTCCTGGTGTCCCCCAAGATCCTCCTCTCCTGGTGTCCCCCCTTGGTCCCCCTCTCCTGCTATCCCCCAGGTCCCCCCCTCCTGGTGTCCCCCCAGGTCCCCCTCTCCTGGTGTCCCCCCAGTCCCCCTCTCCTGGTGTCACCCCCAGGTCCCCCTCTGCTGGTGTCCCCCCCGGTCCCCCCTCCTGGTGTCTCCCCCAGGTGCCCCTCTGCTGCTGGTATCCCCCCCAGGATCCCCTCTGCTGGTATCCCCCCCAGGACTCCCTCTTCTCGTATCCCCCCCCAGGTCCCCCATTCCTGGTATCCCCCTTAGGTCCCCCCTCCTGGTATCCCCCCCAGGTCCCCCTCTGCTGGTGTCCCCCCCAGGTCCCCCTCTCCTGATATCCCACCAGGTCCCCCTCTCCTGGTGTCCCCCCCCAGGTCCCCCTCTCCTGGTGCCCCTCTCCCAAGGTCCACAGGCACTGCAGGCAACCCCTCCACTCCCGACCATGGCCCCAGCCCTCCCCTTGACTGTACCTCCACACTGTGTCCATTTCACAGCTAGCTCTCGGGTTGGACAGACACCTGAGGGCCACATCCCTGTGGAGGGAAGTGTCTCTAAAGGACGCACGGTACCTGAGGGATGTCTTGTAGTGTTCTGTCGTCAGACTACCAGCTACCCCCAGCAGCCACGGCTGCATCTCTTTGTCCTCGGGATCCTGACCACCTTTGTTGTCGGCTGACCATGGCCACTGCTCTTGGAGCTCCCATGAGGGGAACCAGAGACCATGGCTGCTGTCTCCCAGGGTTCCCAAAACCCAAACTCTGGGGGCCACCTTGTTGTGCGTGAGGCCTCCCTCCTCCTCCCTCAGAGTCTCACAAATCCCCCACAAAACAGCTGCTGCTGCCTCACAAAACCATTTATGGGGCCCGTTAGTGGACTGCTACCTATTACCTTCTATCTCCACCCCAGGAACCGCAGCACAAAATGCCCACCTCATTGCTCCCCGACCCAGACGAAAGTTCCTCCCCTCTCAGCCAGAGAGGAGTGAGTGAGGGTATCTGAGGTTCTGTCTCAGTTTAGCCTCAAATAAAGGAACTGTCTCTGTGCAATTATTCAACACGAATTGTCAATGTCTATTTCCTCCGTCGTTTTCTTTTCAAACTTTACTAGGCATAGTCATAGAAACTGAAATTTCCTCCATACCTAGCAACTCTAATAAAAAGCTTTGGTCAGTTACATACTGACATTTTTAAGGCTGGAATAATGGGTCATCTAGATTTGCCAAGAAACAGCATAGGGGAATATGGGGAATATTGATAAAATAAGGTTAATTATGAACTGAAAACTGTTGATGATAGTGTGTAGAGAAGCTTATTGCCATATTCTGTTTGCTATTATGAATGTGCAAAATTTTCCAACAAAATGAGGACGAGAAATAAAAAAAAAAGTAAGACTGCTGTTGGGGCAAGAGGCCCCAGTGCATGTTAACACCACCGCTTGGGGTTTCTCTCTTTACTTCATTTCTCTGCTTGATCTCCGGCACCCTCTAGTAACCAAGATTTGGCTGGTTGTGTGTTCCTAGTCCAACAAAACCAGACAGAGTTGGAATTGAAGTCTTCGAAGTTGAGCGAATTCCAGTAAGCCAGCCAGGGCCCCTCACAGACCCAGCTTCTGCTGCCCCCCATCAGGGCCCCTCATAGACCTGGCTTATGCAGCCCTCCATCAGGGCCCCTCACAGACCCGGCTTCTGCTACCCCCCATTAGGGCCCCTCACAGACCCGGCTTCTGCTGCCCCCCTGTCCAAGTCGCTGCCCCAGGTCTGGACACAGGCTGGAGGGTCATCGTGGCAGTTGCCTCTGAGTCAGCAAAACGCTGCTGTCACCCGCAAGGTCTGCAGTGCATCTCAGAGGAGTGAGGTCCCGGAGGGGTCCTGCCAAGCCGAGGTGCCGGAAATGGGGAGCCACCGCGGAGGTGAGATGGGAGGTGGGAAAACGGTGTCATGGGAGTTCTCTCTTGGGCCTTTAAAGTGCCGGTCTTCAGAGGAGTCCAGAGGGACGTCTGGAAGCTTAGTTTTGAAGGAATTCCAGACTCCCCTGGGCAGCCAAGGCATTCTCTAGCTCTGTGATCCCGGCCCGGGCCCTGGCTCATAAATCTCGCAGGAAGGGCTCTCAGGAAGGACACTACTGGCCTGGGGCAGCCTCGGAGTTGAATGAAGATGGTTTGACTCTGAGAATGACTGGCCTCAGCCAGGTTCCCTGTGGGACAGCCGTCTGTTTGGAAGTCTCCTTCCCCGCAGGGCCTGCACACCCACCCCTCCAGCCACATCAGCCCCAATATCTCTGTATTGAGCCCAGGGGCCACCTTTCCTTTGGTTGCTCAGAGAGCTTCAGAGACAGGCCCTCACTACTGCATCGGTGTCCATCCAAGGAGCAGGGCGCAGGCTGTCCCTTCCAGCTCACAAAACAGATGCAGAGCCAGGCACATCAGCTCAAGTGCGACTCACACCCCACCAGGCCCCGTGGGCACTTTCTCAGCAGGGGTGTGGGGGCAGCAACTCCATCCACCTTCCTCTGTCCCCTCACCCACCCACTGCCCACAGCCGGGGTCACTGGAGCAGCCTCCATGCCGTCCCTGCACGGCAGCCACCGTGATCTCTCCAAACCACAAGTCAGGGTGTCACCTCTGCTTACAAGCTTTTGGTGACTGCCTGCTGTCTCAGACATGCTCAGCAGCGGACACACTCACCGCCCCGTCATGCTTGTCTCTCGCCATCCTCCTGGCTCGCTCTCCTCTCACCAGGCTTAACAGCTGCACTTCCTGGGACACTTCTGTGACCCCAGGGCCCGGCTGGTGCCCTTCCATGGTGGTGCTTCACTACCTTGCCATGGCTGGTTTACATCCCTGATCACCCAGACTAAACATGAAGGGCCAGGACTGTGCTGAAAGTCCTGAAACCCAGAGACTAGAGCTCAGCTCAGACTGCGTGTGATGCCTGGTTGTGGACACGTGCCCAGCTGAACATGCCAGCCCCTAAAGGCTGCTGAGCAATGCTTGTGTTTTCTCCCTGGAAACTGGAGCAACTGCAGCCAAGCATCCTCTGCTCACTCTGTTTGTATCTCTGTCCTCTAAATCAGCCCTCCAACTTCCTCCCCACCTGCAATGAGACTGTGAAGGAATAAGGATGTCCAGAGGAGACTGTGCCCCAACTTGGCTGTCGAAGGGGCCTCGTCAGCCACCTTCACATCCCAGATGGTCAAAGGCTGACCCGACAGAGTAAGGCTGACCCTAAGAAGATAAGGTGCTGGGCAATGTCCACCGTGTGCCTGAAGATCCCCCATTTAATGCAAACAACATGTCAATGAAAGATAACATCAAAGATGGCAGTCTGAAGCCCGGGGAAGGGCATGGACTTTGAAGCTGGACAGGTTTGAGTTTAAGTGTTGCTTTGCCACTTCTTCTTTCTGTACCATCTTGGCAATCTGTAAAATGCATATAGCACCTCATGTGTTAGGGTGGGTCCTCGCTGCAATAACAGACAACCCCAGATCTCAGTAACCCTGTGCAATGAAACACCTGCTTCTCCCTCACACGAAGCCGCATATGATGGTTTCTAGTTATGTGGTTCTCTTGGGTGGGCTTTTCCCAAGCCGCAGCTCCACTGAGCTCCATAGTCCCCCTCTGGATCTCCTGCCCTAAAGTGGTCAACAGGTGAAGACAGAGAGTGAGAGTATTGGGCAGGAGGTTTTGGGGGCAGCCTGGAGGTGGTGTCCTCCAGCATCACTCCCAGGGGTCCCGGCTGGAAACCAGGGGAGGCGAGGCAGGACATGCCGAAGCTGCAGTGTTCTGGAAAATGCATAGCCCTGCTTCTGCCACACTTGCCTGGTGTTTTAGGGGACAGCCAATAAAATGGTTTAACAGGGTCTTGGCCTAGGGGCTGCTAGAACAGTGAGTTTCCTTCTTCTCTTTGCCTTTGGTGATGTTGGGGCTGGAAGATTTCTAGAATGAGCTGTGTCTGTAAAGGAGCCTCAAGTCTTTTTTTTTAAAGCACCCATGGATGAGGCTTTTTGAGGCACTAGCCAGGCATCAGAGGCCCAGGAAAGTTCAAGAGTTCACCCTGATTGGCCTGAACATCTGGGAAGTTCTGGGCTGAGTATGATGACAAATATGCCTTCCACTCCCACCATCCACACTCATCTACCCACACACATGGGTTCTGTCTTGCCCCGGAAGAAGACGGTTTCAGGATGACTGGATTTCTGAATTTCCTCCGTGTAGATTAAAGAGGCTTAAGGAACCCGTCTGCTGGAGTGAAGCCTCAGACCAGAGCTGCTCTGACTGGGCAGGGGTGGCTCAGGGTGGTGCCTGCTCTTCAGCCAGGTTCCCCAAGGCAGGTGGGATGAGACACCTGGGTGGGGCGGGCAGAAGCTCAGAGTCTGCATGGTGCCAGGGAGGATGATGAGGACGAGGACGGATGAGCCCGCAGGGACGCACACTCCACCTCCCGAGAACACAAGGAACTCAGAGGCTGCACACACAGGCAGCACAGAAAGGAACAGTGGGGCAACTCGAGGGGCTTCTGAGGGTACCTCTTGCCTATATTGCCTGGTTTTAGTCATCTCCCGGATGCCTGCCTTCAGGCTGATGGACTTCTGTGAGATCCCTTGGTTGCTGGCTTTGAAAGCCACTGGGTACCGACCACCCTCATCTTAGGGGGGGAGCTCCCATTGCTAACATTGCTTCTTAAGGTGCCACTGGAGAACAGCTGTTGAAGGTGACCAGCCCCCAAGGAGTCAGCCGCCTTCCCCACCCTCAACTCACCAGAGTCCCATGAGGACACCCCACCCTCAAACGCAATCTGGACAGAACTGTCAAGGACCCTAAACCAGGCGCGCCCACCTTCTCATCCAGTTCCCTTTCACTCACTTGGGTGGTTGCAGCCACCAGCTCTGGTTTCTGGCCCATGCCTAGTTATTTTAAAGGCCAAATTTTCACAGTTATGCAACAGGCCCTCATCTCCAGGCCTTCAGATGCTCCCACGTGGCTTGTTTGATTCTCCTTCTCCTTATCAGCCCTCTCTCAAGACTCAAATTTCATTTCAAACCAAATTTCTCTTTTCTCCATTCTGTTGACTGGGCATCACCATGGCAACCCCCACCCCCATTGCAAACCTCCTCTGAGGAACGGGCCCACAGGCAGGGGCTTGGACCTGTCATCGCTGTGAGTCAAGGTGAGATGAGCTCACTTCCCTTGATCGGTGATGAGTGCTGAGTGCAGCTTCAATCTGTGTCTTTGTCACCAGGACAACTCTGTGACTAGTGAGCTTTGGGTAAGGCAAAAAGTCCTTTCCCAGGAGAGAGAAGTAAGTGACCTGCCTTTACAGACAGTTGGTCCAACGGATAAAACAGGGGCTGCCCGAGATCCCTACAGAACAAAATACCTATCATGCAAGATCATTACATATCTATCTTTTTTTCTCAAAAAAAAAGGCCAGGTGCAGGGGCTCACACCCATAATTCCAGCACTTTGGGAGGCCAACATGGGCAGATCACCTGAGGTTAGGAGTTCGAGAGCAGCCTGGCCAACATGGTGACACCCCATCTCTACTAAAAATATAAAAATTAGCTGGGTATGGTGGCGTGCGCCTGTAATCCCAGCTACTCAGGAGGCTGAGGCAGGAGAATTGCTTGAACCAGGGAGGCAGAGGTTGCAGTGAGCCTAGAATGCGCCACTGTACTCCAGCCTGGGTGACACAGCCAGACCCGTCTCAAACAAACAAGCAAACAAATACCTACTAAATACCACCTATAACAAAAACGACTTTGAAGATTTCTCACAAACTCATGATCACAAGCTTCTTTGGGAGTTGATTTTGTTGAAACAAAAGCTGGCCATAAATCCACAGAAGACAATTACGAACGAAAGCCACCCCACCAGCTTTGCTGCATCCAGTGAGAAACACGCGCTGCACACATGAGTCTCCAGGATATGGACAAAACGTTTACGAGCCAAAAAGCACGATGAAGGTATTGATTTCAGTACATTTTATTAGCACTCAAATAGCCACCCATAAATATTTGCCCAGTGATAAGGAGGAATGCTACCTTGTTCAACATCTGTATTCTTGAAGTTAATCATTTTCAAAGAATCAGCTCATTAACTAGTAAATAACAGTGTTGTCTTTCACCGTAGTTTAAGGGAATATCCCTTCTTTTCCTATCCATCTGCATGGTTTGTTTTGTTTTACGATGTGAATGTTTTCACATATATTTTATCAATATATGGACGTGTTAATGAGCCTGAAGAGAAAAACCACATCCATGCTGTGGGTATAGGAGGTGATAACTCTCCTAAGGTCAGGTGAGATCATTTCTGATGAATACACCAGGTATAAGGAGATGTGTCTCTCAGACCTACAACCATCTAAGGAAGAATGTTCTAAACTTTGGTTCAAAGGATGCTTTCATGGTTTACATACACAAAAGTCCATCAAACTATATAGATTTGTGCACTTTATTATGTCTTGGCCTTATTTTTAAAAACAGAATAAAATTATCAGTGAATCTAAGAGAGAGTCTCAGTTTCTCTTGCTTTTGACCACAAAAGTGTCAAATTTTTCCCAAATTGTGGAGAGAGGCTAGAAGGGAGAATAACTAGGGGCTCAAGCAACATGGCTGTGAACTGTAGTTAACATTTAAGGGCCAGGAGATCTGTATCTAAGCAAATCATCAATAAATGCCAGCTTATCTCAGACTTTGTAAACTTATTTGTTTTATGCTTCCTGAATTCTCATTTATTCTCCCTCGTTCTCAGTATTAGACAAAGTACAGTCAATGCTTGTCATTCCCAGTACTTCTGTTCTCTAAAGTCACCAAGAACAGTGAATTAGCAAATACAGTCAGCTCTCCAAATCCATGGATTCCAAAACCTCAGATTCAGCCAACCCTGGATTGATAAGGTAGTTAGACCTACAATGGATACATGTGTACTAAACATGTCTATTTTATTTCTTGTCATTATTCCCTAAACAGTACAGTATAACAACTATTTACATGGCATTTACATTGATTTAGGTGTTACAAGTAATCTAGAAATGATCTAAAGTATACAGGAGGGTGTGCATAGATTATATGCAAACGCTATGCCATTTTATATCAGGGCCTTGCATATCTTTGGATTCTCATATCCGCAGAAGGTCCTGGAACAAATCCCCCAAAGATACCAAGAGACAACTATGCAGAACCATTGCTCCCAGGAGAAATATGGGGTATGTTCCTACCAGCCCTGATCATAGCATTTTTGTCAACCAATCCATATATAACTTTGTTTTATGTGTTTCTGTTTAAAGGCATCTTATTTAATATAAAGTGTTGATTCATTGATGGGTAAGTGGTTGATTGGTTAGCGGGTAGTGTGTTGGCTGGCTGGTTGGTGGGTGAGTGGTTTTTGGTTGGTTGGTTGGTGGGTGGTTGGTGCTTGATCAGTTGGTCGGTGATTGGCTAATTGGTTGGTTGGTGGTTGATTAGTTGGTTGGATGGTAGGTGGGTGAGTGGTTGGTTGGTTTGTTGGTAGGTGGGTGAGTGGTTGGTTGGTTTGTTGGTAGGTGGGTGAGTGGTTGGTTGGTTTGTTGGTAGGTGGGTGAGTGGTTGGTTGGTTTGTTAGTAGATGGGTAAGTGGTTGGTTGGTTGGTAGGTGGGTGAGTGGTTGGTTGGTTTGTTGGTAGGTGAGTGGTTGGTTGGTTTGTTGGTAGGTGGGTGAGTGGTTGGTTGGTTGGTTGGTAGGTGGGTGAGTGGTTGGTTGGTTTGTTGGTAGGTAGGTGAGTGGTTGGTTGGTGTGTTGGTAGGTGGGTGAGTGGTTGGTTGGTTTGTTGGTAGGTGGGTGAGTGGTTGGTTGGTGTGTTGGTAGGTGGGTGAGTGGTTGGTTGGTGTGTTGGTTGGTAGGTGAGTGGTTGGTTGGTTTGTTGGTAGGTGGGTGAGTGATTGGTTGGTGTGTTGGTAGGTGGGTGAGTGGTTGGTTGGTTTGTTGGTAGGTGGGTGAGTGGTTGGTTGGTTTGTTAGTAGATGGGTAAGTGGTTGGTTTGTTTGTTGGTAGGTGGGTGAGTGGTTGGTTGGTTTGTTGGTAGGTGGGTGAGTGGTTGGTTTGTTGGTAGGTGGGTGAGTGGTTGGTTGGTTTGTTGGTAGGTGGGTGAGTGGTTGGTTGGTTTGTTGGTAGGTGGGTGAGTGGTTGGTTTGTTGGTAGGTGGGTGAGTGGTTTGTTGGTTTGTTGGTAGGTGGGTGAGTGGTTGGTTGGTTTGTTGGTAGGTAGGTGAGTGGTTGGTTGGTGTGTTGGTAGGTGGGTGAGTGGTTGGTTGGTTTGTTGGTAGGTGGGTGAGTGGTTGGTTGGTTTGTTGGTAGGTAAGTAAGTGGTTGGTTGGCTGGTTGGTGGTTGATTGCTTGGATGGTTAGTGGTTTATAGGCAGTTGGTGATTGGTTGGTTGGCTGGTGGGTGGGTGAGTGAATGAGTAGGTGGTTGGTTGGTTGATTGGTTGTTGGCTGGTTGAATGAATTAATAAATTTTGCTCTCAAAAACTCATAGTCCCCCCAGATCCCTTCTCCATCTGTCATAAGGTCTGATATTTCTAATGTTAAGATCCTTGATTAAAAAGCATAATGGAAATGTAAATATTTAAACTGGATCACAGAACTATTTTTCCTGGGAGGTGAGAACTCACTAATGAGTTAATTAATGGAACAGGATTCATTTCTCCAGTCATTTTTCCCTTATGATTCCATGACACTCGTGGAAAGAATGGGCACAAGGTAGGTATGTGTCTATGGAAAAGAGGGAAGAAGTAAGAAAACATCTGGAGTAAGACTTTCCTCTCTAGTCCTAGAAAAAAACATCGTGATGTTAGGAAAAAAAATTATCTTCTCTCAAAAGAGCGTTTTTACCTTTAGACAACAGCGACCTATTGCAAAGGCTCATCAGTTCCTCGCTGTGTCACTGTGATCACAAATCTCCAGAAAAGGAGGATTTCCTGGTAAAGTTTCTGGGAAATATTTCACAAGAGGACAGCAGCCCAGCAAAATGTGCATTTGGGGAGTCTGGCTTGGGACATGCATCTTACAGCCTGGTTTGTTGCCAGGATCCTCCAGGACACTCTTAAAAAACCAGATCTCTAGGCTCCCCCAAAACCTCTGGAAACATTCTTGAGGGACCAAACAAGAAGCAGGTGCTTCTGAGAAGCCCACCAGGTGAATCTGACGATGAGCCCAGGTGTGGAATCTCAGGCAAGGGCCTGGTGGAAAAGCCGTGGTCTGCAGGGAGAGCCGCCTGGGAACCCAGCACGAAGGGGAGATACTTGAAGGAAGGGACGCACGCCAGAGGTGAAGCTTTGCCCTCTCCAGCACAGAGTGGGCCGTGTGCTCTCCGCCACAAAGGCGGAGAGATGAGGGAAGAGGGAGGCTGCATTGTTTGGATGTCCAGGCACAGACTTGGCATCCACCAGCCCAGGCAGTGCCACAGCCAGGCTGACCCTGGAGGAAAGGGTGGGCCCTGGCTTTGAAGCCAGGCAGGCACACTTCCTCCAGAGCCCGGCTCTGCATGCAGGGGCACGAGACTCAGAGG
The DNA here is from genome assembly GCF_047675955.1 of Chlorocebus sabaeus. NCBI lineage: Eukaryota > Metazoa > Chordata > Mammalia > Primates > Cercopithecidae > Chlorocebus > Chlorocebus sabaeus. The sequence goes on from NC_132912.1 coordinate 5,744,430, forward strand.
CCAGCTCGCCCATCTGTTTCCGTTACATACAGATGGGGCAGAGGGTGGAGGGCGCAGGGCTGGATGGGGACCAGACTGTGAAGCCTTCGGGGTCCGCATCCAACTGCATCACAGGTCTCATCTGGCCCAAGGAGGCCGGTGGGGCAGTGTCAGGGAAGCCCACTGTCCAGGGCTTTGAGTGCTAATTCTTCTTCCTGGGCTTCAGTCCCCTCCTCACTAGCTGGAGGCAGGGTCCCTGCCTTGCTTTTGCAGGCACCCAGTGCCTGGTGTCAAGCCTGGCCTACAATAAGTATGTGGTAAACATTCATTAAATTGAACTTAATGCTCCTTTCAGTGAGAAGATGAGCTCTTCCATCGCTCTCATTAAACAGAGGTCCCCATCAAGGGGTTCACATCAACCAGCTATTCACGAAAAGAGCGACCCAGGCCCAGCCAGCGCCTGCGCACAGGAAGCATCCAGCGATGCTGGCTTTGCTGATTTGCAATGAACATCTGCAAAACTCTCTTCCCTTTATCCGGGTGTGGGTTTGGTTCCTGTGTGTCCAGATGAACGTAATTGCCATCATTGATACCAGATACCCACCCATGACCCCTTCTCTTCCCCTTTTTTCAGCGTCTACTCTAAGTGTTAATAAGTTAAACGATTTGGGGTTGTTTTGTCCGCACCTGATTCAAAAAGAGGTGATGGGGCAACTCAGTTCTACCAGCTGTGTGATCACGGAAAAATTGCTCAACGTCTCTGAGTGCCAGTTTTCTCACCTGCTAAATGGACTTACAAAACCCACCTTGCAGAGTAATTAGAAGGATTCACGTACCTAACGCACTGGAACAGAGGCGGTGGTTGATATCTAGAAGCTAGTATTATAATATTCTCCATCCTGGGACAGTCTAGCCTTAGGAACTGGATCCCAAGATCATGGTGCCCCAGAGAACTTTGACCTTCACAGCTGTGGACAGAGCAGGGTCTGTTCATGGAACTCATTGCTTTGTAAACAAAGTCCTATTTATTCTTAGCGACAGAGTTTGAACCTCCTTGCGTTTTTGTTCATGCATTTACACAAATGTCTGTTTTATGCCTTGTTTACAAGTGTGAGTGGTGTGTTTACTGGGTGGGGATCCGCACACTCTGGGCTTGGACACTCAAACAAAGAGCTTCCCAGGCCCAGTGCCAGGCCCCTACAGGAGCCCAGGTCCTTGTCCTTCGGGACCCTGCATTCCTGATCACAGCCTTTGTTCTCTGGACCTGAGAACAAGGGTCCAGAGGAGGTAGTTTGCTCGCAGCCAAACTCGTTGGATGGTGGAGTCAGATGGAAGGGTTCTTGGATCTGAAAAGTGGTTTCATTGATGGGTTTTATTCCCCCTGTAGGCTGTAGGTTTGGTCCGGGCTGGCCAGGAACAGAGCTGTTTAGTAAACACCACATTTTATGCACCATTAGGGGCTTGGATATGTTTGCTCCTGATTCAGGTCAGAGATTCCTAACTTCCTCTTCTGAGGAGCTGCTCTTATCTATCCTGAAATTTGGTTTTAGCCATGGAAGAGGTTTCTCAGAGCACAACCAGTAGGCTCCATGTCAGCTCCTTCCCCCAAGAATATCTGTCAGCAGTCAGGAGGAAGGCATGACAGCAGGACCTTCTTAGAGGGCAACAGCCAAGTGTCACAGTGGCCAGCACCACTCAGAGCAGCTGGCGCCCCTGTCCTTCAGGAGCTGGGGCTGTTGCAGAGCCGTCTGGGTCACTCCTGACCCTCCAGGAGGCAGGGCCCCAAAAGTCCATCCCTAGGCTTGGAGGAGCCGCATCAGCCGCCTGACCTCTCTCTTCTTGTCATTGCCACATCTCACATACAAAAACAGGCACGTCTACAGCCTCTGAGCACACGGCCATCAACTGTAGGCCTGCCCACTTCTCAAACCCATTCAGATTGCAAAGCCCCAAGCCCTACACGACCAGCACTAGAAAGGATGGCTCTTTGCTTCTTCACTGGGATGGGCTCCCACAGATTCGAAAACTTTCTCCCCAGTTCCATTCAGCCTTCTCCAGACAAGCACCAAAATGCTTCCTTCTGCCACTCCTTGGCACGTGCTTGTGATGCACTTGCTCACGCCGCTTTTTATGGCCACAAAGTCTGGAGCTGATCTGTCAGACTGTGCAGGCCTGCATGACAGCATAAAGCACTTAAAGTTGGCTGGGTGTAGTGGCTCATGCCTGTAGTCCCAGCACTTTGGGAGGCCAAGGTGGGAGGATCACTTGAGCCCAAGAATTCAAGACCAGCCTGGCCGACATAGTGAGACCCTATCTCTACAACAAATACAAAAATTAGCCAGACATGGTGGTGTGCACATGTAGTCCCAGCTACTCAGGAGTCTGAGGTAGGAGGATCACTTGAGCCCAGGAGGTCAAGGCTGTAGTGAGCTGAGATCATGCCACTGCACTCCAGCCTGGGTGACAAAATGAGACCCTGTCAAGGAAAGAAGGAAGGAAGGAAGGAAGGAAGGAAGGAAGGAAGGAAGGAAGGAAGGAAGGAAGGAAGGAAGGAAGGAAGGAAGGAAGGGAGGGAGGGAGGGAGGGAGGGAGGGGAAGGAGAGGGGAGGGGAGGGTGGAAGAGAGGGGAGGGGAGGGGGAGGGGAGGGGAGGAAAAGAGGGAAACCTAAAATTCAGAGGATTAAATACACTGTTGAGGACAAAGACAATGACTTTCCCCAGTGATCCTTCAGTCTCCCTCACCAGAGTTATTTAACCCAGCTGAGAGCCTGGCCCCTGAAAGAAATTAGACATTAAGCAAAGAGAAATCATGCAGCGGGCAAGTGATGAGAGCAGCCAGAGAATAAACTCCCAACTCCCACCCAGTCCACTTCTAGCGGGAATATCCACTTCCCTGGAGACGTTTCCACTGTGTGACTGATATTTTCTAGGGCAGATGTGACAACAGCAAGCAGAGCTGGAAGGACTCGCAGGCCGGCGGGATATGTAGAAATGTAAGTCAGCAGCATCGAGTGTCCCAGGTTGGTAACATGGACAAACCAATGAGTGTTCCATATTCATTCCATAAACGAAGTTGGTGCATAGTCTCACAGCTTACTGAGAACTCGCCATGAGTCAAGGTCTCTGCTAAGAGTTTTTGATGCATCATCTCATACAATTTTCATGATGGCCCCAGGAGGTGATTATTGTTATTTGAGGACCCAGAAACCTCTAGCAGCCAAGCTGGGTTCCTAGGTCAGGGTCCATTAAGTTGCAAATCTGGCCTTCATCACACCTCAGGGGCTCCATCGCTGGCGTGAGATGCTGGCTCTGTGTGTGTGACATCTGAGAACGGCATGCACCTCCACGCACACAGCAACTTCCTGCAGTGCCTGGGCCTGCCACGAGGTCATCTTGCAGGAGGCTCAGGACAACATGCAGCTGCTTCACCGGAGTGAGTGGTACAGGGTGTTCTCGGCCTGATAAATACACGAGGAATTTAATTATCTGATGGGCAGAAGCTCCCGGGCTGCCCACGCCTGCTGCACAGCCAGCCGAGGAGGAAGAATCAGGTTATGAGACTACGCGAGGTCAGCAGGTGGGGCGGCGGGGTTGCCCCGACACAGGAGCCCCCTCAAAGGGCCAGCACACGCAGATTTCTCTGGACCGGTAAAGTCTGAGTGAAAGGCACCAAGAAGGGGAAGAGTGAGGTGCAGGGAGGCTGTGGGGGTGAGAGGAGCTGAGTAAGAGGAGCAAGGCTGGAACCCACGGGTCCCGACCCTTATCTCAGCAACTCAATGACACCATCTCCCAGCTCTTACAGAGAACGCCCACAGGACAAACGCTGCTCATTCCATCCTCTCAGCCACGCCTGAGGCCCCGGTGTCATGGATGAGGAAGCCGAGGCGCACAGAAATTGACCCGCCTAGGGTCCCGCCGCCAGGGAGACCTCCTCCGCATCACATGCCGCGCTGCTTTCTGCTGCAGGGCTTCACCCTCCCCTGCACCTGGTTAATGATCCAGCACATTCTTCAGGATCCAAAGGCCACAGGGCAGGGTCCCAGCTGCACTCACAGGCACCTGCTGCTTTCTGGCAGTCATCATAAACGCGCCGTGACCTTAAATAATACAGGCTACGGGACACTCAAAGGCATGTCCACAGATGCACAGTCAGCCGGTGCAGATGCTCGGACGCTGCCTGCCCAGGTCCAAGCTGCTCACCCACACACCTGCAGGGCACAGCCTCCTGCCCCACCCGCACTGTAGGGACCGGGTCCCTCTTCTCCATGCCTTCCTTCTCTGGAAAGGCTCCAGCTTGGGCCCCCATGTGGATGTCACTTGCTCGTGATGAGCCCGTTCTGATCCCTCACTCCCACAAGGCCATCCTGGCAGGGGTAGGAGCATGGTTTTGTCCTCATCTCGTTTACTAGCCATGGCATTTTCGTTCTCTGTGCCTCCGGTTCCCCATTTACAAAGTCCCATGGCCCTGGGATTAGAGGAGTGTGTGTGAGGCAGGCGGCAGCCCTGTGCAGGTGGGACTCTCGCTGCTCCTGGGCTGGATGGCACCTGGTCTCACCCAGCACAGCAGTGGTCTCTGTTCTACCACGTGGCCCCGGGAGGCGGGCACCCCGCACAGACTGGGTGGTCTGTAGGTGAAGGAGAGAGATCATTGTTGAATATGTGTGCCGAGTGAGAAGGGAAAGCCTAAATAACCCCAAGGGAAAACGTTCCTTCCTAATTACAGGCCCTCGAAAGGTGGCGGTGCTCAGAAAGCAGGAACGGCCACGACACATTCCCGAGTTAAAGGAAAGATGTTTCCATTTTCTCCTGGCACGGCTCTATCCCCGTGAATAGAGTTCACAACTCCCTTGTGAACCTGTGGGGGCCAATGGGTCCCATGCTGATTTTGTGCCTAATTCCTTAAAGGTGGAACCACCTTATTTCTGTCGTTAATCTGACGGCTTCGTGGACGTCACAGAAACCAGCCCCCCACAAGGCGAGGGCTTTATGGTGACCCCGAAGCAGGATCTGGCGGAGAGAAGCTGTGGCTCTGAGGGAGGCTCTTGACAGGCACTAACGGGCTCACGGGAGCCACACAGAACGCGAGCGGTAAGAGGCGTGACTGGAGAGGGCCTGGCTGTGCCGAGGTCTCACCTGCACCTGCTCGGACCAGGAGGCTGAGCGTGGGCCTCAGGAAGGGACAAGGGGCCTTCCCGGCCAGCTGTGTGGGGGCTGGGTGAGGGGGCAGCTTTCCCCTCTGCCACCTGCCCCAGACCGAGGCCTGCTTCGCCCAGTGTGTCCTCAGCCCGGCCACTCAGAAACAAGCTCGGGGGCGGGACCAGCACCCGCAGTGGGGGCCGGGAGGTCTCTCCCTCAGCAGGGGCACAGGAACAACACAGGCCAACGCCAGGCCCACCATTTCCTGGGCTCTCCTGCCTGCTGCGCCACCCTCCCCCAAACCCAGCCTCAGACCCATGGTGCCCACTCCCTCCCTCCCTCTCTACCTGTCTCTCCCTCTATCTCTGTCTCTGTCTCTCTCTGTGTCTCACTCTCCCTCTGTCTCTGTCTCTCTGTCTCTGTGTCTCTTTCTGTGTATCTCTCTGTCATTCTCACTCTCGCTATCTCTCTGTCTCTGTCTCTCTCTGTCTCTGTCTCCATCTCTCTGTCTCTGTCTCTGTGTCTCTCTGTCACTCTCCCTCACTGTCTCTCTGTCTCTCTCTGTCTCTGTCTCCATCTTTCTGTCTCTGTGTGTGTCTCTTTCTGTGTCTCTCTGTCACTCTCACTGTCTCTCTGTCTCTCTCTGTCTCTGTCTCTGTCTCCATCTCTCTGTCTTTGTCTCTGTGTCTCTCTGTCACTCTCTGTTTCTGTCTCCATCTTTCTGTCTCCGTCTCTGTGTCTCTTTCTGTGACTCTCTGTTGCTCTCTCTCACTGTCTCTCTGTGTCTCTCCCTGTCTCTCTCTGCCTTTCTCTTTGTCCCTCTCTGTCTCTCTGTGCCTGTTTCTCTCTCTGTCTCTGTCTCTCTCTCTCACTCCTCTCAAGAGGAGGCCACAGCCCCCACTCCCTGCACACACACAGCTTCTCTGTCCTTGGTCCCCCCAGACCTGTGCTGCCACTCCCTCTCAGCGGGGACAAAGAGAGGTGTTCAGGGGCTAAAGAGAGGGAAAGAAACGGACGCCAGACACTGAAGAAAAATCTCCAGTTTTTCCTTGAAATGCGCATGTTTCTAGCAGGGGTTCTAGCAGGGACTTTCCAAGACCTGGGCTCCTGTTTCCTCGGGGCCGAGTCCCTGAGCTCAGCACCTTGTACTCAGGGAAACAGAAGGCAGCCCTGGGCCCCGGAGCTCCCTTGCAAGTGTGCACATGCTCAGATGCTGACACCCGAGTGTGCAAACCCTTGCACATGTACACACTCACAGGCACATGCTGACACACTCAGACACACGCATGCACACGCACACGCACACTCCACACACACACCTCACACACTCCTTGTTCCTCAGCACATCATCCCCATGGAGGTAAATGGTGTGTATATGAACCAAGCAAGCAACCTAAATGAATGCAAAATATGTATAATGAAATACATCGTGGAGATCTCCTAAAAATGATGCATGCCTAAACCTCCATGGCCCAGGTGTTAGGAGGCCTGGGTTACCCTTTGTCCCTCCTCTGGCACCTCCGTCCCCTACTTACAGCTCAGCATGCTCCCAATATTAAAGATGCTGAAGTTCTTTTTTTTTTTTTTTTTTTTGATATGGAGTCTCACTCTGTCACCCAGGCTGGAGTGCGATGGCATGATCTCTGCTCACTGCAACCTCCGCCTCCCGGGTTCAAGCAACTGTCCTGCCTCAGCCTCCTGAGTAGCTGGTATTACAGGCACGCACCACCATACCCAGCTAATTTTTGTAATTTTTAGTAGAGACGGGGTTTCACCATGTTGTTCAAACTGGTCTTTTTTTTTTTTTTTTTTTTTCTGTCGCCCAGGCTGGAGTGCAGAGGCGCGATCTGGGTTCACTGCAAGCTCCACCTCCCAGGTTCACGCCATTCTCCTGCCTCAGCCTCCCAAGTAGCTGGGACTACAGGTGCCCACCACTATGCCCAGCTAGCTTTTTTTGTATTTTTAGTAGAGACGGAGTTTCACGTGTTAGCCAGGATGGTCTCGATCTCCTGACCTCGTGATCCACCCACCTCGGCCTCCCAAAGTGCTGGGATTACAGGTGTGAGCCACCACGCCAGCCCAAGGTGCTGAAGTTCTGGGCGGGCTTCACGAACACACATGAGAACTGTCCCCACCACCGCCCCACCACTGGGGAGGGCTGAGGGGCAGCCCCAGCAGAGGTGCTTGGAAGGCGGACCCCAAGGCCATGATCGGGAACCAGGGGAAGGTCACAGATGCGCTGCCCCTTCCCAGCCAGAAGCCTGACTCCCGTTTTATTATGTTTTCTCACTTGCTTAAACCTCTGATAAACAGAAAATGGTTTCAGAATTGTTAACCCCTACCACCTGGTGAGAAAAGCAAACCTACTCACCAGGATCAATATCTGTTCATAGTGTTTCAGAAGTAAAAGTTACATACAATGAAACCTTAAATGTACAGTCCAGTGCATTTTAATATTGTACAGTCCAGTACATTTTAATGTAAATCCATGCATGTGACTCACATCCCTACCAAGGCATGTGGCCGGTGTTTATCACACTAGAAAGCTCCGTTTGGCCCCCTCTTGACCAAGTTCTCACCCAGTGGCAGCCACAGATCTGATTCCTCTCAATACAGACTGGGTTTGCTGAGCTGGGGCTTCATCTAAATGGAAGCAAGGCTGGGCACAGTGACTCACGCCTGTAATCCCAGGAATTTGGGAGTCTGAGGCGGGCCGATCACTTGAGGTCAGGAGTTCAAGAACAGCCTGGCCAATATGGCTAAACCCTATCTCTACTAAAAATACAAAAATTAGCCAGGTGTGGTGGTGGACACCTGTACTCCCAGCTACTTGGGAAGCTGAGGAGCAAAAATCACTTGAACTTGGGAGGCAGTGAACCAAGATTGCACTACTGCACCCCAGCCTAGGTGATAGAGCAAGACTCCATCTCAAAAACAAAAAAAGGGTCAGGCATGTCGCTCACGCCTGTAATCCCAGCACTTGGGAGGCCAAGGCGGGCGGATTGCCTGAGGTCGGGAGTTCAAGACCAGCCTGGCCAACATGGTGAAACCCCACCTCTAGTAAAAAATACAAAAATTAGCCAGGTGTGGTGGTGCACACCTATAACCCCAGCTACTCAGGAGGCTGAGGCAACAGAATTGTTTGAACCAGGAAGGCAGAGGCTGCAGTGAGCCAAGGTCATGCCACTGCACTCCAGCCTGGGAGACAAAGTGAGACTCCATCTCAAAAAAAAAAAAAAAAAAAAAAGCATCCACACATCTGTGCACTCTTCTGTATCCGGCTTCTTTAGCTCGGTGTGACATCTGCAGGATTCATCCATGTCCTTTTAGTTATTTTCATTGTGGTATAGGAGTCCATTATGTGAATGTAACAAAATGTGTTCATTCATTCTCTTTCTGATGGACGTTGCTTCCCAGTTTTTGCTATCATAAATAAAGCTGCTGTGAACATTCTTGTACAGGTTTTTTGTAGACATATGCTTTCATTTCCTTTTGATAGATATCTAGCAGTGAGATGTCTGGGTCATAGGGTAGGTATCTGTTTGATTTTATAAGCACCAAACCCTTTTCCAAGGTGGTTACACCATCCTGTACTCCCACCAGCCACGTATGAGAGAGTTCAGGTTGCCCCCTGTGCTTGTCAGCACTTGACATTGTAAAGTTTCTTAAGTTTAGCCATTCTAGTGGGGGACATAGTATTGCATTATGGTTTTCATTTCGTTGCTCTAAGAAATAATACTGTTGAGCATCTTTTCATTTATTTATTGACCAGCTGAATAGATTTCTTTTTCTGTTTGTTTGTTTTTTTAAATAGAGTCTCACTCTGTGCCCAGGCTGCAGTACAGTGCCTTGGCTCACTGCAACCTCTGCCTCCTGAGTTCAAGTGATCCTCCTACCTCAGTCTGCCAAGTAGCTGGGATTACAAGCATGTGCCACCACATCTGACTAATTTTTGTATTTTTAGTAGAGACAGGATTTCACTATGTTGGACAAGCTGGTCTTGAACTCCTGACCTCAAGTGATCCGCCCACCACAGCCTTCCAAAGTGCTGAGATTACATGTGTGAGCCACTGCCTCTGACCCTCAATACCTTTCTATAAAGAAATAAGGAGGTGCCATCAAGTCTTTTGCCCATTTTTTAATTGGGCTGTTTGTCTTTTTATTATTAGGTTGTAGGAGTTCTTTATAAATTCTCATAAATCCTTTGTCAGACAAAAGTTTTGCAAATATTTTTCCGAGTCTGTGGCTTGTCCAGAATGAGGCTTGCTTTGATGAGCAGAGGTTTTTAATTTTCTAACATCTAATTCATTAACTGTTTATTTCATGGTTATCGTTTTCTGTATTCTAACAAAGAAATCTTTGTTCCTTGACCACAGAGATATTATCCTTCATTTCCCATTTTCTTCAAAAAGCTTTTATGGGTTTTGCTTTCATATTTGAGTTTGTGACCAATCTTGACTTAATTTTGTGTACGACGAGGGAATAATCAAAATTAATGGTTTTCCCATGGATATTCAGTTGTTCCAGCACTATTTTTTTCTGGTGGGGAGGGGGTTGTTTGTTTGTTTGTTGTTTTTTGAGACGGAGTTTCTCCCTTGTCCCCCAGGCTGGAGTGCAATGATGTGGTCTTAGCTCACTGCAACCTCTGCCTCCCGGGTTCAAGTGATTCTACTGCCTCAGCCTCCCAAGTAGCTGGGATTGCAGGCACCCCCACTCCCCAGCCTGGCTAATTTTTGTATTTTTAGTAGGGACGGGGTTTCACCATATTGGCCAGGCTGGTCTCGAACTCTTGACTTCAGGTGATCCACCGTCCTTGGCCTCCCAACGTGCTGGGATTACAGGCATGAGCCACCGTGACCAACCGCCACCACCATTTGTTGAAAAGACTATCCTTTCCCTTTTGAATTGCTTTGATAACTTCGTCAGTAATCAATTGTTCATGTCAGTGTGGGTCTACTTCTGAACTCCACTGATCTATTTGTCTATTCTTAGGTCAATACCACACTATTTAAATAACTAGCTTTACAGTAAAACGATGTCAGGTAGAGTAAACTCTCCAACTTTTTCTTCTTTTCCTAAATTGTTTTGGCTATTCTAAGTCTCTAAATTTCCAGATTTTAAAATTCATTTGTCAATTTATATATTTTTTTTAATGAAAGCCTATTGGGATTGTGTTGAAGCCATACCTCAGCTTAGGGGGGGAATTGACATGTTAATACTGAGTTGTCCAATCCATGAACATAGTATATCTTTCCATGTATTTACATCTTCTTTAGTTTCTCCCAGCATCATCTTGTGCTTTCAGTATTGAATATTTCCCATCTTTTATTAATCTGTTGCTAATTATCTTATGTTTTTTGACACTATTGTAAATGGAATTGGTTTTTTAAATATCAGTTCCCAAATGTTTGGCGCTACTTCACGGAAATACAATTGATTTTTGTATCTTGACGTTTCTTCAGAAGTGTTTTAATGGGATCTGAAAGAAGAAGTGAGCGAGGTTTAATGAATCAGCCTGTACCTGAACAGGAAGAGAGAAAATGAACAGAAAGGGAACCAACATACATTGAGTTCTCTATCTGCAAAGCACTCTGCTAGAAATTTTTCATACTTAATTTTCACAGCAACCCTGTGAAGTTGGTTGTTATCCATGTTTTACAGATAAAGAAACGAAGTGCTCCAGGGCCCCACAGGTAGCAAGTGGCAGCCAGGATTCAAGCAGAGCTTTTGAGTCCCAAATCCTGCATTCCTCTCGGTATACGGCGCTGCCACGATGCCCCAGAGCAATGGCATGTCAAGTACTCGCAGGATGGATGCATGAAGAGGTGGCAGCTTACGTCAAAGCCAGGTGACCTCCCGTTCAGCTCCTGCAGCCAGGAGGTGTGAGATCCCTGGTGGGCACACAGAGCTAAAGTTCTCCCACCTGTTCCTTCTAGGGCTTAGGCTGCCATGAGCCAATAGGCATGGATGGATGTGATATCCACAGCATGGTGAACCACGGGCGACAGGGGCATGACCCAGTCCTGACCACACTGTGTCAGCACCAGGCCAGCCATGCCTCCCCAGAGCCTCCCTGGCCTGGAAAGTCTGTGAGCAGGATACCAGAGCTGTGAGGATCAGTTCCACCTTGCAGATGAAGGAGTACCCTGAGGCCCAGACAGAACCCCAGTGCTGAGCCCGAGAAGCGAAAGCAGCAGTTGGCCTTGGTTCCCCAAACCTCCCCTAACATGAGTATCAGCTCAAGAGATCCTCCCACCTCAGCCTCCTGAGTAGCTAGGTTACAAGCACGTGTCACCACCCCTGGCTAATTTTCTTTTAATCTTTTGAGGTTGATGTTCTCGTACATGGGAAAGGAGAGGGAAAGCAGCTCCAGACGAGAATGAGAGAAAGGGAGGAAGGAATTGAAGACACTCAAGTGTGAGTGGAGAAATGCACAAAAAAGAAAAGGCTATGCAGGGCCAAGTGGACCTCCGAAAACACAGACACACAGCAGGCACATGCTGGTGGTGCATGGCAGGGCGCTGTGCTGGGGGCTGTCCTGGCCTGGAGAGGGACGGAGGGATTGCAGCTGACATTTCAACAATCGCCCCTGAATGGCAAGCCCTAGCCATCCCCTCCACTCCTTCACTCCTGAAGTCCAGTCAAGAGGCTCCAGGCTCTTTTTTGTTACCTTTTTCTGCACCACTGGTTGCCCTAGCAACAGCTGCAGCTGGCTGGTCTCCCAAATCACAAGTTGTAATGAGAATCTCAGGCAGGTTTGTTCTGCTCTGCCGGCCCGCAGACAATAGGTGGAATGCTGGCCCACAGCTCAGGTTTCAGAACCTGTTCCCAAGATTGCCCCACAAGTAAGGGGAGGGAACAGGGTCTGGGAGGAAAGGTGAGGAAGGGCTCAGCTAAGACAGAAGGCAGGGGAGGAACCAGGAATGTCCTGGAACTCCCCTACCGCCTCCTCTGGGCCAAACCGGCTGGATGGGAATGCACAGTGGATGGATCTGCAGCTGAATAGGCAGCAGCACCTAAAGGAAGTGTCCCCCCCCAGCCTGCTCCTGCTCCTCCACTGTCCTTACCCAGTGGCTTCTGTGAAAACACGCTGTCCAGATCCATAACTGACCCAAAGCTTCCAGGGGGAGCAAATGTGCTGCAGGCGACAGAGCTGGTATTCATAAAAGAGACCATATTCGATTGTAACAGTGGGCGGAAACCAATAATTTTAAGAAAGATATGGGAAAAGTTGGCTGAACAGAAATTGTCTCGAGAGTCTGGGCGTGGTGGCTCCCGCCTGTAATCCCAGCACTTTGGGAGGCTGAGGCAGGCGGATCACTTGAGGTTAGGAGCTTGAAACCAGCCTAACCAACGTGGTGAAACCCCGTCTGTACTAAAAATACAAAAAAAAAAAAAAAAAAAAAAAAAAAAAAAAGCCAGTTGTGGTGGTGGGCACCTGTAATCCCAGCTACTCGAGAGGCTGAGGCAGGAGAATTGCTTGAACCCAGGAGGTGGAGGTTGCAGTGAGCCGAGATCACGCCACTTCACTCCAGTCAGAGTGAGACTCCGTCTCAAAAAAAAAAAAAAAAAAAAAGAAAAAGAAAAAAGAAATTGTCTCAAGAGTTCAAATCACTCGCAAGCTCAGTGCACATCAACAGGGATGCAGCAGCTTAGAACACAGATGCAAGCAGGAGGCACGTGTGCCAGTGTGTCACTGCAGCCCATTCTTTGCCTGGTGGCTGAGCACCCCTCAGGTAAAGTGTATGGGGTCTTAGAAGTCAAGTTGGCAGATGTAGTTTGAATTCAGCTTCCAGTACAGTATTTAAAATGTTTGTAATTGTATAAATCAGAGGCTGTGTAATGTTGGGGTCAAGAGCAAGAATTCTAGAGCCAAACAAACTGTGTGTGAATCCCTGTGTTTATAAGCTGTGTATCCTTGAGGAAGTTACTTAGCCTGTCTGAGTGTCAGTTGCCTCATCTATACAATGGATAGGCAATAGCACTGCCTCACTCGTAGGGTTTCAGTGAGAACTGAGTCAGTGACTCTAGGTAAAACACTCGGAAGAACGCTGGCACAATTCTGCAAATTGTGGTTGCTACTGGTGTTAGCGACTCAGCTGTTGCTTTCAAAAGCTTGATGAGTTGTTTTTGCCTGGAGGGCCCTAGACTCGGGTTGCCTGGCCACCCTCAACACACTCAACCTAAACTCCTAGTCACCCTTGTATGGTCAGGCTGTGACTGGCCACTCCCGACAGGAGGTGAGTAAGAGGGACCAGTGACCCTCTCCCCAGAGCAGCCCGAGGCCACAGGCACCAGCCCATGGTGCTCCTATGGCCCTTGGAGAGCCCCGCTGAGGAAGGGTTGTCCCTCTGCTGGCTGGTCCATGGGACCCAGTGTTCTGAGGACTCACAGCTGCTGAGGAAACCCACTTCCACCACCAGCTTCACACCCAGCGTGTGCGGGAGCCGTGGAAGGCCACCGCCCTTGTCTCCCTTCCTTAGCTAATAACTGTCTCTTCTTCACCAGGTCTTGGGAAGACCGGAGAGGGCATTACCTCCTGAGAATGGAACATTGTATAATCATCTACTTGTTCAGAGGAGAGAAATCCTACTCCAGTTCAATCTCTGGAAGAGATTTTTGTAGGCAGCCCAGCATTTCAGCTCAGACGCCATCGCACCCTGGGACCTCAGCCAAATCCTCTTGTTCTTCATTTCTCCCCATCAACATGACAGTGTTGATTTCAGGAGAGCCTGGAAACTTCTCCATCCACCCCGACTTGGAGAGGCGACTTGCACAGTGCTTTGCAGAAACACAGGTCTCTGTTTTCAGGAGTTGCTCTCGGGAAGGTGAAGCTGTGGTCTTTGAAAGCTTTGTGAAGTTCCCTGCATTTCAGAATCACATTCTTTCCCATGTGCCTTTCCCACAAACCCAAAACAGATTAGGAGCAATCGAAACCATGCTTAGAAAAAAAAAAAAAAAAACCTCATGTTGGAAAACTGTCAAACCTCATCTTAAAAACTAAATGTGGTCTCATCCCAGTTGTCATGGCCCACATTTTTTATTTTACTCATGTGTTATTTATTTTGCAAACACTGTAGGTGTGTGATGCCAGACACTGTTCTAAGGGCTTTGCAAACAGTGACTCATTTCATCCTTATAACAACTCCATAAGGAGACACCGTTGTTATCTTCATCCTCATTTTTTGGAGGGGGAAACTGAGGCATAGTACATGACCCATAAGTAACTAGGTCAGGATTCAGACCAGGGAGGAAACTCCAGAGTCCGTGGTCTTAACCCCGTGGTCTTCAAAGGCAGTGAAAGTTCTGCCTTTCACTCTGCCATGCTTGTTTGCATTTTCCATGTAGACTAGAATCTTCTAGAAGGTAGAGATGGTGTCTTCGTAAAACATCTGTGAAAGGAAAATACATTTTAGGACCCTAAAATCACTAATCCAAAGGGAAAATTCAAGCTGGGAACTGCATCAGGCAAACCTGCCTCCTATTTTATTCCTAAATAAGATCACTACACAGACAAAAATTTACACACCTTTCTCACAATTTACCCACAAGGAACTCAAAGTCATCCCTCTGTTTATATGAGACCGATGTATATGTGGTGGCTTCCTCTGCCCTGTTGTCTATATAAAAACACAGATTCACTGAGCCAGACTGAGGCATCAGTGATTGTTCCTCCACCACTCTCTCACATGTAAATTGTGTATTCATTGAAAGGCTAATCAGAAACTCAAAACAATGCAACTGTTTGTCTCTTATCTACCTATGACCTGGGAGCCCCCACTTTGAGTTGCCCCACTTTTCTGGACCAAACCAATGTACATCTCACACATACTGATTGATGTCTCATGTCTCCCTAAAATGTACAAAACCAAGCTGAGTCCCACACACCTCGGGCACTTGTCATCAGGACCTCCCGGGGCTGTGTCACGGGCATGTCCTTAACCTTGGCAAAATGAACTTTCTAAATGAATTGAGACCTGTCTCAGATACTTTTAGGGTTCACACATCTTACAGTGAGTCCTGCAGGCTCCTGACAATTGCTTTGTAATGACGCGGGCAGCTGTTCGCAGCAGCAGCAATGAGCGACAGGTGTCCTTCACCTCCATCTCACGAATTAGACACCACAGTTCTGAGAAGCAGGAGAAACCATCTCTGCGGGGGCAGCCGCTTCCTACAACCCGCCCAAGTGCCCTGCGAATGAGGATGACGGCAGCTCCTGCCCTGAGAGGGGCCTGGGCACAGGAGGGAACAGTCTCAGGATGCCTGTTCTACTGGGGGAGGGGGCGCAGCTTCCCAGAGGCTCATGACCTGACCTCTGACCTTCCTGAAACCTGCACCACCGCCCGCTTCCAGCTTCCCTGACTGCAAAACAGCGTCTTCTCTTGCATTGTTCTTTGAGGAAATTTGGCAGCAGGCACGGAAAATGTTTCTTCCAGGCCCCCAGCTCAGCACATGAAAGGCAGGCTTCTGTCTGCAGAGCCCCCCAGACGCCGCTGGATTCCCGGCCAGAACTTGCAGCTCAGGGAGTGGCCCTGTCTCTTTTGTTATGACCTGTCCTCGAGATGCCAAGCTGGCGGGGGAACCATGGCTGGCACTGGCCGGGCTGGCTCCGAGTTCCCCTCTCACGGCTCCCCTGGCCTGAGCCCCTGGGACCAGGTGGGGCTGCTCCAGGACCAGGAGCACCTCCGGGGGCTGCAGGCATGTCCTCGGGAATGTCAGAGGCCTGATGCTGGCAGGGGCTTCACTCACACGCCACGCATGGCAGGAGGGGCAAGCGTTCCCCAGGCCTGGCTGTCATTTATTCCCCTCTTTGCCCCTGTTCGGGGGTGGACTTTGAGCACCGACATCACAGTTTTGTTTCAAGAGGCCCTCAGTGTTCACTAGAGCAAGGTCTGCTCTGCAAAATATGACAGCCAGGCGCCCCCTCCTACCGTAGACTTGGGGTTCTCACCCGGGGGCCCTCAGAGAGCAGCGGGTGAAGACTGACATGTGACTCTCCTGGAGAAATGACGAGGCACCACCCTGATGGCTTTGCACTCAGCTAGTGGGTGGCTTCTCTCCAGTGCTGGACGGTTCCTGCATCCCTGTCCAGAAACCAGAGGGCATTTTGAAGGTGACGCGAACACATCATGCCCCACTGGCATTGCTCCCTCAGGTACGAGGTTGTGTTTTCCCAGCAACCCTGCGCAGTAGATGGGGTTGGAATTTCATTATGCCCATTGGACAGATGTGAAAACTGAGACCCAGAGAAGTGATCCATCCAAGGGCAGCCACTCTGCCACTCATTCCAAGTGCTTTTCCCTTTCACGCCCTACCACCGAGTAAGGCCACCCATGCACCAGTGAGGGAAGCGAGGAGGAGAGTCGTGAGGAATTCGACAGAACTGCACAGCCCTGAGGGAAAGAACCTCTTTGAATTTGGGTCCCCCTTCCCAGCCTTCTGGGACCCCCTGTAGTCAGAATAAAGGCAGGTGTCACCAGCCTTAGTTGTCCCCCAACTCCACTCCAAATAGAACCCACCCAAAACTTAGCAAGTGCTTCCTCTCTGTCCAGAAGACCCTTCTCCTGTTACTCCCTGTCTGTTTCCTCTGCTAGGCACGGGACACTCCTAGTCAAGGCCGCCTCTCCTAAAGGAGACCCAGGGACATGCAGCCACTGTCAGCCCAGGAGAGTGGACCTGAGAGCTCTTGGGGAGGTGGCTGGGGAGGACCAGGGGCTGCCTAAAAATAGGCTTGTGCCCCAGGCTGTTGAGTGACAACCTCTCCCAGGGCACAGCTGGGACTGTGTGGCGGAGAAATGGGGGAGCAGGAGCCAGGGAGACTGAGCGTCCCCATGGGGCTTAAGCAAAGCTATTTTGAAGCCCATTTATTGGGCGGCCAGGATGGGTACCACATGCTTTCCTGGTGCCCCTTGGAGGCACCTGGGAATGGGGAAATGATGGAGATGACAGCTCAGGACAAAGCTGGGTTAGCCAGAGGTGGGAACAAAAGCAACAGCAGAGAAAGCGGGGCCGGGAAGGGGGTTGCAACACTGAGAAGCAGGAAGCAGAGCAGGTGGATTTCACAGGCAGAGCAGGTGGATTTCACGGGAGGCCCTCAGCCCACCTGCAGGACCTCCGGCTGGCTCTGCGGAACCACAAGACACCTCCTGCCACTCAAAGGTTTATCTGGGAGGAGGTGGGTGGGGAGTGACTTGCTGGTGGTGGGTGAGCCTGGTGTCCAGGAGGGCAGGTTCTGCCCGTGCAGAGATGCACCCGGGTGAGGCACAGGCAGCCCAGGCACCAGTGGTCCTGGAGGCACCGTCACCCACATCTGCAGCACTGGTGGGCGGGTCGCCTCCCATTGCCCAATTCCCAGCCCTGCTTCTGCTTTCCAAAGTTCCTTGACATAGTATTCCATGGAAAAAAACCAAGGTGAAAGGTTGTGTCTGCTGCAACCTGACACCTGTAGCACTTCCTGATGGCCCAGGCCCAGCCTGGGGCTCTGATCTGCGGCATCTGATGGCTCAGTGCTTTGGGACTCCTGTCGGCCCCTGGTTCACTGGGCATCGTCCCAGAGCCTGAGATGTGAGGCCACCTCCTCTGAGCCCTCTCAGCCCTGGTTCCCAGTGGCCTTGCTGTCCCTAAGCCCCACTTAGAGTTGCAAAACTGTTAAGTGCATGCACCAGAGCCTCCTATGTGTGAGATACAGTCCTTAACCAAAACAGAATTCTTATCTAGTTGGATAGAATATGTGAATCAAAAAAATCTATGGCTTTCCAGTGCAACAAACGGTAAGAAGCAAACAGGCGTTGCTGCAGTAACAGCAGGGATGGAAGTTCCGGGAAGGGTTATCACAGCCGAGGTTGTTCGGGGCAGGCTTCGTTGAGGATTTGGGACATGAATGGAACCTGAGCTTCCCCTCAGCATGGAGAAAGCGTGGAAGCAGAGGTCTGAGGGTGGAAGCAAGCAGGGCTGGTGGGGACCTGATGAAGACGTCTCCCTGGCTGGGTGAACTGAAAGGGCGCTGGAGGGATCACAAGGTGGGAGAGGAATTGGGGACAGCCTTGAAGTCCAGGGAAAGAGTTCAGTCTCAATCCTGTGGGTAGGGGGCTGCCGTCAGAGGTTTTAAAGGGAGGAGGGTGGCGGTAGGAATGGCGGTAGGGGTTTTCCAAAGATTAATCTGGATGTACGGCAGGGTGGACCACAGCTGGAAAGAATAAAGACAGGAAGTCATCTCCAGGGCCCTGATGCGGCCACAAAGCTGGGCCTCACCCCACAGTCTCCAGACTAGAGAATCTGATCAAGCAAACCCAGGAAGGCCCCTTGTGGCTGACTTAAGCAGTCTCATGAAATGGTGTCTTTGTTGCAAAACGTTCAGTGAGCCATAGGCTGACACCAGGAATTCCAAATGCTGGTGAAGCAGAAGTTTGGGGGTAAATTGTCGCATCTCACCACTCACTTCCCAGATCTGCTCCAAAGAGACCCAGCATGAAGGAAAAAGCGCCTCGGGGGAGGGAAAAAGAAAATCACCCCAACAGCAGGCAGGCCCCAGCCCCCACCGCGCCCCGCCTCCTTGGAACCCTCCCATTCCTGCCAGTGGGGCTCACTGGCTGGTTTCAGGGGTCCCCCACCCACGGGAGGGGGCTGCTCTCCCTTAATTGCAACCAACTCCAGGCCTTTTTGATAGGACTCATGAATTTTACCTAAAGTGTAATTGGATGCCATGCTGGATTAGACTATTCCTGGCTTTCTATACTATCCTGTTCTCCTTCTCCGGATCTGGGGGCTCCAGGCCCTCCCTAACCGCCTCCCTTCTCCAAAAGGCACCCCTAGTCTCAGACCTCACTGTACTGTTCATCTACTGTCTTATGACTCTGTCCTCGTACTCACCCCAAAAAGTAAGGTAATGACAAAGAGACGGAGTGTGAGGCACTCAAGCAGAGGAAGCAGAGCCAGAAGCCCTCTCGCCCCAGGGGCCGGGAAGAGACCGGGGTCAGGAACCCTTCAGACTGGCGGGGTGAGCGCAGCCCCAGGATCCAGACTCAACTCCTCACCCAGGCGCTCCAGGCTGCCCCCGCTTTAACACCTGCTCCTCACTTCTCCCACATACGTGTCCGTTCCTGGGGGCGACGCCCTGGTGTTCACGTCTTTCTCTTTCCCTGTCCTATCTGTCAAGCTTTGCCCAGGATGCTTGGAAGTCTTCATCTTATTATTCCCAGGATCCAGGCATAATACTATGTGTGCAGTTCAAACATAGCTGCACTTTGCATTTATTTTTTGAGGCTTCATATACATGAAGCACTACACTAGGCCCTTAGCGCTGACTAAAGGGAGGAGATAACGTGATTGCCAGTCTCACATGGCGCGCTGGAAGGTTCAGGGAGGTGCAGCTGACAAACCGACCTGAGACACTAACTGCTCCAGGCTGCACTGCTGGGTGACAGGGCGGCCTGTGGAGATGGAATGCGCCCTCTGACCCCACAGCCGGCAGGCCCCCGGCTGAGCTCCCAGAGGGCGGCCCGCATCTGTCCCTGTATCTCACGGAGCCCCTCAGGAAGCCCAAGGCGACGTCCCTGGCGTAGATGCGGGGACCCCTCAAGGGTGGGTAGGGAACCTCCGCCTTCCAACCCCAGGTGCCCCAAGGGCTGGCCTCCTGCAGGGACTATGCTGAGCTGGAGGTCCGCACGGCAGGCGAGGGGCGGCTGGTGTAGCTAAGCCTTCCCAGGAACAAGGAGCCGGGCCTGCTTTCACCTGCCGCTCTCTTTCCTGACAGCTGTGGGAGACGAGTGAACCTGATCAGGGCTAGCAGCTAAGGGGGGGCTACGTCAGCCCCCAGCCCAGCCTCTGTGTGGACTTTGAAGGTGCGTGCATACACACACACACACACACACACACACACACAAACACACACCTTGGCAGACGTATCCCTAGAACGTGACAGACACTCAGGCTGGGGCCACTTGGTACAGAGACTCACAACCTCCAAACTCCAGATGCCACCACTGCTAGGAGCTTATGTCGACTGAGCTTGAACCAGTGCTGGTCACAGGATCTTGGACCATGTTCTTGCCTGTTGTACCTCGGAGATCCTTCCCATTCGCTTTCTTCTGTACCCGAGGAAAACCCTAGCCTGCACTTCCAGTCGGGGTTCATGCTGGGAGCCCCTCCAGCCCCCCATTACCCAGCAACAACTTATCCACGGCCACCCAGGGACACGTGCGAACCGGTGACGGAGGCCAGCATGGATTCCCACCCAGCCCCCATGCATGCCTGCTCCTAGGGGTTAGACCCCTGCTTTCCGGAAACTTTCTCTTCCTCTGATATTTGGCAAACTTTGCCCCCCGTGCTTTGAAGTCCTCATCTTACAGATTGTCAGGATGCAGGCATGATGCTATCTGTGCAGTTCAAACACAGCTGCATTTTGCCTTTATTTCTCAGAGCTTAATATACACAAAGCACCAAGCGAGGCCATTAGTACTAGCTTTACCATTAATGGAAGAGACAGCGTGATTCCCACTCTCTCTCAGGTGGTGTGCGGGAAGGTTCAGAGAAGCATGGCTGACAAATGGACCTGAAATATTAAGAGGACAGCATGAGAAAGAGTATGGCCTGGTGTTCACCATGCTCTTTGGAAGCTCGGTGCCATGGAAGGAGGGGAGGGCCCTTCAGGGCCACAGTGCAGGGAAGTCTCAAAGATTTGAAGGAGGGAGCAACATGGTCCTATGTCAGGAGCTGGTATTAATGCCAGAAATCAAGAGTGTTCTTGACTTAGGAATAGGAGTACATGGAGTTGCCCGGATCACGGTGGAGAGGGAGGAGAAGGGAGCTGGCTGTGTCCCCGTCATCACCAGCCATCATAGGAGGGCAGCTTCTGAGCCCCACTGGTGTCTCAGGTGGGGATGGCAGAAAGCCCCCTGCAAGAACCTGCCAAGCTCTGTTGTTCCTTATGTACCAATTAAACGTGATTAATATTGTGTTCTCATTACCTAAATAATTCATTAACGTTTTCAGTAGGAAATTTAGAAAACAACAAGTGAGCGAGAAGAAAACAGAAATCACATGTTTTCTCACCCACAGAGATACTGCATCCTTCCAGTCTTTTTTCTATGCATAAACATATTTTTGTTAAATTGTAATTTGTCAAATGAGGTTATTGATTCAGGGAAAGTTAATATTAGATAGTGCTGTTGCTGTCCGTGTTGCCTAGTGACAATGATGACTCTTTGGGCTGAAAAGAGTCACCGGGCGTGACAGCTTATGCCTGTAGTCCCAGCACTTTGGGAGGCTGAGGCAAGTGGATCACAAGGTCAGGAGTTTGAGACCAGTCTGGCCAACATGGTGAAGCCCCATCTCTACTAAAAAAAACACAAAAATTATCTGGGCGTGGTGGTAGGCACCTGTAATCCCAGCTACTCAGGAGGCTGAGGAAGGAGAATCCTTTGAGGAAGGAAGGAAGGAAGGAAGGAAGGAAGGAAGGAAGGAAGGAAGGAAGGAAAGAAAGAAAGAAAGAGAAAGAAAGAAAGAAAGAAGGGAGGGAAGGAAGGAAGGAAATAATCCCAGCATTTTGGGAGGCCAAGGTGGGCGGATCACCTGAGGTCAGGAGTTCAAGACCACCTTGGCCAACATGGTGAATCCCCATCTCTCCTAAAATTACAAAAATTAACCGAGTGTGGTGGTGCATGCCTGTAATCTCAACTACTTGGGAGGCTGAGGCAGGAGAATCACTGGAACCCAGGAGGCAGAGGTTGCAGTGAGCCAAGATCATGCCATTGCACTCCAGCATGGGTGAAAAGAGCAAAACTCCGACTCAAAAAATAAAAATATCCCTGTGCACCCAGAGGGGGCCCCTGATCTCAGGGAAAGGTTGATCTTGGGAGAGGCAGGGCATAGATTAAAAACAATTGTCTAATGCACGATTAAATACATTCATGAGCTTGCACAGTGTAAGAGCTCAAGAGGGACTTAGAAATAATCGAGTCCCTCCCTCCCTCTGCCTTGCAGACGAGGAAAGTGGTTCCAGAAATAGACTTATCGAAGCCCCAACAAGTTTGTTTCTGAGCCCTCACGTGGCTTCTTAGCTGTCTTTGTGCTTTCTAGCTCAGGTGCATACGCATCAGATGCATTTTCAGTGAGCTCATGGGAAATCACTGCGGCTCACATAGCTTCCTCGAACAGGCAAAAATCACTGGGAGAAAGTCACAAGGTTTAAGAACTTGCTCAGCCCCAAAGGGTTAATGGAGGCTGGCAATGCAGCACGATCCCACCCGGGCTTGGACAGGAAAAGAACTCAAGAGCTGTTTTTCTTCTCCGAAAGCCAATCCCAGTGGAGGCACTGGGGTTTTTAAAACCAAATATCTCTACAGCTTGAAATGAACGACTGCGTGACCTCAGCCGTCACACACATGCGGCCCCTGCTGTTAAACCCTGAGCAGGACTGGGCTCAGGGTATCCCATAAATACTTGACGTCTGTGAGGCACATGTGGGAGGAAGCGCTGCCATCAGAAGTGGTTTCAGCTGGGAGGCCAGAGTCTCCCTCTCTCTCTCTCTCTCTCTCTCTCTGAAAGTTACCGTCATCTGTTAGCAATTTCCCCTCTGCCATTAAAGCCAGACACTAGATTCATTTGCGTTGCTGCCGACCACCATAAGGGATTCATTTTTATTGCTTGGATGTGAGTCTCTGAACCACATCAATTACAGCCCTTTGTGTTACCGACGGGGTAGTGTGAATGAGACGATGACAGTCTCACTGCAGAATGGTTCACAGATTGTACCGAGATGGAATTCTGCATTCATTGAGAGCAGAGGAGGGAAAAAAAATCTAGATTCTAGGCTACAGAGACAATTCAAGTCCCACAAAATGTGAGTGCCTTATCAGTCTCAGCAAACCCTCACTCCTGCAGGTGTGGGCAATTGGGACCTGAAACTCAACTGGAAGGAGTGATTTCCGAAGCTACAGAAACAAACACAACATGATTGTTACTACTAGTAATCATGCATGAAAAATGGAGTCATTAACCCTGTGGAGACATTGCTAAAACACACATTGGACCCAGACTGGAGAACTGAGTTTCCTCCTGCTTCTTCCATGAATTTGTGCCATGACCCTGGGAACATCATGCAGATTGAGCCTCAGTTTCCTCTTCTGTTTGATGAGGGGCTGAAGGGTTTAGATGATCTGAATTTCCCTCCATCTCTAGTTCTCTAGGACTCTAGGCACCTTTATAAAGTGGGGAAATAGAATCATCAGGATAGAAACTCTCGCAGAAATCATCATACTGGGGCAGTGCGGGAGGTGTACCATGCTAAGCACTGCACGAAACATTTCACACAGAAAGTCCTGTGCCTCCCCGAGCTTTCCGTCTCAGATAAGCATGCATGCAGTAGCAAGAATCCCTAGGCACAGGACTGAACCAGGACTCCAGGCCACAAAGGCTGCCATGGGAA